>NC_141366.1:25431779-25507161 GCF_963921425.1 Dryas octopetala
GCACAAGCACTCCGGCCCGAGCCCTTCCTTCCGACCCGAGCTCCTCCGCCCGACCCTCTTCCCTCCGACCCGAGCACTGCGCACCAGCAGCAATCCGAGCCGAGCCCTCCCTCCTCTTCCTCTGTTTTTTCTTTTTTTCCGCCCCTTGCAGTTCACGTGGGTACACCTCTATTTCACAGCCTCTCTCTCTCCACAATACATCTACAGTAACAAATGTGAGATATGGGGTAGGTCTTTTATACCTGAGCTACACTACTTAATCCCAGATTCTGATTTACAGAGGGCAACATCCCACCAGTACATTGAACGGGGTTCACTGGGTTTTTTGCGAAGCGTCTACTGCTCGGAATACAGGGTGATCAGCGATTCAAAAAAAAAAAAAAAAAGCGACGTATGTAACCCCCAAGCTTTCCTACAGTACAGCTTTTCTTGCTAAGGAACTTGGGGGACTTCTAGACAGTAGCTTACGCAGGAACAGGTGTGTGGTTACTTGTCGTTCTGCTCGGACTCTTTTGTGTACAAAGTTCCCAACCAAGAAGTATCTTTTGCTCGGAAACTTGGGGGACTCCTGTTCGTATGATTAATCGTCTGGGCATAACGACAAGTCACACAAGGCCTAACACCATGCGGTTTGGGCCTAGACCCAAAAGACTAAGCCCTTCCTGGGCTCCTAGCCCATGATCTACTAGGCTCCGGCCCCATAGGCTCCGGCCTCCTAAGCTCCGGCCCCATAGGCTCCGGCCTCCTAAGCTCCAGCCTCCTAGGCCCCGACCCGTGTCAACTCACTCGGATCCTCGAGACCGGTGACACGTGGCGCTCCTGCAGTGCAAGTCATCACAAGGGACACGTGTCATCACCGGATTGGTTGTCACTCTTCCAAAGGTACTATAAAAGAGGTACCTTCTTGTCACAAAAGGACAACTGAAATCATTATTATACTATTCACTCACTCTGCTCTCAGATCTCTCTGAACACTGACTTGAGCGTCGGAGGAGCTTTGGCCGGCACCACACCGGTGCCCTTCCCGCTCACTTTTGTGTACTTGCGCAGGGTGCTTTGGATATCATTCTCTCTCATTACTCACCAGTCGGACCCAGCTACCCGTTCCTGCCCCACTTCGACGTGTCGTCCTCTCAGTGTCGGGTCAACGGGCCTACGTGGTTCGACTCGACGTTGACTGCTTTACCATTTTTGAGCATCAACAACAGACAAAGTAAACGATTAAACATGATATCACGCCAAAATAGACAATAAGGTGATTAACTCAAATCCTTCATTGTTATTCCTGTAAATTATCCATCTCTAGGCCATGAAATGAAACATCACATCATATTAGTATCCGGGAGAGCTGCTAGTCATACACTTAGGTAATAAAGCTCGCCACATCCTGTGCATAGGCACGAGCAGGCAGATAAGCTCGCCACTTCCCGTGGAGAGTGATCTCGATGCACAGGCAGGCATGTAAGCTCGACATCTCCCGTGCAGAGCGAAACAATGCACTGGCAGGCAAAAATGTTGGCCACTTCTCGTGTAGAGCGAATCATTGCACGAGCAGGTAGGTGAGTAAGCTTTCCACTTCCCATGTGGAGCGAATCAATGCACGAGCATGCAAGTATCCTCGCACAAACTCTAACACCACATTCTCAAGACTAACCTACAGCTATCATTTTTTTAAAAAAAAATATATATATATATAATGCTTCTTGTATTTCGAATTCATTACCACGTATTGCAACAATATCAACACTTGCTTGTGAGAAAAATTCATACTTAATCATAAATTCGACCCAAATCAAAACCATTCATAATATCTCATAACCACACAAAATAACCTCTTGACAAGGGAAATCAGCTATAAAATTATCAGCTACTTTAATATCATTCAAAGTTAACTCAAGACTGGAAATCTATCTACTCTCAATAATTAATTGTATAAGAATTGCATAGAAATCATTTAACTCTCGCTACTTTTAAAACCAAGACAAGACATCCATTTCTAATGAATAAAACATCTTTTAATAAAAACCCATGATGACACTGTATACCTTGAAAATCATAATTAAATCAAAACATAACCATATCCAAAATCTTTTAACTTAATCTATACTCAGTAAACCAAGAAGGAATTAAATCCATTAAATACGCAAAATATTTCGGAAAGACAAAATCCACTCACAGATTGTGAAATCTAAATTCAATCCTTCGCCGGATCGTTACGAGCAACGGTCGTCTCGCCTATATAAAAAGCAATAATACACAATTAGTCTCATCTTAACAACCATTAAAGTGTGTGTGTACAAGAAACCCAATGTTCTAGCTAATTCGCGTTCTTCCTAATGATTATAAATCGTTTCTTTAAAACTATGACACTCTAAAACCTATTCCTGAACATTCTGGGCTCGACCTATGACACCTAAGATCTCAAACTAGACCAAAATCTCGAAATGAACCCTGCACGTGGCTTACCTGAAACAAGAAAATCATCTGAGGGTAGCTTCGTTATCCAACAAGGGTCCAATTTCGATCCCAAATGAACTTTCATCAACCCAAGTAGCCTCCGCCTACGAAAATCGATAACCAACTTAGTAAAGGTATTCAAGTTGATGTTAGGTAGTCAAAATGACAGTGGGGTGGTCAGAACCAGCGCCGTCGCCACTCAAAATGGTGGCACCAAAATCAAATTCCACAATTTCTCCAAATTTCACAACTTTTTCAGTTCTAAACTTCAATTAGGGTTCTAGAGGATAGATATCGTCCAACAATTGTCCAAGAACAATCCCTAAACCCAAACTTCAAGGTAAACCTGAAATGGCCTATAAACCCTCAAAAATCAAGTTCATAAATACCTAAAAACTATCCATTCTCCAAAATTGCTTCAAATTTCCAAGTATAAACATCAGTTAAAGGTTCTTCGGGGTGAAAATTGTCCACAATTACACACAACATCATCAAATTTTGAAATTTTAAGAGGAACCCGAAATGGGTCTTAAACCCCAAATTTCCAAAACCATAATTACTCAAAATTGACAAATAATACCATATGGATTTAGAAGCCCATGAAGAGAGGAACAAAACCCATTAACCAATTTCTTGATTGGAACTCGGAGGTGGTCGAAATCGGTAAGAGAAGTCGGTGGCTAGGCTTGGCTTATCAAGCTATTTCTGGGCGCAGGAAGGGATGGCTGGCGAGGGGAGGCTTAGGGGAGGATGGCTGGTGGCTGGGGGAGCCAGCCATGGCCCTGGGTCGCCGGAAAAACTGCCGAGGAGCCGCTTCGGTGCTGCTGATGCAGCTGCGCGTAGAGGGAGAACGAGAGAGAAAGAGAGAGAGTCTGCGGGGGGGAGGGAGAAAGAGAGAGAGTAGGGGGCTTGGGCGGTGGCGTCGCCGCCTCCTAGCCGGACAGCGAGGGAGGGAGGCTAGAGAGAGAGAGGGAGCTCTGGGGAGGGGTGCGTCGAGGAGAGAATGGGAGGGAGAGTGAGTGCGTGAGAGAGGAGGGAGATTGAGAGAACAAAAATATGATTTTTGAGTTTTTAAAACCCACTTATGTGAATTTATAAAATTATCCCTAACTTCAAATACCTGTATCTCACAAACTGTACTTTCGATTGACACACGGTTCGCATCTATGGACTCATGGGCTCGAGACCTTTTCAACGTGCCCAAGGTAAAAAAAAAAAAGCTCATTAGAACACAAAGTCAACATTGGGCCAAACCCATTATAAAAAAAAAAAATTAAAAAAATTTAACTCAAAACCTTTTTATTTTTCAACTAAAATTCTCAAAATATTTAGAATACTTTTCAAAAATAAATTTAGAAAAAAAAAAAAAAAAATAGGGCCCCATACTCTACTTCCCACTACGCCTCTAAATGGCCATTACGAATAAGAAATTTAAATTTCTCGTGAAATTTGGGTCAGATCGTTACACATGACATAAGAAAGGTTGAGTGTATATTCAGATTTAAAGAAAAATAAAAGGGAAAACAAAATGATCACTACAACAAAAATGTCGATAGATATCAGTCGTGGACTGATATCTATTTGGGTAGCCGCCTGATATAGCGCGTCGTGATATCTAATGTTCACATTTTAGATATCAGTTTTAAACTGATATGTAAACATTGTTTATATATCATTTTTGATATTATTACTGATATCTATAAAATCCGAATATCAATAGTTCTTATCAATATATATCGTATTTGAGGTTGAATATGATATAAAACCATGATATCAATATCAGGTTTGAGGTAGTATATGATTTAAAATCTTGGTATCAATATCAGGTATATGATAAAATCTGATATGTAATCTCGATATCAATATCAGGTATGAAACATACTCTGATATCTAAATATTGTTTATATATCAAGTCTGAGAGAGAATCTGATATCAAAATGACATAACATTTCAGTTTTTAGACTAAAAATGATTTGGAATGTATGATATATATTAGTTTTTTTTTCACCTAAAAAGGATATCAATGAATTAAATACAATTGTGCCTGTATTTTGAAATGGCCTGAAATTTGTGCAAGTATAAAATCTTTCATTCCCATATATTTCATATTTTAAGCACCAATAACATTCAAAGTACCCAAAAAGGGATTACAATATAATATCCAACAAGTAGTTCTATAGTTAAGGAAATACATAAAGAATTACTAAGGTATTACTGATGGTACTAATTTGAAGATACAAAAGCTGACAACTTCATCTAGCTAGTGGAGTAGAATCATTCACATCTTAAAGTTGTGTTGTATTAGCTTCGCTTGGTCTTCATATTGGACCACTGAAAACATCAAAGGAACATATATTAATTCTTAAATTTAATCACAAATTCATTGATAAAACTTGGAAAATATACTGATAGGTTAAAGTATACTGGAAGGTATATTGTTGAAAAAGGAGAAGACTGTTACATTGTTGACTGCCAGGAAATAGGTTTACTGGAGCAGCGCACACTCTCAAATTTTTAGAAACATAACTACAACTCCAATTGCTCTGAAAATTGGTGGAACAATACTAGACATACAGAGGTTCAAGCAAAAAAAATATCAAGTGTTTTAGAGTTGTAGTTTGATACAGTTTCATCATTCACTCAAGCTTAAGATTTGGGAGCATTGCTCATCCTCCAAATCTAAAGTTTGAGTGAAGGATTCTACAGCCTCAAACCACATGATTTTAAATGATAAAACTTATCTTTAGTAGTCTAATATTATTCCCACAATTTCAGTTGATGACAATATCACAAGAAACACAAGGATAGGTTAAAAACATAGACATGCAAAAAGAGAATTAAGTTGCTGTCAGGTTTCAATTGGTTATAACATCATGCATTATATATTGATATGAAAAGGTGTTGCAATATGAGCATTCAATTCTCTTATCTGACCCTGCAGGGGCTATGTATAATCTAACATGTAGTCCTAAAATCATTTACACAAGGGATTACTACCATTTTGCTCTCCAGACTATTACACTTGTATCAGTTTGCTCCCCAGACTTCTAATTTGAAAAATTAAGGACTCTGACTTTTTCAATTTCGCCAATTGAGGTTCTTTTGTCAATTTACACATTTTTTATCCAAATCTTTGAGGGCAAAATGGTCCCTTCCAATTAGATCTTATCATTTTTTCCTCATGCATCATTTTTTCTCTTTTATTTCTTGCTAAATTTTGCTTGATCATCTCGAAATTTTAGATTAAAAATGTATAAATTGACGGAATAACCTTAATTGGCAAAATTGAAAAAGTCAGGGTCCTTAATTTTCCAAATTAAAAGTCTGGGGAGCAAACTGATACATGTGTAATAGTCTGGGGAGCAAAATGACATTAATCCCTTTACACAATTGTATGTACATGTATTTGAAAACTTCAAGATGATGATCGAAACAAATTCCAAAAGCAACTTGGAAAAACCAGTCACTCATATCCCACAAATAACAATAACAACATGCCTATGCCACTTACACTTTTTCAAACCCGTAGGCTTTGCAACATGCCTTTAATTTTCATTAATCACATGAAAAGACACAAGCAACTAGAGATAACGAATATACTTATATATAGTAATTAATCGATTAGTTAATTGGGCAACACCAACACCACATCATGACTGGTTTTTAGTCCATGTGACAAAAAGCAGTACAAATTGAGAGAACATGAGAGAACATAATATGCAGCTGAAGGGATTTCAATCATAAAAGAAACTAGGGGAGAAGGAAATACAAAAACTAACTATAAAAAGAAGAAAGAAGCACATATAAATATAAATGGCCATACCCATTAAAAAAAAAAAAAGTGAGTGGGGGTGACAACAATTTGAGACCAGATAAATGGCTAAACCTCAAAATACTTGGACTTTTTCCTAAAGCATAATATCTAACTAGATGCTAAAAGGTCTTGATTACCCATCACCATTGCTGATTGTACAAATAGACTCAGTACAGAAGACAGATACTTAAAGGTGTTGATTACCTAGTTAATACAAGTTTTTTGTCTTGACTCTGCAAAGTATCAGTTACAATGTCAAAGACTCCTTCATTCATGAGATCCCTACAGAAATTTAGTGTGATCCCTCTTAGAAACAAAGACATTATATAAGACAAAAAACTAGAAGTATCCATCAGAAAAATAAGCAGCCAGCCCAAAAGTTCTTAAAAAAAAAAAACAGAGAGCTACAAAACATAGTAAGCAAAAATAAAATAAAAAAACATGTAGCTTTATTATGCTAGAACAAAAAATCCTTCAGCAACCCAAAAACAAGTAACTCATGTAAACAACTAAACATAGCAAGTCATATGTGCCACTTTTATGAAAAAAGCAATATATCAGAACCACATTGTTTTTGATACCCAAATCTAGAAGGGCATTGGGGATTGATGAGAATAAGCATAGCCTCAATGAGAAACAATAGAAACATATAACTTGCTCAAATGAAAATTACAATTATAACAACAAGAAATAGTAATACTTACAATTGGCTCAAAGCCTGGACTAGACAAGTTCATGCTGAGGTTTCTCATCAACAGCAAAACCTGTAGAAATAACCAATTACAATTACAGTCACATCACCTCTCATAATTATAATAATTATAGGCACACCTGCCCTCGCTATTTATTTATTGGCCAAAAACCACCATTATACAGGGTCCTTTCCTCTATCTGATGACAATAAACTTTTCTCTGTAAAAATGCTAGACAGGCAAATCTTACACAATTTCAAGCATTATAGATTTTAAACTAGCAAGAATAAATCACTGAAAGTGATATAGTTTAATCCAACTCACAGTTTCGAAATTGATGGGATTCATTTCCTTGAGTTTCTGAGCATGGCCCTTTGTGTCTAGATCAAAAACACTCCCAATGAAGCTATAAACTTCAGCAAAATCAGGAATACCTGCAACATATGAAACAATATATAAATTTTCATTTGTTAGGGTGACCATGTTTGCAAGTATAGCTACAAACGTGAACTCATCACCCATTAGACAGGCTAGCTGGATCATTGCTCAGCTGGTGGCATCCGAGGAGACTAAGCATGCACCCTCCTAATGAAATGGTTCATCCCCTAAAAAACTCACATGCTCACATTCCAAATGAATCTGAAAAAGGGTGATCATATTGAACAAAATAATTAAACAGTAAAAAAAAAAAACATAGGTTCGTATATGTGATGAAAGCTTGTTCTGATATTCAACCACAAAAATTGAATCTGGTACACAGACATGCTAGATAGAACACATGGGTTTTATTGTACACTTCCATTATGCACCCACTGCACTCTAAAATATGGTACACTCATACATTATTCACCCCTTTTACCTGTACATAGAGGAAGGGATCAGCAACAAAATTACTTGGGAAACCAGCATCAGTAACTGAAGCACAAGTCACAACAGGGTTGGCCACGGGCCAAGCCGCACTCCTGTCCCTCCATGCATTCATCTACACCAAATTCCATCCCATTTTCATAATTCAAATCACCCAAAATCAATAATTTAACAGGTACCCATCTCAGAACAATTAAAAAAAATTCAAAGCCCAAAAAAAAAAAAAAATTAAAGAACATACCCAGATAAGAGAAAAATAAATTAATGCTTAAACAACGGCGACGGCCAGAGACCTGGAGTGGAGAGAGGCTGGGGTGCGAAGCAACTGCGACGGCCAGAGAGATGCCGGGGTGCGATGCGACTACAAAGAAGTCGCAACCAAGTCGACAGGTTCAAAGCGGCGAGGTGGCAGCGACGGTGGACCTCTGGACTGAGGAGTAGCATATTTTCCTTGAATATAAGAAATTGATTAATATTTTGCAAAGATGCAATCTCCTATTGAAATTCTAAATAAGTTTCGACAGAATAAAGCCATAGTTGATTCAAATCCCCAAAACATTGTAATGAAATCACAACTTGAGAGTATGAAACCTGTATACTAGTAGTACTATAGTATACAGACCATACTGCACACCCACATACTAAAGTAGGTGCAATATGGTCTCGCTGAATTAACTCTCTGTACACAAATCATAAGGTAAGCTTTCAAATCCACTTTTTTTCATACATTTTGAGGAGTCTGAGAGCCAAAAGAACTAACATTTTCAGTCATTTAGTTTAGAGTAATAAGAAACCCAAGTATTCAGGAGTTATATCAAACAGTTACCGAGCTACACAGCTAACACAGAAGACAAAACAATGAAACCCAACAAAGGCTGCAATTCATATTCAAATCACTGAAAATGAGCGAGTGTAAGAGATTATCAATGGGCAAAGTACCTTGCTTAGGATATCTTTGGATTGGAGATGGGTGGAGTCATTGTCTGATGGCCATCTTCATAATCGTTGCAGATTATAATCTGCAAATAAATCAACCCAAACACATATAGAACACCAAATCAACCAATTATTCAAAGAGAAAAATAGCATAAAATCAATTAACCTGCAAAATCAACCCAAACACATATAGAACACCAAAAAGGCTGGGGTGGAGAGAGGCTAGGGTGCGATGCAACGGCAACGGCCGGACAGATGCTGAGTTGCGAAGCGACGGTGAAGAAGTCCCAACCAAGTCGACGGGTTCAAAGCAGCGAAGCGGCGGCGAAGGTGGACCTCTGGACTGAGGAGGGCGAGATGACGGCGAGACAGAGGGGCGAGATGACGGTGGACCTCTGGGTTTCTGGCTTTCTGAGAGAAGAGAGAGTGAGAGTCTGAGAGAGTGTGATTTTTGGATGAGGTAGATCGAGAGTGAGGGTCTGGGTTGATTTTAGTAATCGATGGAGGCTGAGAGTCGACGACGAGAGAGGCGACTGAGGGAGACAGAGAGAGGGCAGCGCAAGAGCGTGAGTGTTTCTGTTTTAGGTTTTTGCCTTTTTGGGTGAGGTAGATCGAGAGTGAAGGGTCTGGGAGTTTGGCCAAATTGGGGCTAGACCTAGGTTTTTAATTTTTAGTATATCTGTATATGTCTAAGTGTTGGGACTTGGGAGTAGGACAAAAAAATTTAAGTCAGAAAAAATACATTACATATCAGTGTTAGGATAAAAAATTATAAGTATTGTTTTAAGATATCAGTTAACAATTTATACTGATGTCTTTATAAGTTCTTAGAAAAATGAAAATATTATATATCAGTTGAAAAAAACCATGTGATATCTTATAGAGTTTAGAAATCAGCTAAAAAATTATTTGATATTATAAGTTTTATAATATCAGTCATATTCAAATCTGATATAAAATGGGTGATATCTATTGACAATATTCTTGTAGTGGATGGAGGTTAAATAGGATAATTAAAATATGGAAGGGCCTTGGATTAGCTAATGGGCTGTTAAGCCTAGTCTCTTAGGTAATTATACATTTTAGTATGCCTTAAGGGATTAGTTAAACCCAAATCAGAACCCTCTTAGGAGAAATAAAACCTGACACCCAGCCTTGAATCCTTTCCCACGCCAACTGAAAAGGTGACTCTTCAGTTTTTCCTCCAAACAACTATAACATCTTCTTTTAAAAGACCAAACCCCTTTCTTGCATGGAATGAGTTGTAATGTAAGATTCAATTGGCATATTGTGCCATGATCTGACTTTCTGCGTAAGTTTTGCTGCAATGCAAATATCAGCATGCACCATTTGGAAATAATAGGGTGGGAAAATGGTCAAATAGCTTCAATTTTAATTTTAATTTTTCACTGCATGAACTTCAATCCCACTACAAGATATATTTGGTGGGAAAATGCATTTTGAATCCTAATTAATTAGTCACCAAAGTTCATGGAGGCATTGTTTAATGATATAAATGCTCCACCAATACAGCAACTAACTGCAGCATAAGTCAGCAGCCACCCTGTCAGACAGTCATGACAGTTTATGTCTTAATCTTCCACCATTCCTACCTTTGGGTGTCCTTAGCTCCCTTGCCACCCCAACAAATACCTCCAGCATGTTTTATAGTGACTGCAGGGTGGCAAATGACAATCCAAACCAAAACTAGTGGCAGTTGACTCAATAGATAGCAATAAAAATTGGTGACCTTTGGTAGAAAATGTTGTAGTGAAGTCATTGTGCAGCGAGCAATGCTTGGTCTTGTCTCACTTTTCGGGTGAGCTCCTCAGCAGTGGTGGCTCTCGGAATATGCCTTTGTTCTTATTATTTTCATGATAAATTTTGGAGATGTTGCAAGTGAGGTTGAGGTCAGAAAGCTTGTCTCGATCTCCTTAAAACTTTCCCTTCTTCTTAGATACATGCTCATGGGCTCAGATACATGCTCCTGGGTTATTGTTGAAAACTTTCGGTGACTCGCTACATCTTCCTCGAGGCAGATGTATGGCCCAGCCATGGCAATACATTCTTTCATGTTGTGAGGTAAGTGCATGATAATATCGTCGTGCAGCTTGGAGCTTGGCAAGAGCCCTATTTGGAATGCGGAGGTCGCAATTTCTCTGGGACATTCATCAAGAGATGACATCTCCACTACGAAGCGAGACATGTAGTCTTTGAGCTTCTCGTTTTTCTGTTCCTGATTGGTGTTTCACAGGGCGATGATTGTTGTTCCTTTTTGTTCAACTTGTTTTACTTGGAATTTAGAAACGAATACCAAGTTATAGCTCGCAAGTATACGAATCGCTCATGTAAGCATATCGTATAAGTATGAGGTCGATCCCACGAGGACTAGATAAATATACATCAAACCAATTCAACTTACCTATTAGAATCACTAAACACACACACACGGCAGAGGGTCTGTAGATTGTGAAACTCACGCACACCACATACACACACACGCACACACAATTGCAATGCCAAGAATTCAGAATCCACCACCAATTGATGCAAATACAACCAAGCAATTCAAGAGAACGCATAAATGTAATAAAGTTTACTAGTCGAAGTCCTTTTCAGGGACACTACTAATTATCGTTCTCCTTATGCATAAACTAAGAGCTTCTTAGGCCTCCTCTAGTCAGTTAACTTGCATGTTCCCTAAGCGTACCTAAGGCAACTGTTATTCATGCAAGAGTCATTAAGTTTTGTGAAAATGGTAAACACATGGAGCATAGACCCACCTTAATGTAACCTATGAACATCCAATGATCCCTTTTCTCATGAGTACGTTCTTAGGATACTAACTTGCTGCCAATTGAAATTATCATCCTTTTGAGCTTATTTAATTTCACAACATAATCTAGACGCAATTACCCTAAGGTAGCTAGTCAAAGGGTGCAAACAAATAGAATCAATTTTACTAGACATCAAGGATTTACTACATATATCAAATTAAATCACAAGTGTCACCATTGCATAACTCACAATTAAAGTTTCATCATCCAACTTAGCAAAGCAATTAAAACTCAAAACATAATAATAAAGAAAATAAAAAATCTAACTTCCTATAATCATTAAATCCATAATGAAAGCAAGAACAAACTAAATAACTAAAGAAAAAGAAGAAAATCAAAAGAAAAAGACAAGGGAAAGAAAATAAAGAAAAACTCAAGGAAGATGCGACTAGGGCACTGCTGTCCCCTCCTCCTCCTTGCGCCAACTTCTCTCTCTCTCTCTCTAACTTTGGGCCTTGGATTAGATGTGTGGTGAGACATACCTGGGCTTGTGGACCCTAGGTTGCACGACTTGGGCTCTTTGAGTGTTGACTTAGGCTCCCTCCTTATCAGCTAGGGTTGGCGTGATGGGCTGCAAGCTTGTGCATGGGTTGCATGGGCTATATGCAAATGGCGTGATGGGCTACCACCTCACAATCCTTCTCATTTTGACTTCTCCTAGGCCCAAAGCCCAATTGACTTCATGACTTAGCATTGTTGACCCTTGACCATTGACGTTGACTTCCAATTTCGCCCCTCTCTCCCTCTTGGATTCGAATTCATTTCTTCACCCCATTTGATTCCATGGATGTCCAATACCTTCTAGAAGCTTCTGGAACTTTGATTTGATAGAGTTGACTTTGACCACACTTTTTCTAGTCCAACTAGGATTCCTTGTCCATTTCAACTTCTCATAATGACCATATTGCCCCTAGTGACTCATAGTCTCATTAGAACTCCTTTCCTTAGTAGGGTTAGGTTTCCTAGTTCAACTAGGAATTCTTGCTCTAATTAAGATTTTTCATTTCTGTTTTGACAATGATGGTTCTGGGCTTTATGTTTCCTTGTACGATTAGAAATCCTCATTTGACTAGGATTTCTGCTCTTTTCCTAGTTTGACCAAGAAATGTCCCAAAACAGCTCAATTTGCTCATATTTCTTATTTATGCTTCATTTGACCTAAAAACACAAAAACAAGATAACAGACACAAAAGTATCGAGTTATAACACTCTAAGTTAGAGAGTTAGTATCATAAAATGACGTAAAATGAACACTCATCAATGATGTTATTTTTGCGCTTCTGGTTACAGACATATTGCGAAATGAACACTTCACAGATTTTGATGAAGCCTTTAATGGTTCTTGGCTTTAGCTGTCTGAACCAGGTCATAGCTAATCCAATTAAACTCGAAAGAAAAAGTTTGCATTGGAAGGCTTCATTCTCCAATTCCAAAACCAACTGCTACTGGAAATGAAAAATGTGATCTAAGGGATCCCCTATTCCCCGAGCGGCTTCGACGGCGAGCTGGGCTAGAGTCAGGGTTCAATAGTTTGAGAGGAGTTTGTGCAGGTTCTCCACGTCGCTAGCTTTCTTATGAGATCCGGAGCTATCTGAACTTCCTCCTACCATGCCGATCATGAACTCTCCATCCTTGAGCTCACTGTTATGGCAGGAGTTATCTGAACTTCCTCCTACCAGCTTTCTCTTGTTGTTCACGTTAGTACGTACTTGGTGGTGGTTGTTCCTGCCTCGTCGCGGCTAGCGCTTCGCTAGCCATGCGAGTGGCTTCTTTCACTTCATTGGCCATCGTTCAAAGGAGAGCCATCATCTCCACCTAGCTTTGAGGTGTGACCACAGCTTCGTCACCTCCGTTCATGATTTCTTTGTTTTTCATTCCCATAGACAGCGCCAATTGTTGATGCTAAAAATCTCTGAAAAAGATAATTAATCAACCAATAAACGAAAGAGATAATTAGACTTAGGTTCTTTAGAAAAATAGTTTTTAGATGGAGATCGAGGGTGTTTTAAAATTTATAAGAAAATTCTTTTAATTTATAATAAAGTTCTTTTATGTTGCGTTTGGATGGAGAAAAAAAACTTGGAATTTAAATAAAACTCAGCATTTAAGAAATTATATGCTCTAATTTCCTTGTTTGGGTACATAAATACAGAATTTTGTAAATTCTATGTGGAAAAAAATTTGGGATTTGAAGGCTATAAATTCCAAGTTTAAATTCCACCTAAATTGGTGTCATTTTCAAAATTCCAGTTTTTATAAAAAAGAAAAAGTTGTGTTCACCCATCACCTTGCCAATTAATCACAATACCATCACCACTACCACCATGCCGCCGCTACCACCACCTCTGCCGCCACCACCACTGTCGCCACCACCACCTCTGCTGCCACTACCACCACCTCTGCCACCACTACCACCACCACTGTCGCCACTACCACAACCACCACCACCGTCACCGCCGCCACCGCCGTCACCACCGCCACCGCCATCACCACCGCCACCACAACCACCAACACCACCTCTGCCGCCACCACCTATGCCACCACTACCGCCACCGCCGCCACCATCACCACAACTGACACCGCCACCACCACCACCACCACCACTACCGACACTAACACCACCGCCACCACCGCCAATGCCGCTGTTGCCGCCACCTCCAATACTTCAATTTTCGCCGTCACCATTTCTTCCACCGCTCGTGGACCATTACCCCTACTACCATCGTCAACTGACCACAAGCATTATTTTTATTGTTGCCACCATGCATCACCATCACTCTTTTATAAAACTATTATAAATTCCGTATTTAAATTTCATTATGATTACATTTATCCAAACAAGAGAATTTACAAATTCTAGAATTTTAAATAACGTCATTTTAAATTCCGTCATTTGTGAATTCCTAAGTAGTTTCAAACTACTTCATCCAAACGCACCATTAATTCATAATAAAGTTCTTTTAATTTATAAGAAAATATTTTTAATTCATAATAAAGTCATTCCCCGATTTGAAGGTATTTCTCCCTATTTGAAGGATATTTCCCCTCCTAAGGTGTAGAGTGGGCTTTGTAGAGGCAGCATGTTAAGTTTTAACTCCGGAGCCCAAAATCTTGGTGTTAAAACCTAATATAAAGTCGTCAAAAAGAAAAAATAAAAGGACTTAATTAAAAATCATAAATCACTATCGGTCTTAGTGTAAGAAAGACTCATAAAGTGGACTGGACTCTAAGTCTCCATAAAGGGAAATGAACAATTTGACCTCAATTGCAAAAAAATGGAAGAGGGGTGTGTACCTGCAATGACACTCTGATGCCTAAATGAGAATTCGCTCAAGTACTTGCTTTGTCAATAGATTTGAATTGCGTACGTACCTTAGATATTTTCCATTGTAAGTATTTATAGAATCGAATTACCTAATCCTCAAGATACCACTATCTCCACGTCTCCACTACTCATGCAGGCCATGTATGATGTGCGTGGGAAGAGCTCATGAGATCGTGGGTTTGTGGGCATATAATATAACCAGATGTTTTATTATGCAATTTAGAGACATGTGATCAAATAATTCAGCACATGTAATAATTATTTGACTTGGGCCTTGGTCTTCTACTTATAACTTGAGTTTAAGCCGAGAACCATCTTTGAAGCCCACTTCCTGGCCCAATGTAAATCTGAGAAGACCCACAAGAATTGGGCCCCACACATAGATAAAAAATGGGCAAATTACACGCAAGTATCTCAACTAACCATCAATTTTCACTTGAGTACCCCAATAAAAAAAAGTTGCTTAGAGGTACCTCAATTACTAATTTTGCACACACAAGTACCTCCGTCAACTTTTCCGTCTGGAGATCGTTAACTGCCTATGTGGCGCGCTGACATGGTTTTAAAAAAATGCCACGTGGACAAAAAATAAAATAAATAAACTTTAAAAAATGAAATAATGATTAAGAAAACTAAAAAAAATAAAAACTCAATAATTAAATTTAAAAATAAAAAAAATATGAAAACCTGCTCGCGCAGCTCCAGCCCTCGTTCCTCCGCCTCCCCCGCGTCGACCACCCAACCCAGCCATCTCCCTCCCCTTCTCTAGCCACCAACTCCATTTCTCTATTTATCTTTCTTTCTCTCTTTCTGTCACTCTTTCTCTCTCACTCTCTTTCTCTCTTGCCCACCATGTGTAGCTCGGACGCCGGACCTACCTGGTGGGGCGGGGCCTAGGCTGGGTGGGGTAGGGCGAGGCTGGGATGCGTGGGGCTGATCGGGGCATGGCAAGGCTGGGTGCGGCTAGCCGTGGCAAGGTTGGGAGCGGCTGGGCATGGCAAGGCTCGGCGTGGCTGGACGGGGCAAGGCTGGGCGCAGCGAGTAGATCTGGGCAAGGCGAGGTTGGGGCTGGGGATTGGTGAGGGGCAGGGCTAGATTTGGTTCTCGGACTTTGATCTGGTCCCTTCGATTTGCAGCCATGGCTAGAGGTGTTTGCAGAATAAAAAGAAGAAGAAGAAGAAGGAGGGCTCGACACTGGTTGGGTGGCCGATGCGATCTACAGTGAAGGTGGTGCGGAAGGGAAGGGGAGGGGTGGAGCTGGTGGCTGTAAAGGGAGGGGGAGGGAGGGAGGGAGGTGGGTGGGTTGAGTGGCCGACGGGGGGAGGTGGAGGGAGGAATGATCGGGGATGCGAGGTTGCTCGGTTCTTCTCAGCTCTTTTTTTAATTAATTTAATTATTGGGTTTTTTTTTTAAGTTTTCTTAATCATTATTTCAGTTTTTTAAAGTTTATTTAATTTTTTTTATTTTTTTATCCACGTGGCATTTTTTTGAAACTATATCAACACGCCACGTAGGCAGTTAACGACTTCTTAGACGGAAAAGGTGATAGGGGTACCTGGGTGTGTAAAATTAGTAATTGAGGTACCTCTGAGCAATTTTTTTTTTATTGGGGTACTCAAGTGAAAAATGTGTGATTAGTTGAACTATTTGTGTGTAATTTGCGCATAAAAAATCAATTGGAGGGTATGGTCATTTAGGAGCCCAAAAACCAAAGAGATAACTTGATTCCTCCATGCGTGGTAGAGTTTGACCACGCACGACTAGTAAGTCTGTATAAATTTATTTTTTTTCCTCCTCGCCAGGCACGTGAACGACAGAATGAGATCACTCTTTCCACGCTTCTATGTGACACACCCACATCATAAATTCACCAAAAAATCTCACAACCTAGCTTCACTCTCTCTCTCTCTCTCTCTCTCTCTCTCTCTCTCTCTCTCTCTCTCAGCTATGTCTCGTGACTCGCGCCATCGACGCCAGGCCTCCCAGGTCCTTCCGCCGGAGCTGATAGCCGGCGACGAGCTACATGACCTGGGCCAGAACACTATCTCTGGTGTTGCTTCTCATAGTAGTACTGCAAGTACCACTGTCAGTACAACTCATGAAAGCTCCAAAAACCCACCACCGCCTAAAACCCATGAAGAAGACTCTGCCTGCAGCCACCCTCCGGCGCCGAACAAGAAGCCACCGACCAGTAGACCAGCCTAGCTCAAGTTCAAGGGTTTCCCGTCCACGTGTTGCCATTTTACTGGCTTTCTTGTTGGTTTTTTTGCTGTGCTAGTAATTAACTGCTTAATTAATCTAGTGATCCTAAGTGTTAATGCTGGTGAGGCATATGGTCCGTGTTAGAAAAATTAATAAATACAACGTTTTATGCATTCTGGTAATGACTTGCTATTGGAATGATGAAGTTGGAATATGCATGATAGTTGAAGCCCTCATATTTATTTATAATTATTAATTACTAATTTATTAATTATTATCCCAAATTTAGGATCTCCAACTCTAGATAATATTACCCATCTTGATCTTTCTCTTGGAATTAATTATTTCATTAAATTAATCTCTCACGTTTATCTCCCCATGGTAACTGGTAAGCCAGTGAGCACGTGACAGGTTGCATCACTCGTTGAACAATGGTTGTCCGTACACATGCCGACATGTTATTTCTATATGCATGAAAATAACTGAAAAGAACTAATTCTTACTAAGATGTATAGATTTTATTTGTTAAGATTAAATAAATTTTCATTTTGAATGTTAGATTAAATTAAGATTATATTTTAATTATGATACTTTATATACTCACAAATATTAGATATATGAGATGGGTTATATATGATGTATATGAGATGGGTCGATGATATATATGAGATGCGTTATAGCTGTAGCGCAATACATGAAAGAGTTAGGTTTTGGTCATCTTACGTTGTGGTCTCAAGTTTTTTTTTTTTTTTTTGGCCACTGTTGTGGTCTCAAGTCAAGCAGATCTGTAGATCAAGTGAGCCTTTTTTAAATATTGTGGGTTGTGGAAAATTCAAAAAAAAGGGAGAGAAAAGACATTTTATCTTAGCTGGAGCTCATTTCACCACTACTTTTGGAGAAGGTGATGTATATTGTCAGTTGAATCTTCTGCTGACTCCATATCTATATTCCTACAAAGACCCTACTGTGAAAGACACATCTCTGTTTTAATTGGTATTGTGGGGTCAGGTACCCGGTACACCATTTTTCTCACCACATTATCAACACCTAATCCAAACTCTTTACAAACACAAATGGTCAACAAGTTCACCCACTTTCTTACATTTTTTTTCACTGTCTTTAATAATAGGGTATCGCATAGGCAATTTTTTTTTTCTTAAAAAAAAAAAAAAAAAACTCAACCACGTACATTTCTATATTTTTGTTTGTTTTGAAGATGAGCAAGTTAAAAGATCGATAGAAACAAAAACAATCCAATAACTGAAATGGAAGGAATACAAAAAGTTCAAGTCAAATAGGAGGAGTAGCCAAAAACCCTTATAAGTCATTATACAAGGTTATACTTTTTCAATGTAGAATAATATTTTACATTTTCACACGCCTCCACACGTGTGACATCACTTTAAGCCAAACACGTGGACATTCATACTCATATTGGGTGACGTGGAACACATGTGGCCACACAGCCTAACACACGTAGGTGAACCTGCTCTGATACCATAAAGAAATCTAGGCATGCATATCAAAACCAATTGGCAATAGGAGGAGTATCTCAAGACCCTTATAAGTCACTATGCAAAATTATACTTGATAAAATTTTAGCTAAAGTACTCCATGCAACTATATCCCATGTCTCTATTCAGGACATGAATTACACTTTGTGTCAACTGAGAACTGCAACTTTTATTTTGTGTCAATTAAGGACTCTGTTTTTTAAAATTTTTATCTTAACTTTGGCCCAACATTGGACCCATCAAACCTCTACCAAATTCAGCAAACTTATACTGGGTTTAAAGATATGCATATCTTCTTTACAACCATATAAATATCACTCAATTGGACCCCTACAACTCCAGATAATCACTCCCAAAGTAGGGTACCTAAATCTGTCTAATTTTCCAGATATTTTCCCAGAGATCTGATTGGACAGTTTCAAGTATCCTATTTTGGGGCCGATTATCTAGAGTTGTAGATATTCGATTTAAGTGATCTTTATATGATTGTAAAGAGAAGATGCATAGCTTTAAAGTCAGTATAAATTTGCTGAATTTGGTGGAGGTTTGATGGGTTCAATGTCGGGCCAAAGTTAGAATAAAACCTGAAAAAAAAAAAAAAAAAAAGGTCCTTAATTGACACAAAATGAAAGTTGCAGTCCTTAGTTGACACAAAATAAAATTCATAACCTAAATAGAGTTCCATGTGGTATAGTTGGAGTCCTTTAACTAAAATTTTCTCATAATACTTTTCCAATGTGAGACAATACTCCACATTCTCACATAAATGTAGACTAAATGAAGCATATGATATGCATGATGTTTAGTAAGACATTCATGGATAATTAACTCAATTGGGTGCAACAACTCTCAACTGCAATATATTCAGCTTCAATAGTAAATAAGGAAACAAAATTACAATAACTGAAGTGGAAGGAATACAAACATTTAAGGGATTAATGCCATTTTGCTCCCCAAACTATGACACTGGTATCAGTTTGCTCCCCAGACTATTAATTTAGAAAAATAAGGACCTTGACTTTGTCAATTTAGCCAATTTAGGATATTCCGTCAATTTATCAAGCAAAATTTAGCAACAAATAAAAGAGGAAAAATTATGCATGAGAAAAAAATGATAAGATCTAATTGGAAGGGACCATTTTGCCCTCAAAGATTTGGATAAAAAATGTGTAAAGTGACAAAAAAACCTCAATTGGCAAAATTGAAAAAGTCAGAGTCCTTAATTTTCCAAATTAGAAGTCTGGGGAGCAAACTGATACAAGTGTTATAGTCGGGGGAGCAAAATGGCATTAATCCCAACATTTAATATAAGAACTCTAAACTAAATGAAGCACGTACATGATATATATATGTCCCTTCCGTTGAGGTATACCTCAACTTAAATATATATGAGAGGTATGGCTTGTATAACCCATTCCGCATTGTAATTCGATGATTAAAGTTGACCGTTTATTTTTTAAGTCTATATACAAGGAGCATCCTTGCAAAAAATTAGATCAATCGAAAATCGTTTAACCATTTGATTAAAAGACCATCATTTCAAGTATTAATGAAATCAATATATTCGTCTATTTATTCTATTACAATTAAATGCCTTAATGGTTTTCGATTTACCTAATGTTTTGCAAGGATGATTTTTGTATAGAGACTTATAAAATAGATGGCTTTGATCATCAAATTACAAGGCGGAGTGGGTCTCACAAACCATATCTCATCATGTTTAAATTGAGGTATACCTCAACGGAAAGGGCCTATATATATATATATATATATATATATATATATATATATATATGATAGCATGACTTATTTGGTAATCAAGGAGTCCTAGGATTTCTTAGATTGGCTTACACTTTCCTAGTTATAGCTTCCTTATGTATTAAGATGTCTCGAGGGTTACACCATTGTATCATGTAAATACTTGTACTTGGTTACATGCTAATTAATGAGTAACAAATGTTTTTACATGGTATCAAGAGCCCTAAGTTTTTAGTCGCACCCTCTCCCTTTCTTCTCTCAAAACCCAAGCCGACAACCCTAGCCGTTCCTTTTTTTTTTTTTTTTTTTTTTCTTGCCTATCTCATGGCATCTTCTTCCACTACCCCTTCCACCCTTCCTGGTCCTAATATTGCACAGTTCTTGAAGCTAACTGAGTCCAACTATCTCTTTTTGAAAAGTCAAATGCGTCCTTTCCGTGTTGGACACCATCTTTGGATGTTCGTTGACGGTTTTGATCTGGATCCTCCTTTAACCGTCGCTACACCAGCTGATGCTACTACGGGTGCTGCAGCTTCCACCTCTCTCAATCTTGCCTACACCACCTGGTATCAAACTAAGCAGCTCATCGTCAACTATCTCAGCACCACGCTCTCCGAACCTATTCTTGCAATGACCGTTGGACATGACACTTCTGGTGGCATATGGAATTTCTTGCACCAACACTTTGGGCAACATTCTGATACGAATGAGGCCAATACCCGTTTCCAGATTCTTGGCATGAAGAAAGGCTCCAAAACAATTTATGAATACCTTCAACATGCATGCTAAGACTTTTTCTCTCTTGTGGCTATTGATGCTCCTTTCTCTGATATTCATCTTGAAACCACAGTTTTGAGAGACTTAGGCTCCGAATATGAGTGAGTGTTCCTCTCCATTGCTCTTCTATAAATCAATCAACATTTTAAGTTCCTTATCTACAAGGTTACCTTCGTCATCAAACAAAACATCTCCCATCAATCCTAATCCAAATCCAGCTTCCCCTTTTTCAGACTACATATCCATATATATCATCATTGGAATAATCTTGTTCTTCCATTCCTACTCTAAAAGAGTCCCCAGCTTCATCAACTGATTCCTCAAATTCAATTTCATCAGATGGTTCTGTCTCAAATTCCCCACTTTTATTGAGATTATCATGCAGCTCCATATTTCCTTCTTCCACTGCTCTTGCTTCTCCAGCTCCTACTTCCATCATAAGTTGGTCCATAGCTTCCACTTGCTCCAATGGAATCTCCTCTGAAGCATTTCTCAAAGCATTGTTGAGATAGGTCTGACCTTCATCATTGTTATTCTCTTCCCCACTATTATAATATCTATAAGTTTTTAAAACAAAACAGTTTTGTGATTCTGTTTGTTTCAAATAATTTTGTGAAATAAAAGGTCTTGCAAAATAAATAAAAAGGTTATGTCTAACTTAACTCAAAAGAGAATAATTTATCTAGAACATAAGAATCATAATGATAGTTATGCAGCAAAATTCTATTTAGATAGTATGAGTTCACGAGTGTATGGCCCAAATCATGCTTTGATACCATTTTAACTGTCATGTCTCAAACCAGGGCTTAGATAGTTTAGGCACGTGGCAGCCGCCCTATTATTCAAACAACTCAAAAACAAATTATCACACTAAGACAATCTTTTTTCAAATTGCTTAAATAATACAAGGCTATATTTTTTTTTTCCTTGTAGAACTAAATGTTAGAATGCATTGTCGGAATTCTCAAACAACTAGTTTGCCCCAATGGATTGTATATCTACCTAATTTTAAATTACACATTAAGCCTGAGTTGTATTTAGATCAAATTAAAACATATGTGTATGTAGTTATCTTTCTTTTTGATGTGTGGTCTCAAGTGATCCAAATCAGGGACAAAATGGATAAATATATATCTATATGAATAAATATATATACTCATTCTATTGCCAGGGATATTTGTCAAAACATAAAAATTAAGTTTAAAATTCTATAATCCTTATAAGAATGAAAATTTGGAGTAAACTTGTAATAATAAAAGGAAAGGTCTAACGTAGTTAGAAAAAGGGAAGGTTAGGACTGACTCCACAATAGATGGATCTTCTTCTTCGTTAGTCTCATTTGAATCTGGATTGTTTGGTGGAGCCGGAGGATATTCATTCGGTTCTGGCTTGGTGTCGAAATCAGAGATTATAATGGGGTCTACCATTTCCTCAAATGGTACTTGTAAGACTGAAGTTTTTGTGTAGGGGTCATGAGCATCACTAAACCACTGATCCTTTGCTCAACCAATCCAAGTCTTTTAGTCACACATCAAGTTAAGTTATTTTAAAACTATCCAAGAAGATGGCACAAGCATCTATAGCAATTTCAAAACTAGCTTCTATTAGGCCTTCCACTATGGTAAGACCCATTTTTTGTGGGTCACAAATAATAGTGTGACTCAATTCTCACTACAATGTTATTGTGACCCATTTTGGATCACAGTGTTTTATACATATTTAAAATATGATTAATATTGATTAAGTGATGTTTAATTTATAATTTAAAATTTAAATTATAATAAAAATTATTATATTGGTCTTATTTTAATGAGATCTTTAAAATAATGTCAATATTGAATATATTTAAAATAAAAAAATTCTATAGGTATGTCATCACTAGGGCTTCATCTTTAGCTACCCTCCAAGCATTTCCTCTAGGAGCCATGACAAAGAAAAAAAAAATTTGTGCAAATTTGGTAAACAAAGGTTGTAGTTTATGATGAAAAACTATGAGTGTTGTATGATATATATAGACTCATTTGAGAATATAGCTGTTGGAGGGTTTGAGGAATTTTTATTCATTTTTTTGAAATTTTTTGGCAATTTTTCGGTTATTATTTCAATTTTAAATGATTTATTAATTATTTGTTTTAAAAAAAAAAAGCTTGGGCGATCTGGACTATTGATTATCAACGGTCCATTAATCTAGGCTCTTTAATTTCAATCTGGCCACTTTAAATTAAACAAAGGACAAAATGAGTGGCAGCCTTAGATCACCAATGGTCATTTAATCTAGACCGTTGGTGATCACCCATCATTGTTGCACGCGTCACACCAAAGCAAGTGGTTAACAACTGTTGCAGGTGGGGCCCACCAAATTTTCGGCTGTAGCACACTCTCTCTCCTCACGTGGGTGGGCCACTTTTGCAATTGGGTCACAACCATTTTGGCTCACATTGAGACCCAGATCTGGGTTACACTTTGGGTTACTCCTTCTTTTGGGTCATATTTTCCAGCCCATAATGCTTGAGTGTGAGCCATTTGTGACCCAAAATGGGTTTTGGGTCATATTTTCAAGTGGCATAGTGGAAGGCCTAAGGTTGCATACATCATCAAATATGAATCACACCACTTGCAATTGAAAATACAAGTCAGTAAAGAGATCCACTTATTCAGAAAACATCACATAAACTAAGTTTATAGCTTTCATTTCATACATAATCTTCATTCAATGCAAGGTATGGATATGCATATGATTAATCAAAATCATGCAACTATACCTTTTAATAACGAGGTTGTAGTACCTGAAAAATTTGTAAACCACAGTGGACCTCCTAATCGATAATTTGACTTATCAACTACCCCACATTTCTTATCCTATACAAATGATAGGAACTGAGTAGCGAGACGTCCTACGTACTGATTTGATTCTCATAGGCCAAAGACATGTACTGATATTGAATACATTTTTTATATCGGTTTCAAAATTACTAATGATATCATAAGTATCTTACATATGAAGTTTTTAAGATATCAGAAATGATTAATATCTGATAACGATGGTGGTATATCATATCAGATTATCAAACAAATACGATATCTAATATACTATAGATATCAGTGTATAACCGATATGTAATATGGGAGAATAGATATCGGTACTCAATATATCGGTTGGAAACCTAAATAGATATCGGTTTATCACTGATATATATTAAGGTTTTTCTTGTAGTGCGTTGTCAGAATTCTCAAACAACTAGTTTGCCCCAATGGATTGTATATCTACCTCATTTTAAATTAGACATTAAGCCTGAGTTGTATTTAGATCAAATTAAAACATATGTGTATGTAGTTATCTTTCTTTTTGATGTGTGGTCTCAAGTGATCCAAATCAGGGACAAAATGGATAAATATATATCTATATGAATAAATATATATACTCATTCTATTGCCAGGGATATTTGTCGAAACATAAAAATTAAGTTTAAAATTTTATAATCCTTATAAGAATGAAAATTTGGAGTAAACTTGTAATAATAAAAGGAAATGTCTAACGTAGTTAGAAAAAGGGAAGGTTAGGACTGACTCCACAATAGATGGATCTTCTTCATCGCTAGTCTCATTTGAATCTGGATTGTTTGGGGGAGCCGGAGGATATTCATTCGGTTCTGGCTCGGTGTCGGAATCAGAGATTATAATGGGGCCTACCATTTCCTCAAATGGTACTGGTAAGACTGAAGTTTTTGTGTAGGGGTGAGCATCACTAAACCACTGATCCTTTGCTCAACCAATCCAAGTCTTTTAGTCACACATCAAGTTAAGTTTTTTTAAAACTATCCAAGAAGATGGCACAAGCATCTATAGCAATTTCAAACTTCTATAAGGTTGCATACATCATCAAATATAAATCACACCACTTGCAATTGAAAATACAAGTCAATAAAGAGATCCACTTATTCAGAAAACATCACATAATTAAACTAAGTTTATAGCTTTCATTTCATACATAATATTCATTCAATGCAAGGTATGGATATGCATATGATTAATCAAAATCATGCAAGCATACCTTTTAATAACGAGGTTGTAGTACCTGAAAAATTTGTAAACAACATTGGACCTCCTAATCGATTATTTAACTTATCAACTGCCCCATATTTCCTATCCTATACAAATGATAGGAACTGAGTAGTGAGATGTCCTACGTACTGATTTGATTCTCATAGGCCAAAGGCATGTAATCAAACCCCTAGCATACAAGAAAAGAAATGTATACTCTAGGTAACCCACGGTGGTTCAGGGGATCGAACCCTAGGTCAATAAACATGACCCTTCATCTCAAACTAGGAGAGTCCAAACACTTAAACTCATATTAGTATAAAAAAAGATAGTTCCAACATGGAAAATGTCATGAATGAGCACTTCAATTCCTTGAAAGTATATTGGCAGCATATAATATTATTTCAAATTAAATTAATAAGACTACATACAATCTATTTCCTATAATAAAACATACATCCATTTAGAGAGATAATCAATTTAATTCAGCATTCTAAGCAGTCATTCAATTCTTTCTTTATTTTTTGTCTAGTACTGTGAGTGTATGATTTGTCTATATATTCAAAGAGTAGAACAAACAAATAAAAGATGTCTAGATACTCCAGGTTATATATTGTTACAACACTAATTAAATAAAAATTTGTAACTTGGATACTAGGTTTAAAAAGAAATCAATTACTAAAATACAAGAGTAATAAATTGACTGTTGCCGTGAGTCAACTCTTTCAATTAATTACTGTAATTAGTTGATAACAAGGTCAAACCTTGTAATTAGGTAGAGATATATGGGTGTAATTATAAATTGATTTGTTTCCTGTAATTGTGGCTTAGGCTCTGTATATATACCACTTTGTGGTGTCTATGAAATATATCAGAAAATTATTCCCAAACCTAGAGTTTTGACATGGTATCAGAGCATGGTTCTATGAACTGGCCTTTTTTACTTGATTTCTAGGTTTAGTTTTATTTACCTATCCTATTGGTTTTTGAAGAATTTTTTCCAGAAAAATTCTATTTACCTATCCTACTGGTTTTTGAAGAATTTTTTTCCAGAAAAATTCTATTACTCTACCTAGTTGTTGATTGTTCCCTTCCGCTGCAAAATCTGCCACCGTCGTTGGCTCTCTGTTCACTGACGTCGCTCGCTGCATACATCTGCTGCCTGCCTCTGCTGCATCTGCCGCTCCAAGTCGATCTCTGATCGTCGTTCCTCTGCCGCCGGCGACTCCGATCTCGCATCTACCCCACGCCAGCCTCTTGGTCCAGTTGGTCCTGCTGTGCGACGGTCTGAGTGAAGGCGGTGCGACTGGCCTTTGTAGGTGCCTTTCTCGCCGAGCCCAGCCACGCTCCTAGAGCCCAGCCCGTCCGCCTGCCTGTGCGCGCCGACCCTCTCCAGAGACGCCGACCACTTCCCGAGCGTCGTCTGCTCACTGGTGCGCCAATCTCTCACTCGCCGTGACGCCGTTCGCAGTGACGGCCATTGCTTGCTGGTCTGGGTGCGTCGCTGTGACGCCGAGTACTTGCTGATCTGTGCTCTCTCTTTCCTTCGTTGCTAGATCGAACCAAGGACTTATTGGACTTTGATTGTTACACAAAACCAACATACCACAAGGGACCGGTACAGCATTTTTTTTCCTTTCCTTATGTTATTTCATATTTAACCCAAAAATAAAAAAATAAAAAAAAAGGAAGGAAATTTTTAGATACTCAAGATATGTCTTTCTTAATTACTTCCGATAAGACATATTTGGCAGCCTCTGACTCTAAGGTGGAGACGTCGGTTCCTAGTCAAAATTTTGTCTCTACTTCCGGCTTTGTTGCCACGTCAGGTACACCTAATTCTTCTTTGAGTACTCCTCAATTTACATGTGATAATGCTTGGATAATTGATTCCGGTGCTTCTGACCATATGACTAATAATCAGTATGTGATTCAGTCTTTGTCAAAACCTATTTCTCCACATTTTATTACTAATGCCAATGGTGTGTCCTCTCCCGTTGTAGGAGTCGGTACTGTGTCCTTGTCTCCATCTTTGTCTTTATCTAATACGCTCTTTGTTCCGTCGCTAAATTGCAATCTTATTTCTGTTAGTCAACTAACCAAGTCCCTCAATTGTGTTGCAACTTTTTTTCCCACTCATTGTATTTTTCAGAACATCCGCACACAAGAGAGAATTGGTAGTGGTACTCGAAGAGGGGGCTTGTATTATCTAGACAGTGATGGAAATTTAGACCGCTTTGGACATGCTCATTTAATTGATGACAAGGTCTTGGGGAATAAGAAGCTGGTTTGGTTGTGGCATCGCCGATTACGCCATCCTTCATTTTCTTATCTTCGACGGTTATTTCCCTCCTTGTTCATTGGTTGTCGTGCTTCAGACTTTCGGTGTACAACTTGTGTGATGGCTAAAAGTCACCGTACTTCGTTTACTCCAAGTGATCATCGGGCTACTGCTCTTTTCCAACTCGTTCATTCTGATGTTTGGGGGCCCGCTCCACTGACTACTACTCACGGTATGCACTGGTTTATTACTTTCATTGATGATTGTACTAGAATGGTGTGGGTTCAGTTTCTCCGATATAAATCTGATGCTTGTGCTGCAATTAAGTCTTTTTATCACATGGTTCAAACCCAATTTCAGTCTCGTATTCAAATTCTTCGTTCTGATAATGGAGGTGAATTTGTCAATCATGAGTTACGTGATTTCTTTGATTCTCATGGCGTCCTTCATCAGACTTCATGCTCTCACACTCCCCAACAAAATGGGGTTGCTGAGAGGAAAAATCGACATTTGTTGGAAGTTGCTCGAGCATTGTTGATTGGTGGACGTGTACCTACTTATCTGTGGGGTGCTGCCCTTAGTTCTGCTGTTTATCTCATTAATCGAACTCCATCCAGTGTTTTGGAGTTTCGTCGGCCTTTGGATGTTTTGTCTGATAAAATTGCTCTTCCCTCTATTTTACATTTGGAGCCTCGGGTATTTGGTTGTGTGGTTTTCGTCCACATACATCCTCATCAGCGTGACAAGCTTCATCCTCGTCCTCTCAAATGTATCTTTGTGGGTTATGGCTCTAACCAAAAAGGTTATCGATGTTATGATCCTTCAACTCAGAGATTCTATGTGACTATGGACGTTACCTTCCATGAACATGAGTTATTTTATCCTATGACAAGTACTGATTCGTCCCTTCCGGGGGAGACGAATGGTGAAGCGACGACTCAGACCGAATGGGTTTTAGACTTGGGGTTTTATGATACATTCAAGATGAAAGAGCCTTTAGAAGAAACAAAGGAAATTGAATCTGAGCATTCTACTTCTTCTAGTGATCACGGTCGTCCTGAACGCTCATCCGAACATTCAACTCCAAAAGGGGATGGTGAACAGCATGCTCCTGAACATATTATTTCTGGTGATGTCCATGATAATACAACTCCCTCTATTGAACCACTAGTACAATCATCTCCAGATGTGCTTCTTGAGGTACCTTCTTCTGATTTGTCTGATTCTGTGTCTAATTCTCCAAAATATCAACTTCCACCTCGTAGTACTCGAGGTATTCCTCCTGTTATGTATGAACTTGATCTTAAAGCCAAAGTCAAATATCCAATTAATAATCACGTTTCATCCCATAGGTTATCCAAGTCATATGCATCTTATGTACATCAATTATCCTCTGCATTTATTCCTAGTAAATTGCAGGATGCTCTAGCAGATTCTAGGTGGACCAAAGCGATGACAGAGGAAATGGAAGCATTGAAGAAAAATGGAACTTGGGAACTTGTTCTCCTACCGAAGGGAAAGAGAACCGTAGGATGTAGATGGGTATTTGCAGTGAAACATAGAGCAGATGGATCCATTGAAAGGTTCAAAGCTCGGTTGGTTGCAAAAGGGTACACTCAGTCTTATGGTGTTGACTATCAAGAGACTTTTGCACCAGTTGCCAAGCTGAATACAGTCAGAGTGCTTTTATCGTTAGCTGCCAATCAGAATTGGCCACTTCTCCAGTTTGATGTCAAAAATGCTTTCTTGCATGGAGACCTCACTGAAGAAGTATATATGGATCCTCCTCCAGGTATATCAGAGTATTCAGACACAGGAATGGTGTGTAGACTGAAGAAGGCTCTTTATGGATTGAAGCAGTCACCAAGGGCTTGGTTTGGCAGGTTCACCAAAGCTATGAAGAATTTTGGCTACAAACAAAGTAATTCAGATCATACTTTGTTCTTGAAGCAAAGAAGAGGTAAAATTACTGCTTTGATTATCTATGTTGATGATATGGTGGTCACAGGAGATGATCATGAGGAGATGTCTAGTTTACAGCAGTATTTAGCTTCTGAGTTTGAGATGAAGCAGCTTGGAGACTTGAAATATTTTCTTGGGATTGAAGTGGCTCGATCGAAGCATGGTATTCTTTTATCCCAACGAAAATATGTCATGGATTTGTTATCTGAAACAGGGATGCTTGGGTGTAAACCAGCTGATACTCCTATTGAACAGAACCACAAGCTATTTGAATGTTTGAGTGCATCATCTACTGACAAAGGGAGATACCAGAGGCTTGTAGGAAAATTGATTTATTTATCTCATACCAGACCTGATATTGCATATGCAGTAAGTGTGGTGAGTCAGTTCATGCATGACCCACGTAAACCCCACATGGAGGATGTAGAGCGCTTACTGAGATATTTGAAATCTGCTCCAGGCAAAGGTCTATTATTCTCTAATCATGGTCACCTGAAGGTTGAAGAATATACTGATGCTGATTGGGCAGGGTCGGCTGACAACAGAAGGTCTACCTCAGGATACTTCACCTTTGTAGGTGAAAACCTTGTGACGTGGAGAAGTAAGAAGCAACCAGTAGTAGCAAGATCAAGTGCCGAAGCTGAGTATAGAGGTATGGCATTTGGGGTATGTGAGTTGCTCTGGTTGAAAAACTTACTGAAGGACTTGGGATTTAAACCAAGAATGGCAATGAATCTATACTGTGATAACAAGTCAGCCATTGATATTGCCCACAACCCTATTCAGCATGATCGAACAAAACATGTGGAAATTGACAGACATTTTATCAAAGAAAAGCTTGAAGCAGGAATCATTAGCTTTCCATTTGTGAAGTCCGAAGATCAACTAGCAGATGTACTTACCAAAGCAGTGGCTAGCAGGGTATTTCTTGACTCACTTGTCAAGTTGGGCATGTGCGATATCCATGCACCAACTTGAGGGGGAGTGTTGCCGTGAGTCAACTCTTTCAATTAATTACTGTAATTAGTTGATAACAAGGTCAAACCTTGTAATTAGGTAGAGATATATGGGTGTAATTATAAATTGATTTGTTTCCTGTAATTGTGGCTTAGGCTCTGTATATATACCACTTTGTGGTGTCTATGAAATATATCAGAAAATTATTCCCAAACCTAGAGTTTTGACATTGACAGCATAAAAAGAGCTGCAACACTGCTCTAATATTGTTTACTACCTGACTGAGCAATTTATGATATCTGCATATATTATACTCTCCCTTGGTGGACTAAGATTAATAAATAGCAGGTGGGATTATTTCTCAATATAAGTACTAAGATAATTCCCAGTTTATGTTAAGTCTAGAATTTGTGGGCAAGAATGAATTGATTTAAGACTTTAGGTTGTCAGTCTACTAATGATAGAGATAATTCTGAATAGGAAAGAAGTAATAAAACTACAAATGTCTTTTTATTAAATATGATCAATATGTCCCTTATTAATTCCTATTAACAACCTGACCAAGCTAGGATTCTCCTCCCTTAGCTCTAGTGCAAAATAAGACCTGCACGTTTCCTATCAGATTTAAGACATAATTTTCAAGTGTACGATTCCCAAGTAATTGACTTATACTAACAAACTAAAACTACGGACTTTACTTCTCACAAGTTATGTAGATACCTTGGCTGGTTCCTATTTCAAATTTTATGTTAAAATCACAACATTTTTTATCCATTCTTTCCTCAAAATCCGAATTAACAAGATATAGGAAATTAACACAGCATCCCTTCATTCAATACAATTAAATAGCAACACAACTCACAGAAAATCAAGTTAATACCAAACAAATCAAATTGGTTGTGTTTTATGTATAGAGGAATTAATTTGGTGGATCGGCTCCCCTTACCTGGTTTTGTGATGGAAGCTTAAGAGCTCTCTCTTCAAGTTTTGAAGCTTATCTGGGCGCACAATGTATTGTACAAAGTTAAAAGAGTCGAAATTCCTTAAGAAAGAAAGGTTTATAAAATCAAAAGCTGGGCTTGTGCTGTAAGTGTAAAGTCTAGAGAAATCACCTATTCGAATATGGTTATAAAATCAATTGAGGTTCTAAATAACATGAAAATAATTATTGAAATTTATTTGAGATAGTTTTAAAACAGTTTGGGGTTTCAAGTCCTCAAACTAATAAATCACAGGTTATCTTAAGTCAAAAAGACAAGGTTTTAAAGAGGAAAGTTCTTCTACTATTTAGTCCTTTTTCTTTTGTTTCAAAATAACAATTCTCAAGGTCTTTGAGATTAACTAAAATGCAGAGATAATTAAATCTAGGAAGGATGAAAAATGAAGAAGCTTTTTCAGTAAATATTTTTCTTAAAAATACTAAATGCTAATGATATTTTCAAATAAATCTTCTTTGGATAAAAACAAGAATTCCACGGTTTGAGTCTTACCAAGGGTCGACAACAGTGGGATACCTATTATAGTCAAAGAGGTCCATTTACTTTCTTCCCAAGTTTGGGGTCAGTAAAACATAAAATTTTCCCTTTGTGGTTTTAAATAAAAATTCTAACAGAAAATAGGATAAGAAAAATAATTTTCTAATAGTAAAATTCAATCCAAAGGATTCCATTTACTGAATCATAACATTAGGCACAAAACAACAATATAAGAACCATACGAAACTGAATCAAAATTTCTTACTGTACGTCATCTTTCAACTATAAGGTTTATGAGAATTCCTCATATTTTTCTTCTTGGGTCATTGAAATAAATTCAAGCACTTTACTATGTCTCTCTTCTCTATTTTCCTAATCTTTTATTTACTTTATGCCTTTTATTTTATGTAGTTATTTACTTTATTATTAGTAGTGTTATTTATTTTATTGTTTTTTAAATTACATGCTCATTATTTCTTTCTTTATTTTTATTTAAGATATAAGCTTATGGGCAAGGATTGAAATTTCGAAAATTTCGGCGAAATTTCGCCGAAATTTTCGTTTTTCAGGGATCCCGAAATTTTATTACATTACCCTTAATTTTCGGTAATTTTTCGGCGAAATTTCGAAAATTTCGCCGAAATTTCGGCAGCCGAAATTTTCGATCCCCCTCACATGCATTTCTGTAAAATTTCGTCGAAATTTTAGCGAAATTTGACGAAATTTCGACGAAATTTCTTCTTCTCCCCTGCGCACAAGATTTCTCTCCCAGTTGCCTCCTTCTCCGGCGCGGCGTGACTCTCTCTCACTCTTCACTCTGTCTTCTCCGCCTGCAATATCTGCGTGTTGATCTCCTCCCTCAACTCGTCGAAGTTGGGCTTCTCCCTGACATTCGCCTCCACCACGGCTTTGCTCTTGAGGAGGGGGATCTCGAACGTGTTGAGCTCCTGCAGGAAAACCTTGGCGAGCTTCTCGCAGTCGCCGTAGTTGTCCTCGTTCTTGGCGAACTTCTTCTGGAGCTTCTTCAATGGCGGCTCGCCTCTGGTGGTGGTCGTTTGGGTGAGGAGTCTGTGCTTGATCCCGAATTGTCTTTGTCAAATTTGGTCTAGTGATTACATCAGTATCTCATAGAGACAATTGTTGATTAATAAACAAAAATATTATGATAGTTTTTTATTCATTTAAGTTTGGATTTACGCTAGTGGCCAAAAAAAAGAAAAGTTTGGATTTACAGTTTCCATATACTGATATACAGGCTTCTTACTTCTTAGAAATTGTTCCTCTTCCAATTTCATTAAATATTAAAATAATTATTTTACTTAGAATTCCTCTCTCCTAACGTGACCATAGCCACTCCACTTAGATGTGCACACGTGCCAAATAAACTTAGATATTTTCCTATCCCTCTAGTATACAGCAGCCCCAGTGATTAATATATATAAATTGATTAGTACTTTTTTTTTTTGTCCGAGTTTGATAACTTTGATTAGTAAATACTAAATACTAAATAGTACTTAGTCGGTTAGTCAACTTAGTCCATTACTATTATTTATTTAAAAAAAAACATAATATGGTATATTAGTAAAAAAACGAAAAAAGACATAACACAGGCTACACAGCAAGTTAGTTTTGGATCTGAAGATTAATAAAATAATAGAGTTACAGTGGGGTACATAGGTCAGACTGAGCAAATGTGAGGTGTTATTTATATAATTATTAATTAGTGACCCATTTTTTTAATAGTATTTATCACCAGCGCGCATTATATTCATCTTATATTACATAAAACCTACTATATAATTTGATTTTTTCAATGTTTTTTATCAATACAGTAGATAATATGTTAAATAAGCATATGGTCAAGTTTCATTCAAAATTTCCGTATTTTAATAGCAATTTTCGTCGTTTTTATCTAATTTTATCGAAATCGAAATTTTAATCGAAATTTCCACGAAAATTTCCGTCGAAATTTCCATCGAAAATTTCCTCGAAACCGAAATTTTACTCCTTGCTTATGGGTGGTCACTAAACCCTCTTACCAAGGTAAGGGGGAAGCACCACTATGAACATTATTAAGTGAGGTCTTTATGTTAATTTTTCCCTTGTTTAAGATCCTACAAGCTCTAGATTTTGATATTAAAATGAGAAAGAGATCCTCTTTCACCCATAATGTCATATATTCAATACTAGGAAATACCCCATTAGATATCACTAAAAATATATCAATTTTAAAAAAATCGATATTGTCAAAGTTTTTTATATCAGTTGGATTTTTAGTTTTCTAAAAATGATGTCTAAATACATTTATATATCACCAAGTTTGCAAATTCGATATCTAAATTTTTGGATAGAAATTAAAATTCTATGATAACCGATATCTAATCCATGAACTGATATTAATTAATTCGGCTAAAAATCAAATATACAAATTTTTTTGACAACTTAAATGTTTTGACTTAAGTTAGACTCGATACCCCCCTCTCAAACACTCCCTCTCACCCCGAGCTCTCTCTCTCTCTCTCTCTCTCTCTCTCTCTCTCTCTCTCTCTCACACCCGCAGCCCTCGCCGTTGCTGTGATTTTGCTTCAAATTCCCCCAGACCAGAATCCATGAGGTCTCTACCTCATCGATCCTGCTTCTCAAAAATTCCCAAAGGCTTGACAACTCTTCACTCGCAGACACATTCACTCAGACTCCATCAGACCAAACTCAGCTCCTTCTCTTTCACCCTCGCTCACTGAGACCAAACTCAGATCGACCAAACTCTCCTTCGATCTCTCTATTTCTATGTCTCTCTCTTTTCTCTTCCTCCTAAACACGATTCACTCATCCAAAATTGTAAAACCCCCAAATTCTAGGGTTTCACTTTCTCTCACCGATGGAAGGGAACGACGAGACCTCGGGACCAATGATCGACGACGAGATCTATCACCCATCGTCCAACACCCACCGCCTAGTATCCATCGTCTAGCTTTTTGTGTAACACCCATCCAACTCCGACTCTGTTCTCCGAGAGCTCTCTCAGGTACTCTCTCTCGCTCTTGCTTTTTGTGTTTTTTATTCACCTTGTTGGCTTGCTATACTCTTCCTTCGGAAGCCTGATTTTCTCTATTATTTTTGGGAATTTTGGTTGAATTTAGACAAATTTTCTCTACTATTAGTTTCTGACAAATTTTATTTATTTTTTGGTTGCAGGTGGTTTCGGCTCTCTCTTTCTCTGCTATCTTTCCCTTTCTGAGCTCTCACATGCTCTCTGTTATCTGAATGCATCATAGAAAAGGTATGGCATCAAGTATTTAACTTTAGCATATCATGTCAAAGATACGTTTATGTATCAGATCAGCTTGTTTAAATTTGGTTTGTGACTCCAGGGCTTGTCAACACTCAATGCAGAGCCATTGCTTATTGGAATTTCAGTTAGCTCTTTAGATAAAGCTTTTAGGGTTGTTGATATTGGTCCAGATGCTGATAATAAAGAGGAGGTATATAAGTACCTGTTTGGAATTATAAGTCTATTATTAATTTCTTTTTATGAATGTAATGATTTTACTCATGTTCTCTCACTAGGCTCTCAAATTCCGCAAGTTATGGGGGGGAGAAGGCAGAGCTCAGGAGATTTAAAGATGGTAAAATTGCAGAAAGCACAGGTTAGGCATTTGTTTTGGCTTTTTTTTTTTTTACTTAATTGATCTTAGTTGTATTCAATATGATCTAACATTCCTTAGTCTTGCTAAAAATTGGGTTAGTTGGCTTTTTCAATAACATGGCTATCGAGAATATTGCTGGTTTCAAATTTTTGCTTAATTACCAACAAGCTCATGCGTCAGGAAAAGTAAGCCTAGCTGTTACTGCCTTAGTACCCCTCTGAGTTTCAATGCAATAAAACCTTTGCCCCTTCCCTTTCTTGAAAGATTCTATTTATATTGTTTCGGGTGCGTATATCTTTGGATTTTGTTGCATGAGATAAACTAATGATTATGTTCTGTGAACTTTAATCCTCTACTTTCAAGCTTTAAGTTTAAATATTTGACATAACCATGACATAAATATTCTTTTTTTTTTTTTTTTTGCGGTTGAAATGCATATTTTATGTTTATTGTTTTATATCTTGTATTGATTGCTTGCCTTATAGATACTGGACTGGCAATGTAGTAGAACCTGTTCAGAATCTCATTACTGAAAAGTGAAAATAGCTTGGTAAATTTTACAATGCTATTTCATCTTAGTTACGTTGTAATACCTTTCACTGAAATGAAATTTGAGTGCATGACTATGCTTGGTTAGGGACGGGGCCTTGTTTAGGAGTGCAGGATAAAATCATGATGAGAAAAAGGGAAACTGTATAACCTCTTGCAAGACATTTGAACTCAAGTTGTGTTAAATAAATGCTAAAGTTTTTCTTATATATTTTCACCTGAAAAAATATATCTTCTTGAATTTTTTACCATTTACATATAAAAATTTCGAAGATGTAATCATTGTCCTAGTAACCTACTAATTGCTATGCGTTCCAGAGAACTTATATGCTTGTGATATTCCCATACTTTAATATATTTTTGAGTAACTATGATGTTATGTTAACTCCAGTACATGCAGGTATTACCAGGCATTTGCAGCATTCGCTTGTTGTAACATGGTCTTGGCTGCTGCTGCTGCTCTTTGAACCTACATTGCCCCTGCAGCAACAGGCTCTGGCATACCTGAGGTGAAAGCATATCTCAATGGTGTAGATGCTCATTCTATATTGGCTCCTAGTACCCTCTTTGTAAAGGTGAGTAACGGACTGAAAGCAGCTTTCTTTCTTTTTATCTAGCACTCATACTATTACACAATTTTTCTGTCCGAAAGATGGGTAAAGATTCACGTAAATATTTTGCATTTAATTAAAATGTAAACAATAATACTAGAGTCACCAAATGATGTGATAAATAAAATGCCACTGTTATGCTTGTAAGAAATAAATGAGGTTCAAAGTAGGCCCAAATATGAACAAGAACCACTTCCACATTATTTGGGATTTGTTTTTAGTGTCTCAAGCATTACTCGTATGTAAAATATCCTTGGAAAGATATAGAACTCTTTAACTCCATTATAACAATATTTTTAGTAAAAGTACAAGGATTGTCTGCAACTGTGCCTCTGCAAGTAATTTCATCTCCCTCCCTCCCTCACTCTCTCTCTCTCTCTCACTGCAATTATTGTACTGATCTTTTTAGATAGGTAAAGCAGAAATGTATGGGAATTTTATGCACTTTGTATATATAATACATCTTTTTTTGGCTAAGGATGTACTGGTTTACATCTTTTTAAAAGAAAATAGAAATCTTAATTTATTTAACATCATTCTGTCCGAATTAATTATAAGGGTTCACCTTCACATCAAATTGATTCTTGGTATCTAGGTAATGAGTTTGCATTGAAATTGCTTAAAACTTATGTACCTTGTTGTGTGCGTTAGTGAATTAATAAGAAATCTCAAGATGCATGGCAGGTCATTAACATGGTTATGGATTGTAGTTGAATTGCATGCTCCATAGGTTCTTAAAATGCAATTCAGTAGGGTGGACTTTTGTCAGCTGCCTTCTTAGAAGTATGCATCAAGAAAATCCAGAATTTTGGTCTCATAATTTATATAATGTACCTATAGTTTATGGCCATCATATATTAGCAAGCACTGTATAATTAATTTCCTCACTGCTATTTCTCACTAGGAGTGAAATTTTTGCAACATTCTTTTTTGGTGGTTTCTTGAACTCTCTATTGCTAATTAAGTACTTCAAAGAGATGTTCTAATTTCACTTGTTACTAGCATAAATAGGGAGAGTGAACCAAAACATAGAAAGAGAGCTCAATGTAAAGCCATTAGTGTTTTTTATGGCTCTTGGAAAGTAAAGTTGTAAGTATTATAGGCATCCAAAAGATGGTTGCATAAAGTTGACAAGGAATTTGAAATTTGATTTTGTAATAATTACGCAATCCCAACTTGGCAGATATTTGGCTCTTTATTTGGAGTAGCCTAAAGTTTGATCTACATTTTGAGAGCACCTACGTTAATTGACTGATCATGTTAAGATTCACATAGTCTAATGTCCTGCTACATCCAGTTGATTTTTTCAAATTGTCACTATTAATTTCCCAGGTTAATGATGGTGGTTCTTTTGTGAAATATTACATGGTTAGTTGTCTTTATTGTATTTCTAAGTTCATTTTATTCAACAGATGTTTTAATCACCAAGAGTATATTTTGTAATGGTAATTTTTATTGTCTTTTTTTTTTCCTTTTTGTTCCAGTACCAAAATATATTCTGGATTTTTGGGTTGTTATTCGAACTGACTTTGCCTCCCTCTCTCACTGGAAATGATCAGATGTGTACGTTCTCAGCTCAACCATCATTATTAAAAGTTATTAGGTTGGTTCTTCATTTTTTAAGAAAACAAACCTCTCTCATGCCTATATCCTCTGAAACTTGCAAACTAGAAAAAGAAATATAGGAAGCAGCTATGTGTACAATAGAGCATTTAATTTTAAATAGTACTCAGTGGCTTCTAGTTTGTCTGTGATTCAATTCTCTTCTATTAATGACATACTCTGTCTGGTGATATTGATACACAATTTATGAAAACCATAATGTGAGAATAGTATATGTGATGGACCAATATTCTGATCTACTAGGAGTAAAGTTTGTTATGAATAATCTTTTTTATTTTTCTAACGTTTCCCATTTTGCATCAGTGTACTAGGTGAAGCAAATTTCTTAGGAAGTGTTGCTTCTGTTAAGGGGGTAAAGGGATTCAATACTATGTTTCTTACTACCCTACTATTCCATTTAGTTATTCTTTAATAATATACTCTGCTGTAAAACAGTGTAAAAGAAAAACTTTAGATTGGTAAAGCATAATAGTTCTTATTTTGGTTACTGAGTGTGAATTTTTTTTTTTGTAGTTTTCTCATAGCAACATGCATAAAGGCATTCCTTTTTTATTTCTGGTGTTCTTATGAGATTAACTCGTTAGTAGAGACATGTTAGGGAGTTATATTTTTCTGTAATATTCTCAGATTGGGGAGAATCAGTGTTATAGGGGTGAGGAGTTTATGATTAAGGGACTGTGGTATGGCCATACAAATGCCCATACAAATGCACACACCGACCAAGTAACACATGTACTCTAACACACACATTTATGTTTGCAATTAAGTACTGTTGGGTAGGACTTGGTATCCTATGGTTGTTGTAAATGTGCTCTTTCAGGATCAAGAATAAAAAGTGCAGCATATGATTATATTTAGACCACAATTTTGACCTTCTGTCACATTTCTGACATTTTGTAATGTTTCACAAGGCTTTTCACATTTCAGAGTGGTTACACAATATCTTTTGGTGGCTGATCATGCACTTGTCTTTAATGTTTTCAGTGGGGTCTAAGACGAAGAATAAGTGGACTGGTTACACCCAAGCTCAGATTGATGAAGTCCGAGTTGAATGGGGAGACTATGTCACCGAGAATTATTTTTAGACATGTTGGTATGCTTTCTTGACGTACATTTTATGGATATGGTATTAGTGCTGCCATTCCAATCTTTTGTAAAGGAAAAGGCAGAATTTAGAACTAGTTAGTGTGCAGATTTTAGAACTAGCTAGCTAGCTAGTGTGCATAATTTAGAACCAGCCTTGTCTTATATTTTGTGCAAATTTTAGAAGTTGCTTAGGGGGTTATATATGGATTAGGGTTATCCCAACTTGTAGAGGGATTTGTAATTCATTTTTGTTAACTTGAATATAGGTTGAAATTGGATGTTGGAAATGTATGAGAATGTTGGATGAAATTTATGGAATGATTTAAATTGCACAAACTGGATGTTGCATGGCAGGAGAAACTGATGTCTAACAAACAACCCATTTTATTTTATTTTTTTTAATTCAAAAAAATTTACAATATCAGTTAAACACTGATATCTAATATGTATTAAATCTGATATTTATATAGGTATATATATCGAAATAACAAATAACACCGATATATAATGTTATTTTTATTTCACATTCTAACTCAAACATGATGTTTAAGAGACTTATAATATCTAAAACAACGAACAAACAGATATCTAATGTGTACATATATATCGGTTTTAGTTACAAATTCGATATGTTAAAAATATTATATATCGCTTTGATAAAAATAAAAAAGTGATGTAACAACCTACCAAATATAGCTTTTGATGAGTTTATAATATTGAAAAATAGAACCAAACCGATATTTAATATACCTTTTAATGTTAGTTCTTGAAAAAATAATGATATTGAAAGAATATTACATATCGGAATCCGTTCATTTAGATAGTGGAAACTTGAAAAATTCGATATATATTATTTATTAACAATATCGGATATTTAACAAATAGGATGTCTAATTTGATATAGACATCGGCCCAAAACTGATATTGAAAATAGGGTACATTAGATATCACGTCTGCCCTTATCGGTCGCAAACCTAATAGACATCAGTGTTCCACTGATATCTAATGGGGTATTTCCTAGTAGTGATTATGGGTAGTTAGATCATTTTTCCACATTTTAGCTTTATGGTTAATTTTTTTAAACACAAACTTTTTTGAACTCTAATTGTTCCTTAGTTGTGGTTCACTTGAGTTGCTTAAAGTTTGTATTTTCTAAGCAAAATCAAGATCTACCATATAAATCTTCAACTTTTGTACTTAATTCATATTTATCTTTGTAAGAGAGCATCAAGTGACTCTTGGGTGTCCTCCTTTTTGGGAAATGACTAAAAATCTCACTTAATATGTTCATAAGTGGTGTGGAACCCTAACCTTGGTTCTTATACCATTGTTTCTTCTAAAACCAAAAAGTTGTTACTTTCCTTTCTAGATTTAATATTTAAATTCTTGCACCTTTGTTTACTTTATTCTATTTTCATCTACTTTATTTGCTTTTTAATTTAGTTGCATTTTATTTTAAGTTGCCTCACAAACCAACAAAATTTCCAAAACTAGGTTAGTTTAAATTAACTAAGTTTAAGCTTAGTGTATCATTTTGCATTACTAGCTCCTTGAGGTTCGACCTCGTTAATATACTACTAGACTCGTATATTTGAAGTAAATAAAATTTTACAATACTTAAGTCCCTTAAGGGCATCCAATTGATCCTTATAAGCTGGATAAAAAACATCTGCTTCGGGGTTAGACTGATGGTCACCATAATTATTGATAGTGAAAATGAGGCCATCCTTTTGGTTAGTAGGGCTTGCACTGCATTCCCTTGTAAAGTCTCCACCAATATTGCCTTGATTAACCTGCACAGGACCATCTAGTTCCCTTCCATTTAGCTAGTCTACTTCCACTAACATTCACAGAAAACGAGTGTTCCTCTCCATTGCTCTTATGTAAATCAATCAACATTTTAAGTTCCTTATCTACAAGGTTACCTTCGTCATCAAACACAACATCTCCCATCAATCCTAATCCAAATCCAGCCTCCCCTTTTTCAGACTGCATATCCATATCATCATTGGAATATTCTTGTTCTTCGATGCCTACTCTACAAGAGTCCCCAACTTCATCAATTGATTCCTCAAATTCAATTTCATCAGATGGTTCTATATATCTCAGATTCCCCACTTTCATTAAGATTATCATGCAGCTCCATATTTCCTTCTTCCACTACTCTTGCTTCTCCAGCTCCTACTTCCATCATAAGTTGGTCCATAGCTTCCACTTCCTTCAGTGGAATCTAGCTCCTCTGAAGCATTTCTCAAAGCATTGTTGAGATAGGTCTGAACTTCATCATTGTTATTCTCTTCCCCGCTATCATAATACCTATAAGTTTTTAAAACAAAACTGTTTTGTGATTCTGTTAGTTTCAAATAATTTTGTGAAATAAAAGGTCTTGCAAAATAAATAAAAAGGGTATGTAACTTAACTCAAAAGAGAATAATTTATCTAGAACATAAGAATCATAATGATAGTTATGCAAAAAACAATCTCCTCCTCCTCCTCCTCCTCCTCCTCCTCCACCATAACAACAACCCAAACAAACCAAACCCCTCAAAAAGCTCCATATCCATGGCTACTTCTCCTCCTTCCTCCCCCCCAAGAAGACTCCATCGTCCCTCTCCAATATGACCCACCTCAGGCTGTCCTTCTCGCCTCTAACACTGCTGCACTTGTAGTACCCCCTGTTATAAAAAACCACCTCCCAAATTAAAACAAGAAATATGAAAACGGCGTTTCAATCAAACAAGTATTTGAACTTGAAAGGTCAACGTTTGAGCATAATGATCATCTATTTGGCCGGATTGAAATATTGGGCGAAATTAAAATTGGAAAATATGTGTATACCTTGGATGTGGAGAACCCTTGATGGGTTCATGTCCGTACTTTCTCCAAGAGAGAGTAATCATCAGGTGGAATATCCGCCATTTTTAAACTTATAGCTGCAACTCCCACAACCTTCTTTTGTCTTAGTTTTCTGCAACAAACCCACAACCAGAAATCGAATTCAACAACTAAATCGTATATATGTTGAGTGCTCAATTTCCGTTATTTTATGATACTAACTCCCTAACCTAGAGTGCAAGAACTCTATACTTTTGTGTCTTTTTGTTTGTTTTATTGTTTTATAGGTTAAATGAAGCAAAGAATGAAAATGAAACATAATGGGCAATTTAGAGCTAAAAATGGAAAAATGAATCTTAAGGTAATCTTTTATGAGAATCTAGAATCTTGGAGGAATCTTGGACATAATCTTTGGAGGAATCTTTTTTGTCAAAGTTGACTTTTGGTCAAAAGTCAATGGTCAAACATGCCACATCATCACATGACATGAACCTCACATAGGCCATGCGCCCAACCTTAGCCCAAAGAAAGAGCCCATTTACTTGTCTTAGTTTGCAAGGAATTCTTCATGTGTAAGGAAAATCTTGGAAGATTTAGTCAAAGATATTAAGGAATCTAAGATAATAAAGGAAAGGAAACCCTGGAAAATAGAGCACCAACTTTGACTTTAAGTCTGTATCTTTCATATCGTTCAAGATGTTATATAATATATGGTTGAAAAGATAAATTCGTTAGCTTCGCATGAAATTTTACGGATCTCGATACCGAGGTGTCTAGCTCAAGATATGGCCATTTTAGTGAAGGTAGCGCAGTAATTCCGCTGCCAGAAAAATAAGTGACGCCCAAATTAGCCCAAGGCCCATTTATTGTCGAAAATTCTAAGCCTTAAGGTGCAAGGAATGCACTTGTCCCACATTGAAATATTAGTGCAACCTCTCCACCTCTTCACTACTATATAAGACCATCATTCTCTCACAAATAGAAGGATACTTGACATTGTTATTCTAGGGTTTTATTTTCTGAAATTTTAGAAAGCATTAGAGAGAGAGTGAGGCGCCACAAGGAAAGGGAAGAGGAAAATTGCCAAACCCTAGCTTGTGCTTAAGCCCTTGCCGCAACCATCTTTGTTTCTTCTCATGTTCTTCTTGTGTTTTCTTGTTTCTTCTTAGTTTATTACTTTCAATTATGGATTGGATGTTTGATTATTTAATGGAAGTTTGGTTTCAGAATTCCTTTTTAATATGATTTAATTTATAATCTCATTGCCATGCTAGAACTAGGATGAAACCCTAATCTTGGTATGCTACTTAATTCCCTAGAAGTAGATAATTGTATCTTTAATTCAATAAATTGCATATGTTAAATTCTTAATCTCTGTTTAAATATGCTAGTGTGTTATTTCTCTAGGACTGGTCACCTTAGGGTTTTATGCATCTAGTAATTTGTTAGGTTTAAGTGTGAAATAATCAAAGATACTAAAATCATGCACAAGTTAAAAATGGCTTGTCATACATGAAATTGACGCCTTCATCACATTGCTCATGGGATTAGGTTTTGTAGATGGTTAGGGAGAATAATCAAAACTCGAAGGTCTACAAGTTTTGCTGTTTCACAAAGCTTAATGACTCTATGCATGGTTAACAGCTCCGAGATTGTTGACCGCACGAAGGGGAAACATGTGTAGTTAACTGCTTAAAGGAAATAATCAAATCCTTAAGTTCATGCTTAAGGAAACACAAATCTGAATATTTGCTACTAATAATTTGGTAGGCTTAGTTGGTAGATGACAATACTACTAGATCTATCTAGTAAATAACAGTTATCACTAGTGACTAACTTAGCGGTAGGTGACAGTCGTCGCTAGTTGTCAATAGTAGTTGGTAGACAAAACTTTAGTAGATTGTATTTGAATTGAGGTTACACTATAACTTGGGGTAGGATTGAGATTTAGGGTGAATTTTGAATGCTATTTGTCAATGGAATACCTTTTACTTTTTATGCACTTAGGTTAGTCATCACTTCTCAACCCCCTGCTTTTTAATACTTTCAATAAATGCTAGTTAAGTGAATTAATTAGTATTATGATCAATACTTTCTTCGTGGGATCGACCTCGTACTTATACGATATGCTTACACCAAGCGATACGTATACTTGCGAGCTACAACTTGATATTCAATTCTAATTCCAAGTAAAACAAGTTCTACAAAAAGGAGCAACATATTAATTAAGAGTAAGAAATTGATTAGAGAAAGATTAGAGAGAGAGAGAGAGAGAGAGAGAGGAAGCAGAGGGGAGAGCGGTCGCTGATGCCACTGGGAGAGAGAGGCCGCCGACGCTGGGTGGTGGGTTTAGTTTTTTAGTTTTAGTTTAGTTTAATTTTTAAGTTTATTTTAGTTTAATTTTGTTCTAATTATTTTAGTTTAATTTTTTTGTATTTGTTTTAGTTTTAGTTTTGTTTGTTTAATTTGTTTTGTTTTGTTTTTTTGTAATTATTTAGTTTTATTTTTATAATTATTTTTTAGAAGAATAGACACTTTTACACATTTACCCCTAAAAATTGGTCATGTGCCTAGCACATGATTAATTTTTAACGGATGTTATAACAGAGTTAACGAAAAGTCCTTGATTGAATTGTAAGTAAAAGTTACTTAATTGGAACACTTTGAATGTCGCATTCTTGATCGGATTCCTGCAAGTATACAGGGTGGAGATAGTATAGTATATGGAAAAGAGTTGTCGTACCCACAAGGATTTTTAATTCAATTCAAGAACTTAAATTCCCTATCTAGTTCTAACTAAAACACAACTTCAAAATTAAAAACGACTTTGAGAAGATTATTGTGATAAGAGTAATTTAAAAACGAAAACGCAACAATTAAAAACAAAGATCAAGAACAATAAGTAAATTAATGAAAATACAAGAATATTGTTTAACAATCAATTGGAAGAATTAGGAATTCAGAATCAACCACAAGCAATTCAATTTAGGTTTTAATACGTACATTCAAAAAATTCCTTTGATACTTTAGATGATAATTCTCGTATCTAAATTCCTCTCAGACACTTAGACCATAGTTTTCCTTAAGTGCGTGATTCTTTCCTTCTCAGGCAAAGGTCATATACCTTAACATGCAATTTATCCTTCTCAAGTGCAAATTTAACAAGTAGGATTCATTACGCTCTAGAAAACAAGATAACCAAGAAAATCATTATTCTCTCTCGAGCAACAATGTAATTTACCACACTCAACCACAAGAAGCTAATTCAAATTATATTGCTTCCCAGCCTCAAATTCGACTTCAAATTTACTAGATGCAAAGCCCTAAGGTATGCAGTCAAAGAACTTAACAAATAGCAACAATTAAAACAGTGGTTAACCATTCATCTAAAGAAACTAGAAATCCATTTAATATATATTTAAAATCATAAACATTCATGCTAGAACATCATCCTATCCCTAGAAAAAAAGTTTAGCTATTCATGTTCAAATTAAGAAAACATAATTAAAAATCTATAAAGCATTAAAAACTTATAAACTACGACGATGGATGAAAGAAACCGATGATGGCAGCCACTTCTTCTCTTCTCTCACCACCAAAGACTGTCCTGAGATGATGATCTCCTCCTTTTAAATAAGAAACAAAACCTTTTTTTATTTGGTAAAGACTTTTCTTGTTTGATTGAGTTTATTCTTTTGATGAATTGTCATTTATGAGTTGGCATCCAAAATTCTAAAAAAAATAGGATCAGACATTAGAAAATAAATTTGGATCCTTCTAGATACTTCCCAAATACATGTAACATCAATTGGGCTCCAAGAAAGAAATCTAAAAGGAATTACTCTGCATTTTCGCACAAAACCTCCTGCCTAAACCATCTTCACTCAAATAGCCATAACTCCTCATAGAAAAATGAAAATCATGAACCGTAAAATTTCTTAGAAAGCTAACATCCATATCTTTCTAACGGTATAAGGTTCGATATCTGGTTTGTTTCGAGGAGGTGCAGTTTATTTCGGCAAGCTGGCTGATCTGCACAAGAATTTCTGCTCCAAAAGTGTCCTTTTTGCTTTGTTTTCTCTTCTTTGCTCTTCAAATCTATAAAAATACAAAACTAAGTTAAAACGAACTAAATTCACCTAAAAATATAATAAGAATCCAAGAACAAGAGTATAAAAATGTATGAAATAATAGTCAGATCAATTCTCAATTGCAAATGGGTGTTAATGTCACATCCTTTTGCTCGAATTTTCCCTTTAATTAATTTACTTCTCTCTGCTACATTAAATTGGGCCTATCCTTTTTCTTTATGATATAAGTCAACTCCCAATTACTCTAATCTTAATTCGAACATTTGGTTGTCACTATAAGAAAAATATCAATAGATATCACCTCTTTTATATCAGATTTGAAAAAACTGATATTGTAAAAGTTATAATATCAGTTAATTTCTTTGCTAATATCTAATTTCTAATAGAAATCACATGTTTTTTTTCCATCTGATATATAATGTTTTCCCTTTTTCTAAAATTTTGTAAAACATCAGTTTAGACTGTCAACTGATATCTTAACACACTACTTATAAGTTTTTTTTCCTACCACCCAAATCACCTGATATCTAATGTTTTAATTTTTCTTTATATTTTATAAAGTCTAACATGTCAACTAATATTTTATCTACATAGTATGACCCCACTTAAAATTATTGTCCTACCAGACTGTTAGACACTAACCCTCACAAAGCTCAGACACAAACCCACAAACCCAAAACACACACACCCACAAACCCACAAACAGACTGTTAGACACTAACCCTCTCTCTCTCTCTCTCTCCCCCCCTGCGAACTGGATCTCTTATCCTTCTCGCTGTCCGGCGAGTGTGGCCAGCGAGATGACCACCACTCTCTTCCTTTCCTTCTCCTCTCTCTTTCCTTGTCAGATTATCAGATAATGATACTTTGGGATTCCATAAACCTTTTAAAGAAGTTGCATGCTCATTATCAAAGGTTTCATGGATTTCAATGATTAAACTTTAATATTGGATTGTTGGTGAATCTACTTGAACTGTTTTATCATTTGCTATATTTATTAATTATTTAACTTACTATTTTCAAACTCAACCAGGGTTTCCCGAGAGGAAGCTATGATCGTATGTGATGTTTCTACGTTGTTTGTTTTGTTCTTTGTTTATGATCACAGATAATGTTCCGGTTGACGATCTTGATTAATCGGTTGAGCGATGCACTCATATATCTTGCTGGGCATTCTCAGGTCTTCCTCATGTTTAAACATGTTGTTTTGTTGGGTTTTCTACCCATTTTAGTACCTATCGTTTTATCCAGTTTGTAATTACATGGAACATCTTTCTAGTATTCGGTTGGTATCCCGTTTTGGGTTTTTGTTATACAAACATGATCTTTACTGATGACATGTTGTGCTAAGGGTTATTTTTGTATAACTCTAAGTACCCTACTAGGTTGGCTTATTCTAATTATATTTTGAAGCATGTATTTGTGATATTCGTTGTGTACTTTATTCTCCGATCCAACCCATTTTCCATCAATAAATGGCTCAACTCATATGCTAAGGCGTGGTATCGTATTCTAAGATTCTTGGGGCGGGTGCCTCTGCCTGGGCCCCAATTTGGGGCCTAATATAATGGGTATAGAAAAGAGTTGCTAAATTTCTCTTTGATCTCTATGAAGTAGGTAGAGAAGAAAAGAGAGAAAAAAATGAGATAGAAAGGATTGTGAGAGGGGTGCAACAAGCATGGAGAGAATTAGGGTTTGAACCCTCAAAGCTCTCTTTTATCAATTTCCATCTTTTCTCATGGCCATTAGATTAAAGTGACTCATCCTTGTTCATTGGAACTTTTGTCCTTTTGTCATTTTCTCTTTTAACCCACTAACTATTTAAAATTATGTTTGTGACCTCATGTCTTTGACTAGTCAAAGTCCTAAAGTATATGTTACACATTATACCTTATGAGAAATTAATCCTATTAATTCTCATACATTGATCACTAATTTAAATAGTTGTTCTCTAGAATAAATTCTCCAATTTATTTTCTCATTCCACATGTGTCATTTCCATCATTCATCTATAGGTGTGAGACTCCATGGGTTCCTCTTAATTTGGCCATGGAATTTAAACCAAGTTAAACCCTTTTAACTTTTCCCAATAATTAGAATTAATAAAACCTTGTATTAATTCTTTGGGCTCCATAGGCTCATGATTGGCACTTAGCTATGCATCATGGCTACCTAAACTAAGAAGAATGACAGTGTGAGAACCTATTTGATTATGAGTACGATCGGTATGATTACGTCCTTCTCTCATTCATGTCCATATGACTATAACTGTGGGCATGGTGTGAGTGTCAATCTCATTGCCTATAACATATAATCAATATTCACGATTCTAATGCTTTGGCCAAAGACTTTACGAGTCAACACTCCCTTGGACATTTCCTTCATTTATGAAAGTTGAGAGATTCCATGTCGTGCACTCATATGCCTTCATGTGTGTGCCACTATACCCAACATACGTACATAAATTGTGCTTAATTAATTGCGTTGGTCTATTTTATACAATCAAAGTACATTGATGCCACACACAAGGCATCGATGGTGCCTCAGGTCTAGCTAAGGACTATTTCATACCTGTCATAACCCTAGAGGAGCTTGTTTGACACATCATAAACACACCATGCAAGTTCTCTCTGTTGGTCTATTTAGTGTACGTGTCTACTAGCACGCACCTACATGTCTGCTCTAGTGACTCTTCACTGTGGCTCGAGACTTGCCAACTCCTCTAATGAGAAAAGCATTAGCACGTGCTAGTCTTCTTCTAGGTTGGAATGTTAACACCCCAATTAACATTCTCTCGACTAGGAACATTAAGGAAATCTGGGATTCAAATAACATGAGTCTTAAATACTCTCCCATGGCTCATCATGTTTCATCTCGCAGAGATCTAGGGACACATTATTCTAATGTAATCATAACAACAAATGTAAGCTTTAGGGATAGCCCATTAATGTTTTACTAATAATCATGCCCATTAATTGAAATAGCCCTGAGTCATTAATTCACGAATCTCCTAGTTGACTTTAGGGAATATTTCCCTCTTTTTTTACTATCAAAAAATATGTGAGGGTATTTTGGGCATAAAATTTCCATTATGATTGTCCCTCTCCCAATTCGGACCCCCCCTAAGGAATTCAATTCCTCCAAAATTAGGAATTTCATTCCTAATTTCATGTGAGCCTTACATCCATTCTCATTCCTTCATATATTAGTAAACACAAGAATGTGAATGAGAATGATTCACAAATATTAAATAAACACAGGAATGAGAATGAGAATGATTCCCAAATGTTCGTAAACATCAGAATGCGATATCTATTTTTTCTTTTTACACCACATGAATCACTACAAGAAACATCACATTTAGCGACAAACCAATTTCGTCGTTAAAAACTGATGTTTCGTCGCGAAAAACGTTTGGCGACCGAAATATTTCGTCGCCCGTTTCGTCGCCTATAGGGCATTGCCCTTGATAATTGGCCAAGAAAAAAGGATTTCGTCGTGGATTACTTTCTGAGACGAACTTATATTTCGTCGTCGAATAGCATTATTTCGTCGCCAATATGCCAATAAAAAGTGCGCGAGATTTAAATTTTGGCGCCAAAATTGGTCGCCTATTGTAAAAATTTCGTCGCCAATTTTCCTGGATATGGCGCGAACTACACATGTTTGGCAGCAAGTGTCGTCGCCAATTATATTCATTTCGTCGCAAAATTTTGATGCCAATTATGTTCATTTTGTTGCAAAATGATGAATTTGTCAAAAGCGAGGAAAGCTAATTTTGTCGCCAATTCATTTATTTATTGCTTTTTTTTTTTTGTATTTAATTCATATTCTTTATTTTTTGGATTCATTTTATTATATTTTCATTTATAAATTAATAGAAATTTTAAATCATATTATAAAATATAAATGAAATTTATGTAAATATTAATATGAAACAAATACTAAAATAAAGATAAAGATAATTTTAGTTTAAATGTAACATACAACTTACACATACACAAGTGTTCCAACACTTCAAAAGGACCAAAGCCTATGAATATATACATGCCAAAGGGACCTAAATATCTGAACACTTCATCTAGGATCGAAGTATCTAATTACACTTCAAAAGGAGCAAAGTTTATAAACAATTCAAAAATATTGAAAGCTAGCATTTTACCTAATGCATGTAGATCTGATTTGGCACATATCTAATGCACTTCTACTGCACATCTAACTTACTTAATGATTACCAAATGGTCTGCATGAAGCCAAAAGACCACAATATCAAAATACCCAAAACACATACCATATTCACAAGTAAAAGTGTAACAGCCTAAGTAGACCTAATATACTCAAGATCATCAAAGGTGTCATCATTTTCACCAACATCATTACCAAAAACACCATGAGAATTGTTTTGTTGGGAACCTCGAATGGCAGCAAGCTCATCTTTCATCTGCATAATATAAGAGGTAAGCTCATCCACCTTTCCTGTAAGCTCCTCAATTTTCTTATCTCTTGCAGCAGCTGAAGCAATTGATGTGGTATGCATGTGAGAAGTAGTTTCTCGGCAAGGACCATATCCCACACCTCGAATAGTCGTACCTTTAGCAACCCCAACTCCTCTCCCCAAGATCTCCAACTGATCTTCAACAGGTACAATGATTTCCTCAAGTGGGGTACCCTCAGGTGCACTCTCAGCCAGCTCATTCTTCTTTTCAATCAACTCTGCCACCATCTTATCCTACAATACAAGAAGAAATAAATCCCAAAGTTGAGCTAAAGAACAAAACAAACAATTTCTCTATTTTCCATTTAGTTCCTTATCTAAATAATCCCAAAGTTACCATTGAATATTCAAGTGACCAAAAATTAGGGATTTCAAGGTTGGAAGCAATAATTACTAAATAGAAAAGGCCTTATTATTGTTGTGAAGGACTATTCAAAAGCATATCCAACAATATCAACATGCTCAATTTGTACACTGTTTTCCTCATAATGCAATCCCTCCAAAAAAGAAAAGGAAAATTCTTTGCTGCAGTACACACACACACACACACACATATTTGATAGTTGCCTTAACACAAACAAAGAAACAAGTCTAAAGGGTCATAAAAAAACTACAAAAATTCTTCACAACGTATTTTAATTACTGCAAAACACCACAAAAAGTAAATTTGCAATTCTTCACTCCTGGTAACCATCTGACAAGCTCAGCTGATTGTTCAATGTGAATAGGTATAACAAACTATATTAGAAAAGAAGAAAAACAATTTAGGGGCTAACTGAATGCCCAAGTAAAGCAGAGGTCAGCTATTCATTGCTCTTTCATGTACAACCCCATCATAGCCTAACTTAATTAGCTCTCTGCATGTATCTCGCTGTCTCTCATAATTCAGAACACATATATATACAATTAGCTGTAGAGTTCTTCTATTGGTGGCAAAATGGGCTGCAAGTAATCAGATAAGCAAAACCCAAAGCCAAAGCACAGAAACGAATTGTGGTCTCCTGAAAAAGACCAAAGGCTTCGAAACCACATCCTATAAAATGACCATAGCTGCTGGAGCCCTGTTCCCATAAACGCAGGTGAGTTTTTTAGCTAAACTCCTATACCAACTCCAGTATATATATATATATATATATATATGTGTATATTGCCTACCCAGTTCACCAAACGTTTCAAATGTGCACCAAATTTGTAGGATGTTCAAAGCATTGCCTGTTAGTTAATGAATGCATGTATCCCTTATCATTCCATCTAAGATGACTATGATGATCAAGAATTTCTAACCGTTTGATTCTTATATTCCTTTCCCATTTTTTGAAGAAACCTTTCCCATAATGATAACTATAAAAATGGCCAATCTCCAATCTATTGTTTATGTAAATTATGTGGCATGCTTACTGTCTGTTATAGTTCATTAAAAATTACTCCATATAATTAAGATTAAGAGACATTTCATGAATTAATTTAAGCTACAATTAAGATTAAGACTCATTCATATTGGTAATCATAAAAGACTCTCAATTAAGCTGCAATCATTAACTGACCCTATAATTATAAAAAACAAACAACTGCAAACACAAGGATTTAGTCATATGCCTAGCAGATTTGTGTAATTAATCCCTTACATGTTTTTCCTTGGCTTTCTCGTCCCTCCAGTTGCCAGATTTGCTCTTATACATATTGCCCCAATTCTCAATATATGTAATTTGTTGACCCTCCTAAATTTGCCAACAAATGAAAAATATATTGAATACATACTTAAAATACCAAAAAATTAAACATGCAACTGAATATATACTCTTGGTAGTTGGTGAATCTGGCTGTGGTTCCGGTGGTGGCAGCCTAGCTGATGTCCCCCTTGTAACTAAAAAGAAAAAACAATTTACAGTTTTGTCATGAGTTACAATAATAATTACAAAAAATTAAGGTAACATGTTGGAAATTGGAATTACCTCTCAAGCTTGACCCTACATCTAGGGCAGAGGTTGCTGGCTGCTGTGGCCCAGATGATGTCTTCTTTTTCCTCTTTCCAGGACCTGTTAAATTAGTCATCCTAAGCATTAACAATGAAAAATAAGTTAATATAGCAGTACATATTACATTGTAAATAGATAGAAAATGACAAGTTTGACAAAAATTAAATTGTAAATACATTTGCTTAGATCCATTCTAAATCACTAAATTCATCACTTTGGACACTATCTTCCTCGTCTTCTGATGGTCTTTGTTCTCAATAACCGATAAAGACTACCATTTCAGATTCTGACACTTCACACATGGACATGGAGTCTCATTACTAGAGTTCACATGTTGGCCTGCAACTTCTATGAATGATTGAATACCTTCTATATATTGCTGACTCACTCTATTGGGATTGTGAATCCATCCTCTATCCATCTTGAACTGATTGATTATTCTTCTAATCTAGCTACCAAGTCTGATCATTTTCAATCGTTAATAAACAACAAGCTACACATTTGTCAACTTCACAAATTTAAAAAAATATATTCAATCAATCAATGAACTTTAACTAGTCATTCACAAATTAAAATCAGATATTCATAACCTATTTAATTTTTTTGCTTTCATTCATAAGAGTATAAGAAGTTGTCGCAAGAGTGTAAGAACATTTCAGGAGAGTGCAGATACATTCCAGTACAACACACAAACAAAAATGACTAAAATACAAGTTCCCAATTTGACTAATATGCATTTGCTGCTACTAGAGGTTCCCATTTGGTTTGTGTTGTGCATGACAATTAGAAACCTATTTTTGTTAATTTTTAAATAAACAGAGCTGACTATGCACACATTACAATTCAATTAATATGGTTTGATAGGCCTATTTACCTACAATCAGCTGCTCAATTCGTCTCGATTGCAATTTCCAAGCTGAGATTTGACCGATGAGGAGAGACTAAAGAGCTGAAAGAGGAAAAAAAAAAAAAAAGCAAGCTAAATTCAAGGTTGAAGAAACATACCCAGATTTGTCAAAAAATATTTAGTCTAGTTAAGCATTGCATCTATGTTAAATCGTTTACATAATGTAAGTATTCTTTCATACGATTTGAATTAATGGTATTTATGTGCTTGCAGTCTTACTGCTACTTTTAATTTTAATTTTTAAGGTTAATTGTCTCAATCAATAAGGCAGCAACACACAAGCACAAGGCAATCACAAGCGAAATCATGCACAGGCACAAGCACAAGCAATACCGTCCGTTTATTAGCTTTTCTAGAAAACCTTAACATGGTATTTGTTTTTAGTAAAAAAGAAAAAGGAACATAAAAGTGAGCATAAATGCTTTGGACTTTGGAGGCAACGATTTAATTGACAGAGAGATAAAGACTCTGCTTGCAAAACATTACTAGAGGTGTTGGTTTTTACTAGGAGTAGAGTCAGCTGAAAGCACATTATTCAATTAAATATTAAATTTTTGTTTGCAAAGCTTGCGTCATATCTTTGCAAATATTAAAGGTAGAGTAGTACTAAAGTCAATATAGTCATATCTTTGCAAATATTAGAGGTAGAGTAGTACTGACTACTAAAGTCATATCTTTGCAAAGCTTGCATCATATCTTTAGCTGGGCAATATTAAAGTCAATAAAGTACTAAAGTCATCCCTATAATTGCAAAGTTTGCGTCATATCTTTAGTATTTTACATTTGCAAAGTTGCAATGCATATGAAACAAATCCCTTTAGTATTTGTCTACTCTACATTTTTATAATGTAAAATATCTTCAATCAATCATGAACACTAAGAGCGCCAAAGGACAGCAGTTTTAAGGTTTTTTTTTTTTATTATTTACTCTCAGCATTTTCCAAGGAGAAGAAAAACATAGTTTAGTTTAAGAGAGAGGGGCTATTAGCTATATCTATCTATCTATTTAGGGAAGACCTGTTCCTATTTGTTGAGCATAAGAAGAAACTTAGGAGGCTAGTGTAGTGGTGAAAATCATCAATATAAAGAGAGAAATAAATTAAGAAAAGAAAAACAAAGGTGAAATGGGCAGTCCTCCTTGCTGTGATAAAGAAGGGGTTAAAAAATGACCATGGACTCCAGAAGAAGATATCATTTCATTTTATCCACCCAAGATGTCTATAAACTGTATGCACTCACACATATAATTGGTTACTCTTTAATATATAAAGCAGCGATAAAAGTAATAACTAAGCTAGCTAGCTACTGGTACATTTACATTAACATTACCTTAATTTATTTGGAAATTGGGCATATATACAAACTATTTAGACAAATTTTAACATGTTAATTATTCTCCGTGTGATTAATTCCATTTCTTAAAGAAAAAAAAAAAAAACACACACACACACACACACACACACACACACACACATACATATAAGTACTCATTGGTGAATCTGTAATTTATATAGCAAAATCTACCACGTACTCAAATTCAGCATGAAAAGAAAAATAGCAATGTACTAATAAAGAAGAACTTAATACAAATCATCTTAATTCCAAATTTTTGAAAACATTCAGGATACCATTAACACTCATTCGAACTAATATATGAAAAATGTGTTCTGTTTCTGTAAAACTGTAAAAGTAATGGAAAGATCAATTCATTTGTGTTATGCAAGCATATTGGGTTGACCCTTGTTGATTTGTTTGGATTTCGTCAAATATAAACCTGATTGGCAACATAATTCTTGTCTCTTTTTCTTTTTTTAGTAACATATCATGGGTATGTATATAATCTGCTGGTCAATCTTGTTATGGGTTGTAATGGCAATCTGGGTTTTGTATAATTTTGGAATGAAGAGGCAGGATGTTATAATTAACTCTCCATTATTTGTTATTGGAGGAAGTGACATATAAACCAAAATCCTTTAAGATAAAAAATGAGAAAAGGGGGAATCTCCATAATGAGACTAAAAAGGAAAGCTTTACCACTTACCTCTTGCCTCACCACACACACAACAACAAAGAAATTTGCTCTACATCCAATCTTATAACCTCTATTGAACAACAGGCTGGCAATTCAAAACCAAAGATAGCTATTGAATACAACCTAAATGGGCTAGGAATGGGCCTCCGCAACAGCCTTCATCATAAGACTGTTTAAATAATAACTTGCCATGTCTCTCATTGCCTACATCCTTTCTTATAGAGAACCTTCACTCTAGTAATACCTCCCCATTAACAGTAAGCCAACATAAGAGTGTCTTAGCGTAAGTAGACCAGCCAAGCAAATATTGGACGAACCCATTTTACAAATCAACATTATTCCCTTTTAGCATTCCCTAGATAAAAGTGGGATGGCCATGTCCCCAACTAAAAGCTAAAAGAAAGCCTTTTCTCAGTGTTATAGGACATGTGCCTTAAAACTTACAAGCACTCAACCTAAACTAAACAATGATTCTTCAGAAACTTCTACAGCAATTTTTTCAGCAAATCCAACAACTTGTTCATAAACTTTTACTTCTTCAACTTGTTGACCAACTTGTCCAGCAAGTCCAACAACTTGGCACGGAGGAGGAACATTTTCAATACAGTCCAGATTGCTATTCTACTACATAGAAAGAGCAGGAAAAAAAAAAAAAAAGCAGCACCCCAAAATAAATAAATACTTAGAAAGAGCAAAAAAAACATTTGTCATCGAGACTCATGACAAGTCAATTAGGAACGAAGGGAGAGAATGAAATAATGAGAAATTTGGAGAAGGCAGCACTAGCAGAGCACATTTTGGTTTAGACTTTTCAAAAGGTTGCTAGAGATCTAGATAATTTAAGTTTTTACTTTGTCTTTGGTTTGAAAATAATATAGTTATTTTCAGAGACCAATAAGATACAGAGTGAAGAACCAATTTACTAGAGGCTATACGCGACTCTGATAAAGAAGGTTTCTAGTTTTTATTTTTTATTTGTATGGTTTTCGAATGATAAAGGGCAATCTTATGCAATTTTCATTCCATGTAGTTATCGAAAAGAGAAATACTGCATCCCCATTTCCTTTCTAATCCATGAAAATTAACCAAACAGCCATTCCAACTCAGACATACGGCTAAACAAACACAGAGGGTTTAGGAAATGCAAACCTGAAGACAAACAATGGAAGACCTCTCAGCTAACCAATACGCTCGGCGCTTGTAGATTGGGAAGATATGCTGAGAATCAAGCGCCGCCGTCGGAGTGGGCCGAATCGGAGTGAGCAAGAGAAAGAGAGAGTGAAAGATAAATTAGGACAAATGAGAAAGAATTCTTTCTGAAAGAGTCTTCAGAACAAGAGAAGTTTCTTTTTGGGAAATGTAAAAAATCATTAAAAAAAATTGAAAAGGAAAAAAACTAGGGGAAAAATATTCTGGGAGCCAAAATTTGGCGCCTTAATTATACGCGACCAACCTAAATACAATAGGCGACCAATCATTTGGTCGCCCTAAAGTTCAGTCACTTCGGGCGTAGACCGCCAAGGCATTGGCAACCAAATGTTTATTTCGTCGCCCAATAATATATAGGCGACAAAATATTATGTCGCCAATTTGTATTTGTTTCATCGCCAATGAATTTACATATTAGTTTTCCAAACATAAAATCATAGACGACGAGATAATATATTTGGTCGCTAATTACACATATAGGTGACGAAATTGAGATCGGTCGCCCAAAAAGTCGTCGCTAAATGTAGTTTTTCTTGTAGTGAATATTTTCAAAATATTATCAGTTATAATTAAAAGTATACAAATTAATTTTTTCAATATATTGAGGTACAATTTGTTTATAGTAAAATGAATTTTGTTTTCATTTTAAAAATTGTGATTATTTAATAGTTGACATAAATATAATTAATCTTGAATGAGGGCATTTTAGTTATTAAACTGGTTTTGATTCCGATTCTTGTCAATTAGTAAATACGTTTATGAAAATCAGTTTTATTTTCATTTCGATTCTTGATAGTTAGTAAACACGTTAATGAGAATTGGTTATTCCGATTCATGCTCATTCTAATTCCTACTCATTTGAATTCTTGCTCATTTTGATTTCTACTCATTCTGATTCATGCTCATTCAGATTAATGCTCATTTCAATTCCAGTTTAGTAAACATGCCCTTAGAGGTTTGTATTAGGTGGTTGATAACGGTAAAGCTATTAATTTTTGGATTTTTAATTGCCTTTTCCTTTCTCTCTTGATAATCTTCTTCCCGACACACAATAAAATTCTATTGATTTGTCTCTTATAGTGGATCCTTTTATCACTAACTGTCAATGGAATAAGGACAAACTTTCCTTAGTCCTTCCCGTTGATATGGTTCAACAAAGGGAAAAATTTACAAATAGGACACATACTTTGATGATTGTTTCATTTTAGGACATTAATTTTGCTTTGTGTTAATGAAAGACACAGACTTTCATTTTGTGTCAATTAAGGATCATATTTTTTTTTTCAGTTTTTATCTCAACTTTGGCCAGACGTTGGACCCATCAAAACTTCACCAAATTCAGAAAAATTATACTGGGTTTAAAGATATGCATCTCCTCTTTACAACCATATAAAGATCATCCAAATTGGATCTCTACAACTCCAGATAATCGGCTCTAAAGTAGGGTACCCGAAATTGTCTGATTTTTCAAATTTTTTCCCAGAGATCCGATTGGACAGTTTCGGGTACCCTACTTTTGGGCCAATTATCTGGAGTTATAGATGTTTGATTTGAGTGATCTTTATATGGTTGTAAAAAGGAGATGGATAGCTTTAAATCAAATATAAGTTTGCTAAATTTGGTGGAGTTTTGATGGATCCAATGTTGGGCCAAAGTTGAGATAAAACAGGGTCTTTAATTGACACAAAATAAAAGTATGTGTCATTCATTAACACGAATCAAAATTAATATCTTATAATAAAATGATCATCAAAGTATGTGTCATGTTTGTAAATTTTTCCCATTATAATATGGTTCCTTCTTGGATTAGTTTGATTGATTGAAAACTGTGCTTAAGGGGACTAAGAAGATCTTATGTGGAGACTTTGCGGTGGTGATTGAGGAGATGTGGATAATCTTTACTTAACAAGGTGAGATTCTTAGATCCTAGCTTTACTTGACATGTGTAAGCATTTTTTATGGGCATGAAGTCCAAAAGTGTCATAGTATATTTGTTTAGTTTTTAAAATAAAATCTTCAATATATATCATAGTATATTTTCAGAGAAAAATGGAGTAAGGGCTGATCATCCAAGTGGGCTTTATTGCTTCTCCATCCCTGACAGTTGGGCAGCTGCCTAAATAAGGCCTAGTGTAGCGGAAGTCAATTAAAAATTTGTAAGTACCACATACCCTGATAGGGCTATAAGTATTAATGTATCTATTTAATTTGCCAGCTTCTATTCCAAGGTTATCATAACAATGCAGTGTAGCTAGCAGCTGATCAACAACCTATATATGTACAGAAGTTATGTCCCAACGGGCATTTAGATCTTGACTTTTGGATCAACTTTATTAGTGTAGTTGTCAAGTTGAACACTTCTCCAGCATAAATCTGACGACGATGAACTCTTGGTTGTCAGACCAAGAAATTTATGTTCGACGCATGGTGCATTCATAGAAACATATGACTTTGGCATGTTAATTTATTAAACTAGAATTATAACAAGGATACGGAATGAGGAGAATTCATAATGAAAATGAATCGGAATGAGCATAATTGGAATAAGAAGAAAATGGAATATATGAGCAAAATCGAAATGAAAATGAATAAGAATAGCATGACGGAATGAGTAGGAATTGAATTGGGTAGGAATCACAATCATAATCAGACATTCTCAATAACGCGCTTACTAATTATCAAGAATTGGAATCAAAACCAATTTGACTACCAAGATGATGCGCCCTGGTGCAAAAAAAAATTATATTTTCTACCAACTACTTTTACTTATAATCACAATTTCTCAAAAGAAAATTATATTTATAGTCTACTAAATACTTATTAAACCCTACACAAACTTTTGTTTCCTAATTAAACCTGGATTTTTAAAAAGTATATATATATATATATATATATTTAGTTTTTTAATTTTTTTCAATTTTAAAAAAGTTTTATTAAATTTTTTTAATTTTATGCCTTCAATTAAAATTAATTCTATTTATATGTAGAGGACATTTTTTAATTTTCAGAAAAAAATGGACGGGTATTTTTGACATGAAAATCTTCATTCCAATTCCCCTTCTTCCGATCCGGACCCCCCTAAAGAATCATATTCCTCCAATATTAGGAATCACATTCCTAATTTTATGTGAACCCCACATCACTGTTGATTCTCAATATGTTAGTAAACACAAGAATAAAGAATGTGAATATTTCTTAGATGTTAATAAACACATAAATGAAATGAGAATGATTCCTATATATTTTTAAACACAAGAATGGGAATAAAAACTAAAAAATTATTCCCATCATAATGATTCCCAATTCTGTTAGTTGAAAAGTTCGACCCATGCATGGCCCATGGATACGAATGGAGAAGTTATTATAATATTTATGATATTACTACAGGGTAGTTCATGATCGACTTCATGGTTGGTCCTCAAAGTAACTCAGCTGTACGTTACTGTCGTGCAGGTAGCATATTAATTAGATTTCTCCAAGTAGTTGGAGAAATTACTATGTTCTTGTTAGGGTACTGTAGGCGGTTCATGGATCGAAGGAACGTAGATTTGATGATCCAAATTATGTTGCACATTTTTTAATAAGAAATGAACCCCTCAAGTAACGATTTAACAAATTTGATTCACTTTATAAACGAGCATTTAAATACTTCTAGCTTATTTGGTGTGCGAACACTCATTATGACTGTAGGTTAATTATTAGCATGACCGGTTGTAACTGTTTAATTTATTATATTTTATTTGTATTAATTTTATGTAGTTGTGTAGTAACTATATTAACATTGTAATATGTAAAAAAATATACAAATAATTATTTAAGTGAATGACTAATCATTGGGTAATAGTTATATGCAGTCATTTACAAGTAAATTGATTAACAATTACAAGTAATTGACTCGTAGATATAAACCTAGAAGAGTGGTCAAATGTTCAATAAGAAAACTAAAAAGTGGACCGATTTCTTCTTCTTTTTTTTGTATTCATCTCTTTTTATTTATTATTATATTTTTTCTGAATTAGTGGCCAAAAAAAAAATTTGACATAATTATTAATGTATTTATATAATTTATTTTTGGGCTAATGAATTTATATGATTAAAAATTGTTTAGCTTACAATGTCTGTAAATGAAGACAATTGATTTCTTGAAATTAGTAGATAAAAGGGTGATGTGAGTTTATGCGTGCGAGGACAATTTTATCTTTTTGTGTTTTCTCCTCTCATAATTCCGGCCAACTACCAAAGTGAAATAACTACAAGCAGCAAAAATGAGAATTTAGCACAAGAATTCTATATTGAATATATTTCAAAATTAGTAAACACTGCAAAGAGCACTTCGTTTTGTTTCACCTACCATAGTACCATATATATACTATATATGCAAAAACATTACTGCATGTGCTATTAATTGCTTCAGCATTGACTCTTGTATATATAATAGCTAGCCAACTTTTCTGAACTCAAACCATTAGCTTTCATTCAAAGTCCTTAGACTCTTAGAAACAATAGAAGCTAGCCAAGCCATAGAATACAAGAAGCAGAGGCAGCAATTTTATAATGGGGATTTTGGTGAAGATTGTGATGACTCCCTGTGTAGAATATTGGGGTAGGAAATGGAATTTACTAGACATACTCACAACCATTGTGTTTTTGACTCTGCATTGCCTTTGTCTATTTGCACCCTTTCATTTCAACTGGTCTGCAGTTTTGGTGGCCTGTGCACTCTATCTTGTGACGGGTTTAGGAGTCACTCTGTCTTTCCATAGAAATCTTACTCATAGGAGTTTTAGGCTTCCAAAATGGCTTGAGTACTTTTGTGCCTATTGCGGGGTTCTCTCACTTCAGGTACGTTTGTCAAACCTCATTGTGAGCTAGCAACATTAGTTCATTTTGTTACATTTTATTTTATTTTTCTGGGCTATTTATTTGTATGATCTTTTGTATACATATAGTAGCATGTCTTTATGTTAATGTAGGTTTTGGGTTTGCAGGGTAGTCCAATTGAATGGGTGAGCTCACACCGTTACCACCACCAGTTTACTGACACAGACAATGATGTCCATAGCCCTCTTAAGGGTTTTTGGTTCAGTCACATGGGTTGGATCCTCGATAGCGGTACTCGTTTTGGAAAAGTAAAAAATACACTACTCTTTCTCTCAATCTTTACTATACACACATACATATATACAATTATACATACATACACTTGCACTACACCAACTTACATGAGAAATTTGCAGTATGGAGGACTAAAGAACGTTGAAGATCTGAAAAAGCAGGCGTTCTATAGGTTTCTTCATCGTACTTACCTTATACATTCAATTCTTGTAGCTGGAGGTATACTATATGCCCTTGGTGGACTTTCCTTCTTGGTTTGGGGAATGGTGAGCTTTCTTTTCGGTTTTCCTTATATTGATCATGAAATTAAATTGAACTATTCTCCTGGCACAATATCTTTGAGAAGGATGATATATAGTTGACTACTATATATATGCATGCCATCGTGCCAAGTTGTTGGTAGCAGTCTAGCAGAAATTCTTATTACTAAAATTTTAAGGACAAATAACAAGTGTAGATGTAGATTTAGGGGAGGTCTTGAACATTTTTGATATATGTACATAGCTTTGACAAAATTAGACTTATGCTTGTTTCGATCTTATGATGAGAAGGCATTGCAGGTAATTAGGAAAAATTATTGGGTATAACCAATATACCGTCACGTGATATAACCAATTTAACGTGTAAATGTATTGTTAAACGACATGTTCATATTTGTAGGGTATAGTATTAATAACGTACACCCATATTATAATACATAGGTCTATTATACAAAATTATTTCTCGCACGTACGGTTCCAACTCTTGTCCCAGGCCATATACATGCTTTTGTTTAAATTAAAAAAATAAAAATTAATTAGCTAAATTTACCAAATACCAATGATCATCTTTGGTATTTCCCAACCCTTAATTATATATGTCTAAAATTTCTATATCATTGCAGGGAGTGCGGATGGTATGTGTTTTCCACAGTACTTTGCTAGTAAATTCGGCTGGTCACTTGTGGGGAAAGCAAGTATATAAAACTGGTGATACCTCAAGAAACAACTGGTATTGTACCTAATTGGCCCACTGGGTCTGGCTCCTATGACTATATATGGTTCATAAATGTTCTTTTCATAATTATTATTTTATTTTTATTTTTATTATTATTAAGTCGGAGAGATACTAAATGTTCTGTATATGCATTTTGAACTGTACGTTTATAAGGTTGTTGGGATTGATTGCACTTGGAGAAGGTTGGCACAATAATCATCATGCTTTTCAACACTCAGCTCGACAAGGTTTGGAGTGGTGGCAAATTGACTTGACTTGGTATGTAATAAGATTTTTACAAGCAATTGGATTGGCAACCGATGTCAAAGCTCCAACTGAGTCTCAGAAGCAACGAAAGGCTTTAAATAGTACGATCAAGACTACTCAAAATTAGGCTTCCAGCATTTACTTTGTTGTCTGGCCTGAGAAAGAAAAAACATTTGCTTTGCTAGCTATATATATAGTGGATTCCTAGCTTCAAATTCTACTTATATATTTATACATTTTTACTATGTAGTTAAGAGTCCTCTCATGAGCACCCGGGTCAAGAGGCTCTAGTCCAAACCCGGATACTATACGTTAATATATTACATTTATTTTATACAAAAATGTCTTTATGCATGTATAAGATGTGCACCATGTATCGCCGTATAAGACCATTCTACTATGAGATGAACATCATGTATCACCGTACCAAGGGCGAAGCTAGGATTTTATTACACTACTACAAAAAAGGCCTCTAATATCGGTAATCCACCGATATCTATTAGGGTAAAAAACTGATATTTCCAGGGGTGATATCTATTCTACCCCTAGAATAGATATCGGTGATACACTGATCTCTATTCCACTTTTAATATCAGGAAGTTTGGAAAAACTGATATCCAAACATCTCAAACTGATATCTAAAATGTCAAAAAGGGTAAGAATTTAGGTAAAACAGATATCTAAACATATTTTAAATATCGTTTTGGTATTTTAAACCGATATTTAAATGGTCTTTGATATCGATTTTCAGTTATTAACTGATACTAAAAGATCTTTATATATCGTATTTATTATTAAAATGATATCTTTACATGTTTTAAAGATGGGTTTAACATCAGTTAATAACTGAAAAACGATATCAAAGTTAGTTTAGATATCCGTTTAATAGGTAATGCGATATGTAAGGATGGGTGTAACATCAGTAGTTTGTAGTAAACTGGTATGTAAACATATTTTAAATATCGTTTCTTTAATTTAAACTGATATGTAAATGTACTTTCACTACAAACTACTGATGTTACACCCATCTTTATATATCGCATTACCTATTAAACGGATATCTAAACTAACTTTGATATCGTTTTTCAGTTATTAACTGATGTTAAACCCATTTTTATATATCAATTTTTTTAATAGAACCGATATTAAAATCTCTGGAAAAAGTGATATGTAAGGTTGGTATGAAATAATTTTTTTTTTGTGCAAAAACTCATATAAATGCCCTGGACATGCAAGTACACAAATGTGCATGTCCACAAATGTGTGGCCTGAAATTGGTGCATTTACAAATTTGTCTTCCATTCAAACATTCCAAGTACATAAATGCATTCCATTCATCCAATCATTCCAATTAAGTACAAAATAAAAGGATTACAAATTAATCCCACAAAAACAATAGTCACAGCTGCCATGATCAAAATATATTCCATAAACCCATCAATTGTGCCAATTCAAAGCTGCCTACACTTTCAAAAAAATTCCATAACCCCATCAATTGTTCCAAATCAAAGCTGCCTACACTTTCAAAATATTGGCATGGCAGCAATTTTCCTAACCTTTGACTACATTGTTCTACAATCTGCATGCATGCACTTGTTCTTCCTTTACAAAACATTCCATAACCCCATCAATTGTTCCAAATCAAAGCTGCCTACACTTTCAAAATATTGGCATGGCAGCAATTTTCCTAACCTTTGACTACATATATTGTTCTAAAATCTGCATGCACTTGTTCTTCCTTTACAAAAAGTTGGCTTGGCCATCTAATTAAATACCAAAAAATGGCTAACATACCCTACTCCATACGTACGGACATGACTATATATAAGTCGAGATGACAAACTGTCCCCATTCAACCCGCACCTCATCAATTTGTGCTTCGGTGTAACCGCAACGCCTGTGCTTTGGATTAGACCACTGAAAATATATAGCATATATAGCAAATTAATTAGTACATAATTTTGACTTTAACTTAATGACAAAATTAAGCTTGTACCCAGCAAGAGAACAACTTAAATGCATATATGCATGCAGTACATGAAAATGCATGGCAGAGTCAAAATAAATAAGGGTGAGTTATATAGAGTGGTGAATTTAATTGACTACATGCATAACTCAAATTCATCACCACAAGGAAAAAAAATGCAAATTTCCAATCATTTCCAGTCATTCCCATAAAAAAAGTAGTGGAAGATCAAAATCCAAGGTTAGGTATCAAAACCTCAATAACCAAGCAAAAAAATAAAAAGAAACAGATTCATGGTTGCATATTTAATTACTAAAGGGTGAATTCTAATCTTACATTTGCCTCAAATGCAAGGTTGGTATCCTCAATTATCTCCTTCATATATCTCATGACATAATAGCCACATTCAACCCCACCTGGCTGTTTTGGACACTACAAAGGAACAAAATCCAATGATAGAGACATTTAGTATGCATCGGAAACCAACAATTGCAGACACTAATTGAGGAACATAAGAACTGAAGTAATAAATCGAACACTTACATTAAGTTTCTTCCATTGTGGTGTTTTACGAGATGTCCTGTTTGTAACTCCATTGAATTGTCTAATGGCACTTAATAACAAAACAAAACTTTAAGTTATTCTCCAAAAACCTTTGATCACAGTGCATATGTAATTAAATATACTAGCAAGGGCACAGCAACTTACGTGTTCACAATGTCCATCCAATCTTGGTCACGGGTCAGTTTTGGGAGAGGGTCCATTATATAGACCACGTCTTTGTCTTCATTAATAATGGTTAAAACCCAGTGCGACCTTTCAAAGTTAATGATAATTAGCATGCAAAACCATGGGAATTAAGCATAAAATCAGAAAACACACAAGCTTGTTCATCAATTAAATAGCCTTACCCCGAATTGTACGGCACTAAAAATACCCTATCAGATTTCCCTTGCTGGAAACGGTCTGCTAAGTAAGTTGATCTTTTTTCAGGGACTCCCACTCCAACAGATACGCATGATGGGTCCACAAATGCAACCATTTCATGCATTTGTGACTTCACAAGCATATCATATAGGTGCCTAATCAGTTTTTAGAATCAAATCATATTAGAGCAGTTCACATGGCAAAATAATTTACAAAATCACTTGAAGAATGAAGCAGAAAACTTAACTAATGTAAACAACTATGCATGAGGCAGATAGTTCTTGCATCTCCATCACAGACATAATATCCTCCTTTAATATGTATAATCTGCGGACAACCCCAAAAACCTCTTCCTCTAACTCAGTCCTTAGAGCTTTGCCAGTAGCCGCCATCGTATCCCTCGCAAAACAATACAGCAATTTGCAGTCCAGTGGAACTTTATTTGAGGGTGCATCATGCTTGAATAGTTCTTTCACCATCACAGGAACCCTATTTTTCTGTTTATAAGGTGAATTTAACAAACAGACTAGTGTTAATTAAGAGTGCATGTACATGTACATGGAAAAGTAAAAGTGATGGCAGATTTACCTTTTCAATTTGTTGGATAACTAGTTCCTTCGGCCAAGCTACATGGCTGCCAACAGCTTGTCCAACAGTTAATAACTCATCCTTCACCGGAATTGGAAGCAAGGCAGCCAAGTTAGTGGCACGGTCAATGGAAACCCGGACATTGCCCTCGCCTAAAGGAACACCGTGCACGGTTGAGGATGCCAACTCAACCACTCTACCATACGCAACCACGTTGGTGATTTCACCTACTGCCAACTTGCATGTTTGACCCTAAGCATATATAACAATTCATTAGGAGGTTATTAATTAATTTAAAAACAGAACCAATTTATATATATTCAACTTCAAGCAACCAGCCTTTTCATTAACCTGATCTTCAATTTTCAGCTCCTCCACATCCACTATTTCATCATTTTCCTTCTTTTTCCCTGCTGCCTCGTCATCTGCATTAACCTTAGCCTTTTCTGGGAAGTAGCAACTTCCTTTATCGGAAACCTACCCCTGCCCTGGAACCAATTTGGGTGTAGCCAGTGCATCCACATTATCACGTGACTCTAGCTTTTTAATCCTATCCAACAACTCTTTGTTTTGCTTTTGGAGCATTCCCAACATCTCATCTTTTGTAATGGCATCCCTTGGCTTTTTTGGGAGGTTGAAGTACGTAGAGGGGTTGACGTATCCCCCCACAGCTCTAACCCGACCACCATGCTTAGATGTCTCAAGAGCCTTAGTAAGAATATCGTTTGCACCCTCGACTTGCAACTCGCCGTTCTTCTTTTTCTCCAACAACTCATCCTGCATGCCAAATTAAGGTGGATGCCATCATCATGTTCTCAACAAGATACTGATCCTGCAAGCTATATATATATATGCATGATTATATAAAAAAGCTTTATCCTATACATGATACTGTACTTACTATGACTTTCGCCACTGATGACACTTCCTCGTCCAAGTTGCCATTCGAGTCCTCGCGTGCTTTCTTCCACAACACAGACCGGTCAATGTTCTCTTCTGCCCCAATTTGTTTTCTCTGTCCATACAAGTACATATATGGTTAGACCAAGGGAAATAATTGAATATATAAGTCAAATCTGAACGAATGCTTACCAATTCCTCCTCCAATCCAACGTAACCCTTCCGCGCCAGTCTATGATGGTACTTCCTCTTGGCTACCCTTTGGCTTTGAGCCTTATGCAGTTCCTACAATCAAGACATGCACCACCACAAAAATCATTTTACTAAAACCAAGCTAGTAAATACACAATATAACACTCAAGGCCTTCATTAGGGAATTTGGAACACCAAGTTACTTGAAAATCATCTTTCAATCGACTGGCAACAAACTGAGTCCAATGTGTTTGCTCAATTTCTTCATATTCCGCAGGTGGGGTTTTTAGTGCATCTGGATCATCTTTGAATGGCATTATGAATTTGGTTGTTAATGAAGTCTTGAATGTCCTCCATTTACAACCAGCTGAAGATAGAACATATTTCCTGCTTGTAGATTCAAGGTTAAATGAACCCTACAACCATTGAGCAACAAAACCCATTAGAAAATAAACTTAAACCCTAAAATATGTTTGAATAATATATATGAACCTAAAGGGTTTAGACATTATATTATATTAGATTGATGTTAAGCATTATATGCATTAAATCTGTACCCTACAAAAAAAAGGCCAATAGACAGACATTTAGTACTCTAATTACCTCAACGTCTTCCCATATTTTATCTTTTATTTCTTTCGGCACCTTCGGCCAGCTGGAGTAAATGATTGGCACCGTGGTCCTTGCCAAAACCCCTATGTACGAAGCAAGAGCCTTGCGCGTTTCTCCTATGGGCATGCCATACGGGTTAAACTCAACATTTGTCTTTCTCCCTAAAGCTTTCTTCAACACAATGCCGTGCATCTTTGTAACACCACGTGTGTATATGGTATTGCCATCACTAGTCACAGTCGCCTTAGAACTCGAGCATGCTTTGGCTGGTACCTCACTTGCATCCTTTGACTTTGCTGCAGAGACATTCTTAGACTTGGGTGTTGCTGCAGTCTTCGCCTTGGACTTGGGTGTTGTTGCATTCTTGGCCTTGGACTTGGGAGTGGATACTTTCTTGGGCTGCAGTGCTGTGGTGGCTTTAGATTTAGACAGTACATGTTTCTTTCTTCTTGGGGTAGCCATAACAATACCCTGAAAACTGTTAAGAGCAGAACCACACTTTAAATTAGTGACACCAGAATATATATAACAAATTAGTAATAGAAAAATGGGATATATATATACCAGATTATTAATTACAACACAAAAGTGTCAATTCTAATTTTTTAAGCCACAGTATAATTACAACACATAAGTCTCAATCAAATAAGTCACAATTACAACACATAAGTCTGAATTCCAATTCAAATGATATGGCAACAAATAATCAAGGTTTGGCAGGCCTAGCTTCATAGTTATTTTTTTTTCTTTGAGTGGACAATCCAAATCCCTTCACAATTGTCTCTCCTGTAACTCGAGCCATCCTCACCCATGATGTCATCAAATTCCTCAACCTCTGGCAGGCCATTGCTAAAAGATTCATGGTCACCGACGATGTCCCCAAACTCATCCTCATAACCACCATCATTATAATCTCTATTCGGGGCTGCAAGTACCACTGACCACCTAGAGTCTAATGGGTCTTCAACATAAAAAACTTGCTTTACTTGGGCAGCCAAAGTAAAAACATCTCTCTTGTGACCTACCCTATTAAGATCAACCAAAACAAACCCTAAGTCATCTGTTTTTATGCCTTTGTTATTCTCTACCCATTGACACTTAAACAAAGGCACCCGAAAATCATGATAATCAAGCTCCCAAATTTCTAGGATAACCCCATAAAAACACATATCCGTGTAAGCGGGATTTTTATCCTTCGCGCTCGTCACTTGCATTGTCTTTGCCACCAAACTAACCCCGCTATTTTGGACAGCACGTACATTATCACGTGACTTTGTGTGAAAATGGCACCCACCAATCTCATAACCCTCATATGTTAAAACACTCATAGGTGGAGCTTGAGATAGCCGCCTCAGCGATGATGTGATGTTCTTGGCTCCATGACCTATGTCGGCTGCCACCTATAGGAATAAAGGTTAATAAAGATCCTTGAACTGAAATTTATATATTTGTGTGGGATCTTTATAAAGGTAATGAAATAATACCTTGTCACGTAACCAATACATGAATTTTCGGTTGTGCTCTTCTCGCAGCCACTTCTCACTCTTTTTTTTACTTGAATATAAAGCATTCAAGTGGGCCTTATGTGCTCTTCAATCAAATTTCCAAAAAAAAAAAATTGAAACATGTAAATGATGTTAGAAAATCAAACCAATTGAAATCTGGAAACCATGTTCTAAGTGGTAGTTAAATAAAATAACTCACTCCGCATAAGGAGAAATTTCAGCGGCATTCTCCAATACACAACGGTGTGCTTGTTCCCATTCTTCCCGGCTGACTGAACGTACCCTAGCACCTGAGAGAGGTCTACTGCCCTTTGAATCACCCATGCGCGACGACGGAATTCCAACGGCATCAAGATCAGATAAATACTCTGAGCAATACTCAACAGCTTCCTCACCAATATAGCCTTCAGCAATTGAGCCTTCCGGTCGATTACGGTTCCGTACGTAACCCTTTAACACTTTCATGGCTCTTTCAAATGGATACATCCATCTAAAATAAACCGGTCCACACAATTGAACCTCTCTAACAAGGTGAACAGTCAAATGAACCATTATATCAAAGAATGAAGGTGGGAAAATCTTCTCAAGCAAGCACAATGTGGCTACAAGATCATTTTGAATTTTATCCAACTTCGACACATCAACTACTTTACTGCAGAGAGAGTTAAAGAAGAAACAAAGCTTAGTGATCGCATATCTCACATTTTTGGGCAAAACCCCCCGGATGGCGATTGGTAGCAATTGCTGCATCAAGGTATGGCAATCATGAGACTTAAGACCATACAATTTCAACTCTTGCATAGAAACAAAGTTTCTCACATTAGAAGAGTAACCTTCCGGAACCTTGATACCCAACAAAGACTTGCATATTGATATTTTCTCCTCCCTAGACAACGTATAAGGGGCAGCAGGCAAAAATGTTCTATTTTTCTTAATTTCTGGTGCCAAATCAAGTCTTACCCCCATTTCCACAAGATCCAAACGAGCAGCCACCCCATCCTTTGTCTTTCCTGGAATGTTTAGTAAAGTTCCAATAACACTATCGCACACGTTCTTCTCAATGTGCATTACATCTAGGGCATGCCGAATGTGAAGAGACTTCCAATACTCAAGATCAAAGAATATTGATCTTTTCTTCCAACACGGAGCATGGGTTTCACTACCTTGGCTGCTCTTTGCCACTTGCTTCCCGAAGTTACAATTGATAACTGAAACCTTTTCTAAGACTTCCTCTCCACTTAGAGGTGTAGGAGCTTCCCGATCATCCTCCTGGTTATTAAAGGCAGCTGCTTGTTTCCTATAAGGGTGGTGGCGTGGCAAGAATCTTCGGTGGCCTTGAAAACTGATTTTCCTACCATTCCTCAACCTAACAGCATCCGTGTTTTCTCCACATATGGGACATGCTTTGTACCCTTTGACCGTGCAGCCAGACAGGTTACCATAGGCCGGGAAATCATTGATTGTCCATAAAAGGGCAGCCCTCAAAGTGAATGAGTCTTTTCTATATCCATCGTACACTCCATCAATTCCTTTCCAAAGTGCTTTCAAATCATCAATCAATGGTTGTAAATAAACATCTATATCATTTCCCGGCTGTTTCGGACCCGAAATCAACAAAGTTAACATCATAAACTTCCGTTTCATGCACAACCATGGAGGAAGGTTATAAGTCACCAAGATGACGGGCCAACAACTATATCGGCTACGTTCATTATGTGGATTAATCCCATCAGCCGAGAGGGCAAGCCTTAGATTTCTAGGCTCACTTGCAAAATCTGGCCACTTATGGTCAACTAACTTCCAAGCTGGAGAATCAGCTGGATGACGCATCATGCCGTCACTTACTCTCTCATCGACATGCCAAGTTAGGTTCTTTGATGTCTCACAAGATTTAAACATTCGTTTAAACCTTGGAATAGGTGGAAAGTACCACAAGACTTTTGCCGGCACCCCTTCTTTCTCAATTGCGTCCTTATTGACCTTCCACCGAGAGAGGTCACACTTCGGGCACCTTGTTTCATGTTCATACTCATTTCTATACAATATACAATCGTTCGGGCATGCATGTATCTTCTCATACTCCATTCCTAAAGCAGAAAGTGTCTTTTTCGCCTCATACATAGACAAGGGCAACAGATTTCCCTTTGGGAGCATATCTCCGAAAGCAACCAAAAAGTCAGAAAAGCTACTGTCACTCAACCCATGTTTTGCCTTCAAATTGAACAACCTAACCAATGCAGATAGCTTGCTATACCTATCACAATTATCATATAAGGGTCTCACTCCCTCATCAACGAAACTTCTAAACTCATCCGGATCATCATTGAAATTATCAAACGCACCCTCGCACATATCAACTGTTTCAGACCCAAAGACACTATGTTCCGTAACCCCTTCATGCTTAACAGTAGCTTCACCATGCCATATCCAATTCTTATATCGTTGATCAATACCATTAAAGTAAAGATGCTCCCTTATTACCCTAACATTATGCTTACTCAAGTTCCCACATTTCTCACAAGGACAATGAATGTACTCAGGATTGGCAGCATTCCCTAAACCAAACCTCAAAAAATTCTCTACTCCATCATCATATTCCTTGGTCCGTCTATCAGCATGCATCCAAGCCTTATCCATGGCTCTTAGAAATATGAACTTCACATAAAGATACACATGTTCAATATAACATATAAAGAAAATATGCAGTTTTCTTAGCTCATAAAAAACAAACAGGTTAACAACCTATTTGTCCTAAGAATGGAAGAGGTAATTAATTTCTTTTATTCCCCCTATATATGAGTCAAACTTGTTTTGCAAACAAGTTTTGCAAACAAGCAATAACATATCATTCAATCTTATAAGCCACAGTACCAAAACATAAACAAGCAATGCATTTTCCAACTAATTAAGCTAAATAGCAGTCAAATGATCCATGATTTATGAGTTAAACAAATGCAATATCATCCATGATTTATCAATCACACAAGCATTCAAATGATCATAGGCTAGCAAATAAGCAGTCAAACTATTTCTGCCCAAACCATTAATGTTGGAAATTTCAGAAACCCAAAGAAAAACCTAGAACCTCCCAAACCACCGAAGCCCTAATTTCTTTACCCTAAACCATAAAAGCACAGCTCATATAACCAAGAGAATGGAAGACGGGGAGGAAGAGATAGAACACCCAACCTTTTTTCGAAATATCTAGTGGACGACGCCGCAACAGTACACCCACGAATCGATACAGCTTCGCGCAGCGTTTGTGGATGGCGAGACTGAGCTTGGAGAGAACGAGAATGGAATTTACCAATTCATTTCTGTCATGTTCTATGACATTCAGCAAACCTGAAATTTACCAATTCATTTCTGCCCAAATTAGATATTAAGCCCCAATCAGAAAAACCCAAACCATTAATGTTGGAAATTTCAGAAACCCAAGGAAAAACCTAGAACCTCCCAAACCACCGAAGCCCTAATTTCTTTACCCTAAACCATAAAAGTACAGCTCATATAACCAAGAGAATGGAAGACGGGGAGGAAGAGATAAAACACCCAACCTTTTTTCGAAATTTCTAGTGGACGACGCCGCAACCGTACACCCACGAATCGATCGATAGACCTTCGCGCAGCGTTTGTGGATGGCGAGACTGAGCTTGGAGAGAACGAGAATGGCAGGATGCAGATCGAGAACGATGAGGGCAGGATGTAGATCGATGAAGTTTGTGAATGGGTAAGTGAGTCTAAGTCTGAGTCGTCCTAAGTCTAAGTCTAAGTGTTGGGGGGTACGGTCTTCGAATGGGTAAAGTGAGTCTAAGTCATGGGGGGTTGTGTCTGGGATGTAGGAGGTAGGCAAAAAAAATTTTAAGTTTGGGGGAAAATTCAGCGCCTATTCACTTAATGAAATTAAAGATATCAGTTAATATTTTAGATATCAGTTTTTAGGATTTTTTGGTTTATGGGTAAACGTATAGATATCAGTTTTAAAACTTGCTGATATTTAATAAGTTTTAGATATCATCAGAAAAATCAACTGATATCTAAACTTCTATAATATCGCTTTTGTTCCAAACTGATATCTATCTAGTGATATTAGAGGCCTTTTTTGTAGTAGTGTTACTTTGCAGGGGCCAAAATATAAAATAAGCTTGAACGATTCTAACAAATAGAAGCTTAATTCAAAACAAGAGGTTTTTATTTTTTATTTTTTGCCATTAGATATTAGAGTTTAGTTAGAATGTATGTGTAACTAACAAAAAATGTACATGCCATGCACACAAATTTTACAATAGATGAATCCTATTGTAAGCAAAGAAAAATAAAAAAACATAATCTACAATTCACATTGAGAATCAATTATATATACTAGAACTATAAAAAAAAAAAATTATAACATCTTGTGCATTAAAAATTTAATATATACATATACGTGTAAATAAATATTAAATATAATTATATATATAACAAAGATAAAATAATGATTACTACAAATGCAAAAACTTTACAAGATTATATAATTTTTTGGAAGGGCCACTAACTGGAATAATTTTGACATCTTTTAATATTGATATGCTATATTAACATGTATTGTTCTTTTCTTGAAAATGTTGGGGTGGCCATGGCCACTGTTGGCCCACCCAAAACCACTGCACCTTACAGTATTCGGGTATAGAACCAGGTTCTCATGACCCAGGTGCTCATGTGAGAATTTTCAATGTAGTTAATATTGATTGACGGTGATTAATTAGCTATTGATTAATTTACAGGTAGTTCTTGGTTTGATCTAGATCCTCTACTTGCTTTTTTTTTTACTTTTTTTTGTTTGACTTTTAATCTTTTAGTCATGCATGTATTTATTATCTAAGGCCTCGTTTGTTTCACAGGACTGTCTTGGCATGGATTATCTATAGGGACTGGCATGGACTAGCTTGGCATGGACTAAGTTAGCTAAGAACTGCCTTTATGTTTGGTGTAGTGCAGGACTAACAAGGTGGAGATACAGATTTGAATCCATCTCATACGCAAACCAGAAATGAAATTCCAGATAACAAAAAAGATAGAAAATTTAACACCCACTTCATAAAATTACAACAACCAAATGAAATCTCAGATAACCAAACTGCACAATCAGGAAAAAAACCAAGTAAGTAGACAATACCCACTTCAAAAATCTCACAGAAAAGACAGAAAACACAAAGACCGACTTCGCCGGAGAGCTGGGCTGCGAGCGGGTGGCTGGGCTGGGGTGGTTTGCGCGCGGGTGGCTGGGCAAGCCGACGGAGAGCTGGGCTGCGAGTGGGTGGCTGGGCAGGGGTGGTCTGCGCGCGGGTGGCTGGGCAAGCCGCCGGAGAGCTGGGCTGCGAGCGGGTGGCTTGGTTGGGG
>NC_141366.1:25507361-25849210 GCF_963921425.1 Dryas octopetala
CCGGTGGCTGGGCAAGCAGCCGAAGAGCTGGGCTGCGAGCTGGTGGCTGAGATGGGCTGGGCTGCGCGCGGGTGGCTGGGCAAGCCGCCGGAGAGCTGGAGTTGCGGAGGTGACTGGTGGCCGATAGTGGAGGGCGTCACAGGGAAGAGGTCCGGTGATGATGGTGAGGCTCCATGTGACGACGGTGAGGCAAGTCAAGAGGTTCTTAGCTAATCCTCCACTTTTTCATGGGTTTCACTAAGCCCATCTAAGAAGGTTCATTTAAGTTGGAGGGGATTCACTAAGCCCAATTTTTTTTAATCCCAAGCTCACCAAACATGAGCTTAAGGTCTTAACTAAGCCAATCCCTATTAAGAAGGTAAAACAAACGGGCCCTAAGGGTATGGAGCAAAATGTTAAATAGATTTGTAGACCTTTTTGGGTGTGAGTTGGATAACATCTATATATTTTCAACGTTTAGATTTATATCAAACATTTATGAGAACCCATAAATATTTGATATAAATCTAAAGGTTGAAAATATATCGATATAATCAAATATTTATGATTGAAAGAAGTAAAAACATGAACATCATAGAATTTAAATTTGTCCATCTATTCACTTTGATGAAAGAGATCTTAAGTTCGAATTCTTTCTCTACTATATAACAAATGAAAAAAAAACTTGCCTGCAACAATGTCACTGGGGTGGCATTTCAGAGAGAAGGGTGGGCATCAGTGGAACCCACCCTTTACCTACTTCTCTCTGCACCAGGATGCCACCTCAGTGTCACCGGTGCAAGTAAGTTTCTCTTATAACAAATATATTGATCATGTGTAGGGTGTGATCTTCATGCATGTTAATGGTACATGGTCAAAAAAAGAACTCTTTAAACACTTTTTTTAATTAAAAGAATAAGACTCAATTACAATTTACTTACACAAATTCTTCAATTTGGTACATAAGAATTATAACTTTTCAATTTTTTGTGGTCAAACTTTTCAATTTCATGCACAACGTTTCTTCGTATTGCAATGCATATATATATATATATATATATATTCATCAAACGTCTTTGCAAGGTATTAAATTTCGTTTTTTAGGGTTCCGAAATCGAAACACATATTTAATAATTTTTCGGGAAGATTGCGCCGAAATTTTCAAAATTTTCGAAATTTCCGCAAAATTTACCGAAATTTATCAAAATTATCAAAATTTTCCTATTTTCTATTTTCTCCAACTTCAGAAATTCACCAAAAATAGCTCGAGACTCCAAATAATTCACCGAAAAATTCTACGGACTCGTATTGATGAGTACTAATTTCCTATGACCTCAAAATAATCAAATTGCTTTCAAAACAATGATGAAAAATCCTACTCTCATAATTTAATTCTGAAAAAAATAATAATCGCCAAATTCTTGAATTTTCATTTTCTAAAAGAAACACTAGTTGCTTTGGCCCAAATCTCTTATTCACAAGCTTCTTGTCATGGTATGTTTTGGTTCTCTTCTTGTATACCTTGTCATTGGAGAGACATTCCTCAACTTTAAGAACCATGGGTTTTGTATAGGATTTCACGTCCTCCATGGTTGCTTCTTGTTCGAACTTCATGACATCCCTCACTTCAATCCGATAAAAATCATAGGCTTGTGATGGACTCTTCAATGCATCAAACACCCTAAATGCAATGGTAGTGTCATGAACCGTCATGGTCATAAGCCCCTCATTTACATCAATCTTGACACCCGCAGTTGCATAAATGCACGACCAAAGATGATAGGCAAGTCATTCATTTCCACCTCTTCCATGTCAATAATAATAAAATCCGCCGGAATGATAGATTCATCAACCTTTACAAGAACATCTTTCACTACTCCTCTTGGATACACTATGCTCATATCCGCCAATTGAAAAGAAATAGTGATGGGAGAGATCTCTTCAAGACCTAGTATCTATACACATGATAAGACATAAGATTAATACTTGCCCCTAAATCCATCAAAGCTTTCTCAAATGGTTGATTCCCAATGGTACAAGGGATGGTAAAGGAACCCGGATCCTTCAACTTAGGTGGAAGCTTCCTTTGCAAAATGTTACTCACTTGCTCACTTAGCACCACCTTATCATTCTTCACAAAGTTTGTCTTGTACCTGTTGTTTGTACATAGATCCTTCAAGAACTTGGAATATGAAGGAATGGTATTTATGGCATTGAGGAGAGGAATGTTTATAGCCACTTTCTTGAACAACTCAATAAGTTCATTCTTCTCTTCTTCTTTCTTAGCCTTATCTTCTTACTTTCTTAGAACTTGAGGATATGGAAGTGGTGGGTCAAAATCTTGCATTATCTTCAAAGGAGGGTTGAAGGTGATACCTCTCTTGAATGGTCTCTCCGATTGCTCTTGCTCTTTCTTCTCAAATCCGGGTGGTGAAAGTGGCTTCCTATGTTGTGCTTTGGTGTCCTTCCTTGAATGTGCCTCTACCTTTTCCTCAAAGCTTGGCAAGGTTACTTGATTGTTGTACTCATTGCCACTTCTCAAGGTAGTGATAAGCTTAACTTGCTCATGCTTGGGGTTGCACTTCGGCATGCTTGGAAATACACCTTGCTTCCTTTCCCTAACCTCATTGGCCAATTGCCCCATTTGCATCTCAAGCTTTTTCAAACCATTGCTTAGAATGTTGATCTTCTCATCTTGCTTGGCTTGATTTCCTTTGCTCTCTATGATGAAACTAGTTAGAAAATCTTCAATAGAGGGTTCTTTGATTACCTCTTGATGCATTTGTTGTTGTTGTGAAGGAGCTTGGTAGGGTGCCCTAGGAGTTTGATATGAATTGATGACTCCTTGGTTGTTGAATGAAGAACTACTAGCACCTTGATAACCACCATTAGGCCTTTCAAACCCTTGGCCATGCTCACGACTAGGATAGGATGGTGCTTGAGGTGCTTATGGTTGGTCACTCCTTCTAAAATTTGGATTATTTCTCCACCCCGAATTGTAAATTTTGCTATAGGGATCATTCACTGGTCTTTGTTGATAACCAAGTTGGTTGCTCCATAAATTCTGGAAATGAACCTCCTTTAGGGCATTGCATTGTCTCATGTTGTAAGCTCTCACATATCATACAACTATGCTCCACTTCCTTACTTGTCATAGATGAAGATGATGCATGACTATAATTCCTTGTTGAGCATTGAGAAGCAAATCAAGCTTCTTGTTCATTGTGGCCTCTATCTTCTTCAACTCTTGTTGCATATTGATGTGATGAGTGTCCATCTCAAATACTCTTTTTCTTTGTTGCTCTTTCATAGATAAGTTCACATCCTTCATTGGAAACCTATCATTGACATTGTCCCAAAGTTGTGAAGTCTCACTCAAATTGACAAGAACCTCCACAGCCTCCCTTTCGGTTTTGTCCATAAAGCTTCCTCCATATGCATAGTCCACTCTTCTCCTTGTCTTTTGAGTCAATCCATTGTAGAAGAAGTTGAGAATCATCCACTTGGTGAGACCATAATTAGGGCAACCATTTCCCATATATTTGAATCTCTCTCATGCTTCATGAAATAGCCCATTAGGTTGCTCCCTAAATTGCATTAAGAGTTGCTTAACAGCATTGGTCTTTGATGGTAAAAAGAACTTTTGGAGTAAGCTCTTTTGCATTTCCTCCCATGTGTGGATGCTTGCAGCCGGCAACTTGTATAACCATTGCTTAGTTTTGTCCTTCAATGAGAATGAGAAAAGCCTTAACCTCAAATTTTCCTCATTAATTCCATTTAGTTATACGGTTAAGCAAACTTCACAAAATTCGATGATGTGCAAGTAGGGATCACTACTTGTCATACCATGAAAGCCAGGTAACAATTGCAATGTACCCGGCATGATCTTAAATGCATTTGCACAAGGTGGAAGCACAATGCAACTAGGATGAATGGCCAAAAGAGGTAGTGTAAAATCTCTCAAGGGTCTTTCTTCCTCTAGTGGTGGTGGAGGTGGATTCCTATCCCTCATCCTTGCTTCCTTTGGAGGTGATTTTTCCTTTGTCTTCTTTGTACCTCTTTGTCTTGATCTATCTCTTGTAAACTCTATTAATTCCTTCCAACTTCTCAAAATAATGTGTGAATTTGAAGTCGTTGGGTTTTCACTCATACACCTATCAAGAGAGCAAGAACACTATATAAGTCACAAAGATAAGAGAAAGAAACCCAAGATAGCATCCAATGTTAATAAAAGAAAAGGGTAAATAACAAATGTACACAAAGTAATATACAAAAAGTGAAGCAATTAAACTAAAACGGAACAGAAAACTACTTTATGACCTCTGCTCAGTTTTTAGCTTATAACTTTTAAAACGCTGATCCGATTTTGACGTTCTTTATATGGTTGGATTCAAAACGAAAAAATAAAGAACCTAATGCGGACCAAATTCATAGAACATCAACCAAACAAAGAAGTTTAATCCATAAATAAACACTACGTTTTATAACAAAGTAAAAACAAATTTAAAACTAAAAATTTGAAATTTTTCTTTTCTTTTCTTTTATACTAAATAAAATTAATCCTAAATGCAACCCAAGCTTAAGATCAAAGTCCAAGAACTCCAATCTCCGGCAACAGTGCCAAAAACTTGTTATTATCCTACTTCAAGTGTAAAGTTGTCAAGTTTTAGTATGAAAATAGAAGTAGGGGGTTGTTGTACCCAAGAAATTGGATTAGGATTTCAACCACAAGCTAGATTTATTTTAGGGTTATAAAACTAACAAAAAACCTACTATGTACAATGCAAAGCCAAGACTAAACATAATGGTATGTGCAAATGTGTAGTGTTGAGTTGTTGTTTGGTTGATTGATGATAAGTAACACTAGAATTTGAAACTAACAAATAGAAATACAAGCAAATTCAAGTATAAATTAAATTCAATGATGATGAAGGATTTGGGGTTATTAGGTGTTCACACTAACCCTCCCATGTAACAAACAATGCAATTAGTGATTATGCCAAATTAGATAGATTAGATTCCCTCCTAACCCCCGATCAAGGTAAATTATGGCACATCCTCTTTCATGTTATCAACTATCCCAACCAAGGTGATAGGTAACTATCTAAGATTAATGTCATAGCAAAATCCTAGGTGCATAAAGTTCTACGGATGAGGAATCCAAGCAATTAAAACAATCCAACCAAGGTGCTTTTAAATTACCATGCTCTTATGCAACAAGCTTTAGAAACTAAAGGTTACCAATCTCTACAAGTGCACAATTAGAAACTAAAGGCTCCCAAGTGCCTACAAGCTCCTCTTGCAATAATGGTGGTAAATATGGTAGATGAGTATTGTGATGGTGTTTGGCTTTTTGGCTTTTTGGAGAGGAAGAGTTGGTGGAGGGAAGATGGAGAAAAGAAATGAATGAAGAAAGATAAGAAAAAGCTAGGGTTTTGGAAGATAAAAGATAAGATGTGTGTTTTTGAGATGAGATGATGGAATGAATAATGAAATGAGTAAAATTAGAGAGAATGGAGAGGGGAGCTCGAAATTGAGAGAGTGTTTTATGGTTTGAGTGAGTTGTTATGTCTAGAATATGTTGCTAGGATTAAAAGGAAATGAAAGGATAAGGTTTGGTTAATTTAAAAATGAGAATACTTAAAGGATGTTAAGATAGGTAGATGTTCTCTTTGCCTCATTTAGAACCTTCACATTGTGGTTTCTGAATTTTGCTGAGAATGGGCTAACAAAGGGAAAGGAAAGAGAGCATGTGATAGACAATTACCCAAAATGGAAAGATGCCTTGGGATTACTTTTTCTTTTTACTGACAGGATTTCTGAGTTGTCTTTGGAGAGCCATTTGGAGACTTTAACCAACTCAGAAATTTATGTTTGATATATCAATAGAAAGCCCTGGATGTCTTCTTTATACCATATATTATATGCCTCAAGCCAAGCTCGGACCAAAACCTTATGCCCCACACAATGCAGCTGACTCAGTTCTCCTCGAGTGTAGTTTTGGGCTGACTTTGAAATTCAAATTAAACACATTAGAAGTCTTCAAATGTCACGAAATTTAACCTAGAATAACTTCATGGTGTTAGCTTCTATCTACAACTGGATTCATGTCAAAATCTATTAAGAAGAATAAATGGTGAAATTTCTTATTTTATTGCTCGGAAGCCAAAAACACAAAACTAAATAAAATTTAATATTTTGAATCAAATGAACTCACAAAAACTAAGTAAGAGAAATATAAAAAGATGTGAATTTATGAACATATCAACTAGGTCAGAGCTCCCACAGTTTCTACATGCACTGACACTTACATGAACACGTTGTAGGTTAACACTGATCAACCGCCTCAATTTAAATTTAAATAAACCTAAGTAGAAATCAAATGGTCTGACATGACTTTTTGACTCGGAGAGCAAGATCCTGCCGGATCAAGAATTCAGAGAAGTCTAGCAGACAAGGTCGATGATATATTTTGTACGTTCCTAATAGCTATTGTCAGATTTGGAACTCTAGTTTTCCTAACCGGTACTCGTGAACAAAGTAAGACATTGAGATAGGCAGGACTTTCACATTGGTAATAGTTGAGGCAAAACACCACGTCCCAGTTATAGAGTTTTCTCGTATTTTGATAATACTATATATTATGGAATTGTTTTCAAGTATTTCATGAATTTTGTATGGCATACTTGTATGGATTTTATTGTGATTACCATTACGACCTGAGAGTAAAAGGCCTCAGTGTGGTGTCCTTGGGTTTCAATCCCCTAAACCTCATAAAGCGGTGTTTACGGATGGGCTAGTCGAATGTCCTTCTGGAGAGGCTATGAATACTAACAATAGATATTCTCGCTACCGTATCGATGATTGATTAGATTCTGGTACGAGTAGTTGACCATTCGTATTCGGTCAGCATGTAAGTATTCTGAACTTGACATGCGCATGTCGAATTTTCACAGAAGATGTGTGACATCATGCAAAAGTTTTACTCACTGATTATTATTATAGATATTTTGATGTGTTGCATTGTTTCACCTTGGTTTTCCTCTCATTTAAATTATATATATTATACATCCATTATCTTTTCAAACCTAACTTGGGATTTCCCTCGATGAGAAGCAATGATTGTATGTGATGCTTACCCCCTACTGTACTCTATTGAGTGCAGATTTCCCAGTGAATGATGACTTAGACTGAGGCCGGTGGCGTGACATCTGTTTCTTGAAAGTTCCAGTTTCAACTTCAGCCTTTTGTCTATCTAGTTTAGATCATTTCTTTGGATCAGTGATGCACTATAAGAAAAAAGAGTTTGGGCAACGAACCTAGTTCTTCTCCCAAAGTCGAATTTCGTCGCCCACACTTTTGGGCGACGAAATGTCTTCGTCGACAGTTTGGTCGCCCAAGCCATGACGCCCAACACTTTGGGTGACGAACAAGTAAATTTCGTCGCCCAAAGATACCTGGGGCGACGAATTTGGTTCGTCTCCTGAGAAGACTTTGGGCGACGAACATATTGTTCATCGCCCAAAGAATGTCTAGACAGTGGAATTATTCCATCGCCTAAACATACTTTGGGCAACGAAATTCTTATTCCTCTCCCAAAGCATGTTTAGGCAGCTGAATTGTTCGTTGCCTAAATGTACTTTGGGCGACAAAATTCTTATTCCTCTCCCAAAGTATGTTTAGGCGGTGGGATTATTCGTCGCTTAAACATACTTTGGGCGACAAAATTCTTATTCCTCTCCCAAATCATGTCTAGGCGACGAACAATTTCGTCGCCTAAACATATTTATTTAAAAAATATTTTTTTTATTTAGATTATATATTTGAATTTAATATTTAAAAAAATCTTTATTCAAAAACTATATAACACAAAATTAATAAATTTATATATCCAAATATCCATACAAAGTAAAAAAAATTTATTATCCAAATATTCATACAAAGTAGCAACAATTTAATATTATATGCAAATATAATCGGTACATACAATCACTAATGGCCCCCTAGGTCAGTAACATCATCGGCACCGGTGGAGGAACCTGGCCTGCATTGGTCAATGTTCGGTGGCAGCACAAACCGAGGTACGATCCTGGCCAACTGGCCAAACATCTGCTCCATCTGATGTACCTTACTCGTCTGCTGTGCATATGCCGCTCTCAATTCTTCTACCTGACCCCTCAACAGCTGCATTTCATTAAACAGGTAGACAAATTCTGTAGATGGCTGAGACGAAACCCCGGCGCTGAAATCACGAAACCGACCCGCTCCCATTCCGCGTATCTCCCTACCACGCCTAACACCCAGTGTCTCCGTCATAATATGAAGACCGGCATCGCGATCAGGGACTGAGATCGACTTCAACGGAGTGTCCGGAGGGTACTGGCTGGCCACCTCCTCCAAATAACTCGCCTTCTTGGCGAGCACCTCAGCCTTCAAAATGTTATACACAAGTTAGAAATTAGGAAATTAAATAGAAATATAAAAAATTGTGAATTAAAACTAAAATATAAAAAACTAACGTGCTTCATCATGCCCTTCTCGTTGCCGGGTCGGCCATAAACATCCCCGTAGTTATCGAGCTCCGAAAATTGCGAAACAGCCTGAAAAATAATGTAATGTTGACAAAAACTCAAATAATACTAAGGAATATATATATATTAAATTAAATAATGACGCACTTGACGATACGACTCCACTCGGTATGAGAAGAGCATCGAACCACCATGATGATCAATCCTTGCGGGCGCTTTCCGGTTCATAAGATTGGCATTCGACTTCTTTTGTTAAATATTAAGCAAATTGTAAATGCATTAGTGCATATACGATAAAGGAATAACATAAGAAAAAGGTTTTTGAAGTCTTAAAATGATATAACATACCAAAAATTCCGGACTCTGAAAATGAATGCACAATCACTGCCACTGATCAAGCCGAGATGCCATCTCTGGAGAAGAGCTGGCCAATACCTCATCTCCCGATCCAAACATGTTATATTCCCTGTTGAGCTCGTGTTTCCATTGTGTGTAAAATTTTCTCAATAACTTCTCCATATACTTAGCTACATCCAAATCCTCCATTTGAATGTCATAATTTACCTAAAAAAATAAATATTAAATTGTTATGAATAATCAAATTCATCATTTTGTATTAATCGAAATATACTCGCTGAGATAGAGCCCATAATGCTTCTCTTGATGGCGTCATCAACCTTTTCCAACTGGGGAAAAGCATGAGGCAATCGGCACGGATAATCACCTCGACAAATGAAGCGAAAGTACTATGGACCTCCTTACTCGGTCGTAGGTGATCTTTCTCAAGAACGATTCAAATCCTCTCGTTCGTCGTGCGCGTGATTCGGGATGCCTTCAACCCTCTACTTATCCCCCTCGTGTTTTTGGTACCTACAAAAGCAAATATAACATATTAATTTCACAGTAATCTTATAACATCTAAATAAAATTAAACCTAAACACAAGTGTTGTGAAAACATTTTAATTACTCTCTAATGATGAGGCAGTACGAATGGATGACGCAACATTATCATATACACCATAACGGTGACCACGTCAGGCCCTCCGTGCCGACGGAATCGTAGACCAAGTACTCGATGAGAGATCTGGGACTATTGCCGGGGTCGATTCGCCCTGGACTATGAGGTCGGCCTGTACTACAGGGGCGGGCTGGGCTGTAGGGGCAGACATGGATACTGAACTGGACCTCCAAGATCCACCCATGTTCGAGATCAAACTCATCTGCATAATTCAATAAATATTTATGTTAGTCAAAAAGAAAACTAAAGTAATGACTTACTAATCTGAATCACCATTATCACTTACTAATTTGAATCACCACTAGAAATACTCATTTCATCATCATCATCATCATCATCATCATCATCTATATCATCAACATCATCATCATCATCATCGATACCATCATCATCATCATCTTCATCTTCATCTTCATCTTCATCTTCATCTTCATCTTCATCTTCATCATCATGATCATCGATGAAATCATTAACATCAATTCGGAGAAGTGGCCCAAGATCAATTGATAAGGCATCGATCTCAATTGGAGGAACGTCATGTATCTCGACTTGTTGTATGATAACATCATTGTTGTATGGATTGGGTATGGTCGAAAATGAATCCTCTTGATAGGCCACGTCATCTTGATTTTTCTTTTTCGGAATATCTCATATATTTCGATTCTGAATCATCTGAGCTACTTTCCAACTCACACCCACCTTAGAATCATCCAGATAACATACTGGTTTCGTCATAGTGGCAAGAATAAATGGATTATTTTCATACCATCGAATGTTTGTGTTCATAGATATCAAGTCATAATCGAGTTTAATACTGTTGTTTCTATTCAGGTCTGTATTAAACCAATGACACTTAAATAACACAACTTGAAAGCGATGCAAGTACAACACTTAATGTACACTCGTCAACTTGCCGTAAAAATCTACCGTGCCAGTCTCCAAGCTCTCTACACAAACCCCGCTATTTTGAGTGCTCAAGATGTCATCTTGTTCTACAGTTAAAAACTTAACTTCATTCACATTACATCCGGAAAACGTTTCAACTCATTGAATGTCACTTGCCAAACTCATTAACTCCTTGTATAATGGCGAATTATCATCAGTCAGCTTTTCCATCTATTAAAAGACAATGAAATTAATATATTACAAAAAACATACAAACACATGAACGAACTGATCATTATTGTCAGTAATCACTTACATGTTCCTTAAACCATTTAGGAAACAATTCCCGATGCTTTTTCTCTACACGTTCCTTGTCTCATCCTGGATAGTCGCGATTCATTAGTTCTTCATGCTCAATGCGTAAGGAGTCAAATTCTTTGCAATTATTGAGTATGAACCAATGAGCCACCTCCATATTGTGTTTCGAGAATTCAACAGCTGGTTTAGGGGCTTCGCCAAATGGTCGTGCAATTTGAGAAAAGACAGAAAGCGTCTCATTTTTTTCACCACCGTCGTCGTTGCGTTGGGGCCGATTGAATCACGTCTAAACACTGCTAAGATACATTGCACAGTAGGTGGTGGATTCATTTGCAATGTATGGCTCCGCTATGGAGCCTTCGGGGTGTGCCATGTTTCGGACGTACCTTTTGTAATTACCCAACATTCTGCAAATGTAAGTACATAGTGAGAAAACTTTTATGAGTAACATAGAGCTAAACTTGGAGAATAGTAACAAAAAAGTTTAGGAATTGTTATCTTTCTATTGGGTTCATCCACCGATAATTGATCGGCCCAGCAAGAATTGCCTCTTGCGGTAAATGTATCATCACGTGAATCATTATATCAAAAAAGGCCGGTAGAAATATTTGTTCAAATTTGCATAGGATGTACACAATCTCATCTTTCAGTTTTGACACGTCCGATACACACAACATCTTAGCGCATATATGCTGAAAGAACCTCGACAACCCAACAATTGGTTCAACTACATCTTTGGGCAAAAATTTTTGAATACCCACCGGAAGCAGCCGTTGCAATAAAACATGACAATCATGACACTTCAAGCCCAAAATTTTTTCAGTCGATTTTCACATTTCGTGAGATATTGGCCGCGTATCCATCTGAAAATTTGACCGATGTAAGAAACTTTAAGAATTCTTTCTTATCCTCAGGCTTCACTGTATAAAATGGATGCTTCTTTGTCATTTTTTCACCCTTCTTCATTAACCACAAATGTTTCCTAATACCTATTTCTTGCAAATCTTGTCGAGCCTTAATTGTGTCCTTTGATTTTCTCTCAATGCCCAAAATTGTCCCCACCAAACTTTCGCACACGTTCTTCTCAATATGCATTATATCGAGATTGTGCTTGATTTTCAACTTGAACCAGTACTCCAACTCGAAGAATATCGACTTGTTCGTCCAATTTAGATGTACAGGTGACCTTGACATATTTTGTTCTTTGTTAGAGGGATGTTTACCAATCCGGCCAAATTCTAAGTTATTCAACTGTCTCAAGATGTCATCGCCAGATAATTCTTTAGGTTTATGCCCATCTCTTTTTTTCCATCAAAGGCCTCCTTATTGTGACGCCATTTATGATCCCCCGGCAACCATCTTTGGTGACCCATATAACATACTTTACCACTGTGCCAAGCTGAAGTTATTATATTCTTATTACAAGTAAGACATGTCATATAACCTTTGGTGCTCTAGCCTGATAGATTCACATAAGTTGGGAAATCATTTATTGTCCACATGACTGCTGCATGCAAGGAAAACATTGTTCCGGTAGACTTATCATATGTCATCTCATGTGACTTGCAGTATGTGTCGACATGTACAATCGTTGCAATTTTGGCTTAAGTGGGAAATAACGCAACACCTTTTGCGAAATCTGTTTCTTTCTCTCTACAGACTTGTTCTTATATCTCGACTCATTGCACACAGGGCATTTATCATTCCCTTGGTGTTCTTTGTAAAATAATACACAATCATTCTTGTATGCATGAATTTTTTCATATCCCAAACCGAGATCTTTCAACACCTTATTCGCCTGATAATCGGTTTCAAGTATATGATTGTTCTTTGGAAGCATTCGTTTCAAAATCTCAATCAACTGATCATAACTTCGATTCGAATGTTGATTAAGTATTTTCCAATGCATTAACTCCACAACAGCAGTTAGCACTGAGAACTCTTCACAACCAGAGTACAATTCTCGCTGAGCTTGATTTAACAATCTCTCATACTTATCAAACTCTTCTCTTTGAACTTCGGGCAACCCATCATCTTCATCCATATTATCGCTCTATGTATCATCCTGATTGACTTCGTGATCAAGTGACGCATATGGATAAGAATCGTTTATTATGCCCATCACTTAGTCATTATCATCACCAACAGATTCAGTAGGCTGCAGAATTGTTCGAGCATCTGAGGAAGTCGAAGCATAAACTCTCAGTTCACCATGATAATACCATGTCGTATAGTTGTGTGACATCTCATATTTCACCAAATGAATTCTGACTTCACGCACTGTCTTCTATAAAGTATTGTTACAATTCTGGCACGAACACTTTATATTATTCTGAGCATTGACATGTTCCTGTGCAATTTGGATAAATGACTCGATCACATATAAATATTCATCACTAACACAATACGTATTACGTATCCACTGTTGGTCCATGATACCTGTTTCCATATTATACGAAAATTAGAAAAAGATTTGTCACCCTTATTCGTCTCCTTGTGCCTCCAGTAAGGGCTATATCGCAATCGAGAATGCACATATATGTCGTGGTTGTTGGCTCTCAAGACGTAGTTTCGATCTGGAAAAATTCAGCAGCATCTCCCTATGGTTCTCCAAGTGCATGACGTAGATATTGAAAACAAATATCTAGTATCCACTCGAAGAACACATAGGGAGATGTTGCCGAAATTTTCCCAGATCGAAACCACATCACATGAACCGCTAACTACAACACATAATTGTGCACTCTCAAACTGTCCATGGATAATTTGGACAATTCAAGAATCATATTGGAGCGCAGTCACGCCCAGCGTCCATGCGTGCGTCCAACAGACTCTCGAATGGGTCTAAGATGAATTTAATTTGAATGTACAAAGTTATCCAATGATAACTTCGCACGACTAGTTGAATGTACAAAGTTATCGACTGATAACTTCGCACAGGCACTTCGTGCCACATGACCTAACCTAGTATTCGAGGAGTGCTGGACTACGTCATCGGGAATTTTGCAATTACAACTAAATTAAATGTAACATACAAACTAAAATATAATTAATCTAACAATATACATACAAGCATACAAACAAATAAATAAATTTTAGCATTTAAAAACATACAAACTAACTAATCAATTTTATAATTAATTTTGACATACAAACTAATTCACTAAAAAAGTTTAATACAATTATATATGAAACATTTAATACTAAATCATACAAAAACTTAACTAAGAGATAGATTAAACACATACCTCACAAAAAATGCAACTATCCTTCACAAAAAATGCAACACTATCCTTCCTTCACCAAAAAAATAAATCATTGTCAAATAATAGCCCAAACTCAATCTAAATTCAGATTTCACAACCAAACCACTAGATTAAAAAAATCTACAACATAAATTAATTACCACAAAAAATCAGAAATTCCACAACAAATTTATGCAAAATCCACAACAAGTGCAAACTGTTCAATCCTACAAATGCAAAATCCACAATATTAGAAAAAAAAAATAACAAAAAATAACAATCAATAATTAAATTACAGAAATTGAAAAAAAAAAAAAAAAAAAAAAAAAAAAAAAAAAAAAAAACTTTACCCATGGGAGGGATGGGTTTCAGTGGGGGAGTTGGGTTTTCAGTGGGGGGAGTGGGTTTCGGTGTACTAGGGGGTTGGTTTCGGTGGAGGGGGTGGGTTTTCAGTGGAAGGTGTGGGTTTCGGGGGGGTGGGTTTAGGTGGGGGGGTGGGTTTTCGAGATGAGGAAGGAGGGAGGAGGGAGGAGGGAGGAGGACGGGGTGAGTTTTCAGGATGAAGGAAGAAGGAGGAGGGAGAAAGAGGAGCAGCCGGGAGGAGGGAGGAGCGAGAGTTGAGAGAGATAAGTGACAGTAAAACCTAGTAATCTGTGTATACAAATTAAAAGACTTTGGGCGACAAACATGATTTCGTCACCTAAAGCACCTTTAGGCGAGGAATATATGATTTCGTTGCCCAAAGGGTATTTGGGCGACGGAATCTTGTTCGTCACCCAAAGTCGTTGACTTTAGGGCGTCGGTTCATCCCTCCAAAATTTTAGACTTTGGGCGGCGAATATTTTGTCGCCCAAAGGTATATTTTGTCGCCTAAACACAATCTTATGTATGAACCATGGTCGTTCATACGTTCGAGCTCCGATACTAAACTTATACATCTCCAATTGACCTAATTTTTTGGAGGAATGATCTTTGAGTGGGAAACTAATAAATGAACGGTTCAGATCGTTGAAAACACGATCGAGATATAAGATTCTACATATAAATGAATGGATTTTACATTTAAATAATAAAATTCTATTAACTATTTCGTTCAAACCTTGTCGATTCAATAATTGTGAAGACCATAACGTGATTACAACAATCATAGTCGTTCATCATCTATATTCATACTCAAAAATCATCTCTGCAAAAAATCGGCTCAATCAGAGTTCATCTAGCCGTTCGATTATTATTATCAAAACCATGATCATTCATACACACTAAATGTTAAACCTAACTTCTACTTCTCCGATAGAGATAATTTTTTGTACGGATGATCTTTGAGTGGGGGACTAGCCAATGATCGGTTCGGATCGTTAAAAACATGATAGAAATATGGGATTCTACATGTAAATACACTTGAAGAGTATAATTCTATTAACTTTTTCGTTGAAACTTTGGCGATTCAACAATTTGTGAAGACTACAATGTGATTTCAACAATCGGAGCCGTTTATTTTATTCGTTTATACTAGAAGATCATCCCTGCAAAAAATCGGCCAAATCGGAATTCATCTACTCCTTCGATTAGTATTAGAAAATTCACGATTGTTCATAAGTTCAAGCACCATTACCTAACTTCTACATCTCCGATTGAGCTAATTAATTTTTTGCAGGGATGATCCTTGAGTGGGGAATTAAAAAATCAACGGTTTGGATCTTTGGAAATACGATCGTATCGTATGCTATTACATATATAAAATTGTAAACAAAAAATTATTGGAACTTTGGGCGAGGAACTTAAAATTTCGTCGCCCAAAGTGACCTTGGGCGAGGAAACATTAAATTCGTCGCCCAAAGTCACTTTGGGCGACGAAATTTTAAGTTCCTCGCCCATACCATTATTACAAAACGATCCTTCCTACATTCGAGCTCCGATACCAAACTTCTACATCTCCATTTGACCTAATTTTCTGCAGGAATAATCTTTGAGTGAGAAACTAATAAATGAACGGTTCAGATCATTGAAAACACAATCGAGATATGAGGTCCTACATATAAATGAACGGTCTTAACACTTTAAAAATAAAATTCTATTAACTCTTTCATTGAAACCTTGTAGTTTCAATAATTTTGAAGACCACAACGTGATTATCACGATCAGAGCCATTCATCATCTATGTTCATACTCAAAGATCAACCTTACAAAAAATCGGCTCAATCGGAGTTCATTTATCTGTTCGATTATTATTATAAGAATCACGATCGTTCATACACCCTAAACGCCACACCTAACTTTTGCATCTCCAATTGAGATAATGTTTTGCATGGATGATCTTTGAGTGGGGCACTAAGAAATGATCGGTTCGGATCGTTAAAACACAATAGAAAAGTGATCTTCTACATACAAATACACTTGAAGAGTATAATTCTATAGCTTTGTCGTTGAAACTTTGTCGATTCATCAATTGTGAAGACTACAATGTGATTTGAACGATCGGAGCCATTCATTTTATTCGTTTATACTCAAAGATTATCCCTGCAAAAAATCGGCCAAATCGGAATTCATCTACTTGATCGATTAGTATTAGCAAATTCTTGATCGTTCATACATTCGAGCACCGTTACGTAATTTTTACATCTCCAATTGAGCTAATTTTTTACAATTCTGATCTTTGAATGAGGAATTAAAAATTGAACGGTTCGGATTGTTGGAAATGTGATCGCATTGCATGAATAACCTACATATAATTGTACAAAAAAAAAGGCAATGAGACTTTGGGCGAGTAACATACAAATTCCTCGCCAATTTATTTGTCAATTAACCACCATTTTGGCGCATGAGTTTAGGTGACGAAATAATGTCGTCGCCCAAAGTACATTTAGGCGAGGAACATAATATGCGTCGCCCAAAGTGATTTTGGGCGACAGAAGTGTTCGTTGCCCAAACCTGTATGAGATTAGGCGACAAATTTTCTTATTCGTCGCCTAAAGTTTCTTTGGGCGACGAATCGAGGTTCGTCTCCCAAAGTTTCATCACCCAAATATGTTTTTCTTGTAGTATGATGTCTCTCGTCTTTTACTATAGGTGTTCTATCCTTGCAGATTCCAGAGTTCCAGTCTTTTGGCACTACAAGTCGCCGAATCACTCAGGATATGGGTTGAGATATCCTTGATGTCTATTTTATGCACATCTACTTAATGTTTTAGTAGGGTTATCTGTATCTTGAAACTCATGACCCTCACGGGTTAGTTTTATATTTCTGTTAAGTAATAATATTTCGAGGTATTATTCAGAAGTACATTCCGTTGTAATTTCTATACTCAGGTCCAATCCAGACAAAATTTTAAAACAGGCTTATCTCGTTTTAAGAAGCTTGGGGATGTGATACTTAGTAACAAAAGTATTATATTCTAGGGATTTCTAAAACGGGCACCGCTGTGACGTGGCCAGTTTCGGGGTGTCACACCAAAACCCATTTTTGGTACCAAATGGGTCACATATACACACTATGGGTCGGAATGTGTGAACCAAAATTACCTGAAACCCAAAATGTGACTAATATCTGGGTCACACTAAGACCCAAAAATCCCTGGCCCACCCACTTGACACCCACAACATGAGAGAGAAGGAGGTGCAGCTGCTACCAACGGCCCAAATCGCTCAATCAATATTTTTTTTTGTTTTAATCATTAAAAAATGTATAGAAATTTGAAAAAATACCCAAAAAATCTCAACGGCTATATTCTCAAAAACTCTATATATATCATGTAACCTCTATGGTTTTCTTCACAAACATCAATTTTTGATACCAAATTCAAATATATTTAATATTTACTTTATTTTAAAGATCTCATTAAAATAAAAAAAAATAGTTTAATTTTTATAAATATTTAAATTATAAATTATAAATTAAATATCACTTGTGAAATGAGATTGACCTAATTGGCTGAAGGCAATAACTTATCCCTACACACTTGGGTTCGAACCTTCCCTCTTCCTTATACTCAAGGAGTAAAATTTCGGTTTCGAGGAAATTTTCGATGGAAATTTCGACGGAAATTTTCGCAGAAATTTCGATAAAAATTTCGATTTCGACAAAATTAGACAAAAACGACGAAAATTGCTATCAAAATACGGAAATTTTGAATGAAACTTAACTATATGTTTATTTAACATATTATCTACTATATTGATAAAAAATATTGAAGAAATCAAATTATATAATAGATTTCATGTGATATAGGATGAATATAATGCGCGCTGGAAGTAAATATTGTTATATGAAATTAGTATAATGAATAAATGAAATTAGTATATTCTATATTATCTATGCACTAAACCTTATATACTCTATATTATTTATGATATGATATAAGATATTATAATTTAAGCCTTTTAAGGTATTTTTAATTATTTTTTATATAAAAATGTATTGGGGTTTAGGATTTAAAAACAACTAAGAGAAACTCCAAAAGAGCCAAACCAAACCTCAAACGAAATCTCAAACTCTTTTTTTTTCTTTCCAATTGCCCAAAGGCTCCAAACCCCAATCAAACCTAAAGCCTTTTCTTTCTTTCTTTTTCCTTTTTTTTTTTTCTTTCCTTCATGAAGATGAGTAATTTTTGTTTTTTATTAAAAAATCCAGCGTGATCAAATAGATACAAGTATGAATGTGCCATTCATCTTGATTGAGAAACATAATTTAAGTTACATATATTTTGAATAGTCAATGATAAACTAGAGTGCCTACTATTGTGTAGTCAAAAGCTATAATGTATTTGGTCAAAAAATAAAAAAACAAAAAGCTATAATGTATAACATTGACTAGTCTTAGACTTATGATCTTTATCTAGTGCAGTAGTGCCTAACCAAAATGTTTTTTTTCGGCCATGAATTCCTTTTTTTTTTTTTTCTCTTTCCTTTCCTTCCTTTTCTTTTTTCTTCTTTCCTTCCTTTCATTCCTTTCCTCCTTGCCCGTGACTTTTTCCACCTTGCAGAGTTGCAGTGACTTCCTCTTCCCTCATTTCTCTCTCCCAGACCTGCGCAGTCTTCTCTCCTCCCTTTCCCTCCATGATTTCTTCCTTCCTCCTTCCTCCTCTCCCTCCCCGATATCCTCTCCTTCCCCAATCTCTTCTCTCTCCTCCCTCCTCAATCACCCTCCGATCTGCTGCCTCCGACGACCTTTGGCGACGAGGCCAGCTCGCCTTTCCTCCCCTCTCTTCCTCTGGTGGCTGCTGCTAGAGTGTTAAATTGTTAGTGAAGATTGGGCTTTGTGACTTCGGTAAGTTACAGCGAAATTTCGTCAAATTTCGGCGAAATTTCGACGAAATTTGGAGAAATTTTACAAAAACATACCGGTTCTATAATCGAAATTTCGGCGAAATTACCGAAATTTCGTCGAAATTTTTACAAAAAATAAGGGATATATGATAAAATTTCGGTATCCCAAAAAAACGTAAATTTCGACGAAATTTCGCCGAAATTTTTAAAATTTCATTCTTTGCTTATACTCAAAAAATAAAATAAATATCACTTAAATAAATATAAAATACTGAGATCCAAAATGAATCTCAAACACTACTAGGGAGAAAAATGAGTATCAACACTATTTGGTGACCCAAAATTCAATTTTGAGTCACAAATTTGAGTATCACCATACTACAAGGCGTAACAAACAAAGACTTTTTTCGGCTACAACACCGAGACAGACTCTTTCTCATGCGGCATGCCTCTTTCTTGACTCTTCTCAAAACATTGTAAACACTAAACAGTCTTTCGTAATCTGATCTCGAAATGTGCTTGTGTTTTTGGGTTCATCTTCTTAATTTCATGTTTTTTTTTTTTTGGGTAATTATAATTACCCATGTGTTTTCTCAGTAGCCCATGTTGATTAAGCAAGAATCAGAAGACTCTTCACCTTTATACACCCTTCACCTGCGCACAGTGAATGACAAATTAAGCATTTTCACAAAGCAAAAGCAGACTGGAAATAGCAAGCCCAGCAGAGGCTTTTCGAGCTTTTGACCAACCAAGAGGAACGTACTACAGTAACAGTAAGGTAATAAATAAAGAAGTCAAAGCAGCTTTTAATATTTTTCTGATTTTTCTTCTCTTATATTATAACCCGTGAAACTGACTTGGCCAATGGAGGGATAACATATTTTCTGATTGATCATCAGCACTGGACTCTTCTGACCTCGCGTGCAATCACTTTGGCTAACCCTTGCCACTTTGCCAGTGTTTGCAGTCTCCTCCTCCACAAGGACCATGAGGTCCATGACCCTGAGTTCCTCACGCTGGCCATCTCCTTATTACTTTATTATTTACTTACCAGTTACCACAGTAATTTTCACATGTATTCAATGAGGACGAAAACGTCATAAATGAAATATCAGAGCTGGCTGACTGCTCTGAAGGTCACATCTGAAAGCTCTGTTTGTTCTGAACAGTTTGACCAGATTCTGTCTTCTATTTTGATACCTTCTCAAACCGTATACCACCGTTTATATTGGCACCTATTTCTTCATGAAATTCAATAATAATAATATATATTAGTGGGACTTGGGGATGAAAGGTTCATGGAATAACCCCAACAACAAAGCAATATTGCCCACTTCCGTTAGCCACCTTAGTATTGTATTCTGAAATTTTTTAGTAAAACAGGATTTACACATTTATTGAATTTCTCAATCTTATCGATGTTAAGTCATATTATGAGAGATAAAATAAAGACACTAAATATATTAGTACCTAATTTTAAACCTATTAATCACCAAAAAAATTTGTCTAAACCCCCACCCATCTATAAATTCTTTCAAAATCCCCTATAACTTATAATCCTAAATTACTCTTCTAACGCGCGTTGTCGCATGCTGACACGTGCTGACGCACGCTGACATCACTGTAACTGAATTTTGGTAAAATTGTTTTTTTTTTTTTTTTTTTTCTGGAATTGAAGTTTTTGCTAAAACTCAATATTTCGCTAAAACTAAAATCAAACACTGAAATTGAATTTCATTACATTGAAACTGAATTTCAAGAATTCAGTTACACTGAAACTGAATTTCAGGAATTCAGTTACACTGAAACCGAATTTCAAAAATTCAGTTACTCTAAATTGAAGAATTCAGTTATGAATTCACTTACTGAAACTGAATTAAGTGATGAAACAATTACACCTTGACTAAAATACAATTACACCTTAATTAAAAAACAATTACACATTTACTAAAACAATTACACTTCACTAAAACAGTTACACATTTACTGAATTCTGTTTCACTAAAAAGAACACAGCAACCTTATCAAAAAAAAAAAAAAACGACAATACAACAAGTCATTGAGATGAGAGGAGTAGCCAACAATACAACGTCGTCCGATCACCTTATGCGCAACGAGTACACGACAGTCGCCACTGCCTCGATCTGTTTCTACCTGCAAATTTGATTCATCATATTTTAGAACTATAATTTCATTCAAAATTCATTTAAAACTCATGTTTTACAAACTGAAACTGTTTAATCAATAAGTGTAGGCTTAAAGTTCCCAATCCAAGAAACTGAATTTTCACGCACTAAAAAATGAATAAAATAAGGTTTTAATCACCACTACTCGCGGCGGAGCAGCCGCAGTGGTCGTGAGGTTTGATTTGGGTTTTCTTGTTTCTTCAACAATTGGACCAATCCAAATACATATAATTGTAGAGCACAACGAGGTGAAGAAGATAGGTACCTGACTCGTCGGAAATGGCTGCCGAAAAAGGCAGATCGCCGGCGGAGAAGCGGCGGCCTTTGTGGCTTCGATCTGCCGCCATTGCTGATCGGATGGAGAATACGAGCACACCATCGTGCTCAGGACGTCGAGAGGAAGAAGACTTGGGTGGTCCGGCATTCCAACTCCGCCGAAAAAGGCAGATCACCGGCGAGCACCACCGATCGTAGTCGCGGTGATCTGGGCTGTTTGGGCTTGATTTGAGGCGAGTGATGACATAGGGAGGAAGAGGAGAGAAAGACGAAGCTAATGGTGGTGGTCTTGCTGGCAATCGTTGCGGATGACGCCACACGCGCCGGCGATAGCCGCGCGCGGAGGAGAGAGAACAGAGAAGGTGCAGGAATGAGAGAGAGAGAGAGAGGGCGAGAGAAATTAAAAAAAAAAAAAACTGATTTTGAATAACATGGTTATAATAGGAATATTTTAAAAAATGTGGGTCAAACATAGATGGATGTTAGTTGACCAGGGGGCTTTGGGAGAGTTTAAGTGACTAATAGGGGGTTTTGAATTAGTTTTAATAAGGGTGGACGTTTTGAAATAACTAAGCTCTAATTAGGGGGTTTTGAATTAGTTTTAATAAGGGTGGAGGTTTTGAAATAACTAAGCTCTAGTTAGGGGGTTTTGAATTAGTTTTAATAAGGGTGGAGGTTTTGAAATAACTAAGCTCTAATTAGGGGGTTTTGAATAGTGTACTCCTAAATATATATACACTAAAAAGAAAGTTTAGTGTAAAAGAAAACATATTTGTATGGATTGTTCTATCTAGGGATGACAAAATTTCCCGCTCCCGAAAATTCTCACGGAGACCTGTCCCAATTAAGCGGGTATGGTAATACCATCTTCATTTTCGCCCCGCTTCGTATACTCGTTTAATAAAAATATTATATTATATAATTATATTTTAATTTATTATCTTAATTTTTGTGGCATGTTTTTGAAATTTAATAGTGTTCTCTTTATAATTTAGTGTTGTTGTAATATAATATGATGAATTTTAATGTATTTCATCTATAGGGATGAAGCCATTGGTTGGCTAGCCTGGGTTAGGGCTGCCCATCGGTCGGATCGAATCGGTAAATGGCCTTACCGATTCGATTACTGAAAATTTCGATAATTCAATTTTGATGCCGATTTCTGAATTGATTTTTTCGGTATTCGGTAATTTTCGGATCCTTCAATTTTTGGCATTTTTCGGTATTAATCACAAAATACAATCAGTACACAATCAGTTCTAAATCTACACAAGTACACAACAAAAAAACCATTAATCAAAACAACATTTACCTACAGTTACAGATTGGCGACTGAGTTGGGTGAGGACCATGAGGTAGATCGAGAGTTAAAGAGATGAGAGATGGAAGAGTGAGAGTCTGAGAGAGGCAGAGAGAGAGAAAGATAGAGGGAGATGCGGACATCTCTGGCTTCGATCCGCCACCGTGGTTGATCGGATGGAGAATCCGAGCACACCATCGTGCTCAGGATGTCGAGAGGAAGAAGACTTGGGTGGTGGGAAGTCTCGACGCCGCCGGGAAGGGAAGTCAACGCCGGCGACAATGCCGGATTATGGGTTCGGGTTCTGGGTTTTCTGCTGGATTCTGGGCAAACAACGGTCATGCGAAGAGAGAGGAGGGAGAGAGGAAGCTTTTGGGATTGGTCTTGTCGCCATCGACCGCTGGACGAGAGAATTCTCGTCGGAGAAGGTGATCGGTGCAAGGAGAGAGAAGAAGAAAAAAAATGAAAAGAAAAACTGAGAAAGTGAAGAAGAGAGAGTCACCGGGGGGGATAGGGGTGGGTGGGCGCAAAAAAATATAAAGGAAAAAAAATGAAAAAAAAGAAGGGAAAGAAAAAAAATATTGGGGTTTGGGCAATTGGGGTTTCGATTGGGGTTTTGTTTAGTTGTTTTAATTTATGTAATATATTTCTATATAAATAAATAATTAAAAATATCCTAAATTCTAATATAAACTATAGTATAAGACTATAATACCATAATACTAAACCCTAATATAAGACTATAATACTATATGTTAACAATATGTTATATATGTTACATATATAAATTATAGTATTATAAACTATGTAGTATATACAATCAAATATATAAACTATAGTCTTATAGTATTATAAACTATATACTATAAATTATATAAACTATATACTATCAAATATATAAACTATAGTCTTATAGTATTATAAACTATATACTATCAAACTATAGTAACTACTAAGTACTAATTAGTTTATAACTTTATAACTTTATATATAACTATATATTATATACATAAACAATGTTAGGTATATATAACATTATAGAGTAATTAATAAATAATAATAGACTTAGTATATAGAGTTTATTGTTTAGAAATTAAAATTGTATGCTTAATTGGGTTTTAAGTTTTAAGTTTTAAATTTTAATTATAGTGTATAGGATATTTAATAGAGTTTAGTGTATTTAACTTTTAAGTTTTTAAGTTTAGGATATAAGGTAAAATGTATAGACTATAGAGAATATAATATATAAGGTAAAGTGTCTAAAACTATACGTTATAAGTAAAAGTCTAAAACTATATACTAATTAGTAATTTTATTATATAGGGTATAAGTATAACTAAAATTATATATTAAAATATTATTATATAAGTAGTTTATACTTAATACTATATACTATATAGAGTTATAAATTATATACTATATAAAGTTAGTAAAGTTATATAAACTATATGGTATTATAAACTATATACTATATAAACTATAAACTATATACTAAGCATATTAATGTAATAATACATATAAATATATATAACCATATACTAACCATATTAAATTATTAATGTAATCATATTACATATATATAACTAAATTTCAGAAATTGTTTCGGATTTTTCGGTATATATTTCAGTTTTTTCGGTAATAATCGATTCGGTTGCTTTCGATCATAATTTTCGGTAATCAGTCGGTTTACCAACTTTTTTCGGTTTTTACCAAAATCAAACCAACTTTTTTGGTAATTTTTTGGTTTCGGATTTTCGATTTTTGGCTTGTTAAAATCGATTTACCAAACCAAAAAATTTCGACCGGTAATCGGTCGGTTTGGTAAATACCAAACCAATGGGCAGCCCTAGCCTGGGTTGTAGCCCGGGCAAGCCCAACTAATTTCCCATTTTGACAATGTAATTTTGAGCCTAAATTTTTTTAGCCCACCCACATATATAATATCCAGTTCACTCATTTCTAGCCCATTATTTTATTTTTTTTTTCCTTTCTATTACACACTTATAAGATTAGACCAAAAAAAAATCCATGAACTTGTTTCACTATCCGCAGGGTTGCAGGCTGCTCCTCTTTTTCAGCTGCTCGTTTGACCTTTCTATTACTTATCTAATTTTGTTCACAGACTGCATACTTCTCTTCCACCTTTCTATTACTCATTGGAACAAGATAAAGAATGACTTTCTTGCAGTTTGTATGACAATTCACATTGAAAAATACTTTTTTCGTAGTATTGATTTAGAGACAATTATTGATGATTTGTATGCTTTTTCAGCGTATGTCACAATTTAAATAGGTTATGTTTTGTATTTGTATGACATCTTTATTTATTGTTTTGTTTTTTTTTTTTTTATGTATAGATTTGCATCTAATTTGAAAGGTAAGGCTCATTATGTCCCCAAAGTATGTGTATATATATTTTTTTAAATACTAAAATTCACTCGTACCGTTGAGTGAATAAATGGGATTATAAAATTCAGTCCACCCAAATTTTAAATCTTGGCTCTGTCCCTATTCATCTATTATATTATATATTTATGTTGATTTGATATATTAGTAATAAAAAAATTATTTTTTAAATAATAGAGGCCTTGAATACTCAATGGGGCCCAGATCACCCAGCGGGGCGGGTATAGTATTGGCAAACCTGCCCCAAACTCGCCCCGTTACCATCCCTAGTTCTATCATATCCATTTATTTAGTTAAGTTATATCACATATATCACGTGTCTCAGACTCTCAATTTATAATTACTTGTAACCGTATATGTATCATTTTTCTTATAATAAATGAACACACCACTAACACGTGAAATTATTCTTCTTACAATAAATAATCACGTGATTTTGAAAACTAAACGTATACACCTTGGATTCAAATTTTCCTTATCAACATCTATACATAGTATATTTACTTAAAAATATATATATATATATATATGTATCTTAATTTTGTTAGTAATTCATCTCAAATTGTTTATTTTAAATTGACCCAAGTTGAAATGAAGGACAACGGTAAGGAAGAGAAAGCTAGCAAGCTCCCGGTACAACATCAAAGGTCTAGTGAGTAGCTAGTCTAGTCAAGTCGTAGTCTAGTCTAATCTCTTCTCAGTTTCAAGGGTGGGGGGTTGTGTCGTATCTATACTTTGCTACTCTTGCTTTGAACTTTGAAGATAGTAAAATGGGCCGGCCCTTCCCGAGGATCTGACATTCATTGGCTGCAAAAATAGTAGTAAAACAGTACCTTCAAAGAGTTCCCACCACCATCGACCACAAGCATATAGAGTTAATAGACGACTTGAGCAAGCTTAAGAGAGAATATATTATATTTAATCATAAATTAGGACACAAAGCTAGGTATTAATTGTTTAAATCATCAACTACGTACCCAGTCACGACGAAATCCCATTACCAAAGAAAAAAAGGAAACCAACTAAACCTACCAGGCTCCCCAATAAAGACAATTATGGTTTACCAAAAAAAAATAATAATAATAACAAAGACAATTATGCTGCCTTATAATGCTAGCGAATGCCTAGTAAGGAGGGCGAGAGGGAGGACCCCAAGGCATGACATGGTGGTCAGGAGTGATCTGGCAATTGATAGGTGTTGGACTGGCAACACTGGTGTAATTAACTGACATGGACATGGCAGCAGCAACAGTAGACCCGCTTGAAATATTTGAACTCTCAATATGATGTTGATTCCCAACAATGCAACGATGCTTAGTCTCCTGATGATGATGCTGCTCAGCTTCTCCATCATCATCAGTCTCACCACCACCACCACCACCACCAACAGTACCAGTAGGCAACCTGTGAAATGCCGGGTTGGAGAAGGTGGCCGCCACCACCACCACCACGCTCGCCGCTATTATCTTCCCACCAACAATCCCTCCAAACACCTGCCCTTGTGCCCCCGCAAGGCATATCCCAAACGACGAGGCTGCTGCTGCTGCTCCAGCTAGTTTTGATGATGGTGTTGTTGATGAACAAGTAGTACTAGAATATTCCATGAAGGAGCCTGAGAGAGAGAGCAGGGCAAAGGGTCCATGGAGCGACATCAGAGACGGCGCGTGGGACACAGACGTCAGAGGGTGTCGCAGTGTAACGTTGGACACCGACCCCGAACCGCTAAGCACAGTGATACCCACGTGTCTCGTGCGAGCGAAGTGTATGAGGGTCTCCACCACATCGGACCCAGCGGAGATCTCGAGAACCACGGCCTTCATGCCTGACTCCGAGTCCTTGGTGATTACGATGGGCGGTTTGGGCTTGTTCTTCGACCCCGGTGGCCTTCCTCTCGGCTTCTTTGTTGAGATCTCGCCTGCTGAGCCCATCTCGAGTTTTTTGGACTTGGCCGACGACGACCCTCCTCCTCCTCCTCCTCCGCCAGCGCCACACGCGCTGCCGGAGAGTGTGGGGATGCTGCGGGGACTGTGCTGCTCGGATTCATCGTCGTCGGAAGTGTGAGAGAGGTCTCGGCCTTGGGAGAGAGATATTGCACGGCCGTAGTCCGCCATTGTTGGGTTTAATGGAATTTTACCATACAGCAACCAGAAGAGTCTAGAGAGGGAGAGGTGGTAGGTAGGTACACACACTACACAGCACAGGTATGTATGTATGGGGGGGAACTGGGGAAGAACAATCGTTTGTTTTGGCTTGTTTTATAGTCAGGAGCTACTCAGGTTTGATTCAGGAGTGGGGCCCACAAGAGTGGGACCCAACAGCATTTGGTTGGCCAGTGAAATGGCGATGGACCTGGACGTATGCTGGTTGGCAGCGGCTAGAGCTTCTCTAAGTGTACTTTGAAGTGGGACCCACAATCAATGGGCCCAACGCTTCTTTTAAACTTTTTGACTTTCATGTGGTTTTGTCTGTAGTCTTTTCTCCTTAAAAAAAAGAGAACAAATTTGCTCCCAATCGTAATTTGGTGGTCTTTTTTATTAATTACGGTTAATTATCTTTTGTCCTTCCCTCCCCACCCCCCCCCCCCCAAACTAATATTTTTGAGAGTTAACCCCATACTATATTTTGTCAAACATAAGACCCCTAACCCTTAAAAAAAGAAAATATTTTCTATTAGTTTTGCATACAAAGAGATAAAAGAGAATGTCACGTGTGCAAAAATAATGATCAATTTGAATTTAATTTTTTAACGAAAGGGGACTATGTGTTTAATGGAACATAGTCTAGGGGAAAAAAGTGTCAAAAATTTAGTTTGGGGGTAAAGTGTGTATCCCCCAATAGTTTAGGGAGATAAATTGTAATCAACCCATTATTTAATTAATAAATAAAAGTAGGCATAAGAATAAATACATCTAACAACTATATATGATGTTTTAGATTGGTTCATGAACAAAAAATTTTTCAAATTCATACATTAACTAATGAAAATCTACAAATTAACACTTTTTAGGAAGGAAACCTGACGAACATAATTTGTAGGTTTGCATTAGTTAATGTATGAATTTGATTGTTTTTTTGTTCGTATACCAATATAAAATACCCTGTATAGTTGATGGATGAGCCATAAAAATATTCTTATTTGATCTTTAAATAAAATTAAAGAAAAATATCCTACCAACCCCCGATTTAATTTGAACCCCACCCTCTCTTCCTTTGGTCTCTCCCTCGATCATCTTTCCAGCTAGGGTTGAGCATCAACCCACCAAACCGTTTACCTCGGGTTGAGTTGGGTCGGGTTCATCTCACAAGCACCAACCTGCTGGGTATTATTAGTTACACCCATTTCAGTCGACCCACCCGTTTAATATTATATATATAACTTATATTATTATTTACATTTTATCCTAATAGTGCCTAATTTTACCCCACCCATCTAGAAACTCTTTCAAAACCTCTTATAACTTATAATCTTAAATTACTCTTCTGACACATGCTGACACTTGCTGACGCACGCTTACATCACTGTAATTGAATTTTGGTGAAATTGTTTTTTTTTTTTTTGAATTAAAGTTTTTGCTAAAACTTAATATTTCGCTAAAACTAAAATCAAACACTGAAATTGAATTTCATTACACTAAAACTGAATTTCAAGAATTCAGTTACACTGAAACTGAATTTCAAGAATTCAATTACACTGAAACTGAATTTCAGAAATTCAGTTACACTGAATTGAAGAATTCAGTTATGAATTCAATTACTGAAACTGAATTAAGTGATGAAAAAATTACACCTTGACTAAAATGCAATTACACCTTAATTAAAAAACAATTACACCTCCACTAAAACAATTACACTTCACTAAAACAATTACAACTTTACTTGACAAAAAATAACAATTATATCAATTTAGTGTTTCACTATAGACTAAATTCAGTTTCAGTTTGAATTCAATTTCAGTGAATTCAGTTTCATTGCATTCATTAAATTCAAATTCAGTTCACTGAATGCACTGAAACTGAATTCAGTGAAATTGAATTTAGTGAAACTGAAACCCTAGACAACGTCGTCCGATCACCTCACGTGCGACGAGTACACGACAGTCGCCACTGCCTCGATCTGTTTCTACTTGCAAATTTGATTCATCATATTTCAGAACCATAATTTTATTCAAAATTCATTTAAAACTCATGTTTGACGAACTGAAACTGTTTAATCAATAAATGTAGGCTTAAAGTTCCCTATCCAATAAATTGAATTTTCACGCAATAAAAAATGAATAAAATAAGGTTTTAATCGCCACCACTCGCGGCGGAGCAGCCGCAGTGGTCGTGAGGTTTAATTTGGGTTTTCTTGTTTCTTCAACAATTGGACCAATCCAAATACATATAATTGAAGAGCACAACGAGGTGAAGAAGATAGGTACCTAACTCGTCAGAAATGGCTGCCGGAAAAGGCAGATCGCCGGCGGAGAAGCCGCGGCCTTTGTGGCTTCGATCTGCCGCCGTGGCTGATCGGATGGAGAATCTGAGCACACCATCGTGCTCAGGACGTCGAGAGGAAGAAGGCTTGGGTGATTTGGCATTCCAACTCCGCTGAAAAAGGCAGATTGCCGGCGAGCACCACTGATCTGGTCGCGGCAATTTGGGCTGTTTGGGCATGAATCGGGGTGAATGATGGCAGAGGGAGGAAGAGGAGAGAGAGACGAAGCTAATGATGGTGGTCTCGCTGGCAACCGTCGCCGGATGACTACGATATCGCCGGTCAACAGGCACGGGGAATGAGAGTGACGAGAGAGAAAAGAGAGATCGGGTTGGGGGAGAGAGAAAGCAATTTCCAAAATAGCTGGCCTTGATATTTTTTCATGGTTATAATTGGAATATTGAAAACAAAGGGGGTCAAACCTAACTGGATATAGTTGACCAGAGGGTTTTGAGAGAGATTAAATCCTCAATAGGGGGTTTTGAATTAATTTAATTAAGGCTGGAGGTTTTGAATTATTCAAGTTCAAAAGTGGGGGTTTTTAATAGTTCACTATTATCCTAATCTAATCAATCAAATATAAGAAAAAACCTATCATCTTCTCTCTTTAATTACAATGCCGATGCCTCCTTAGCATAAACTATCTCCCCATCTCTCTCACATCTCATCTTTTCCATCTCCTTTCCTCTCTTCTCTTAGTTTTTCCCAAAGTTTGCAGTTGCGTGCCGCGTGTTCATCGTCGTTACTCATAGATTTGAGCTAATCCCCGTTACTACCCGCTAAACTGAAAAACCAATCGCTTAATTCAACTAACCGATTTAGATCTAGCCGAATCGACCACCTGCGATGTGGTCGGTTTCGGGCCGCCAAAGTAGCAAACCGATCACCTTGGGGTGGTCGACGGTTTTGGTCCCAAGCCGACTAATGCCTATCCCTATTTCTAGCAGCCCTTGTTGTAATGCGTTACAAACTGAATTTTTTATTTTCCATATTTATTTCTTTTAATAAGCCCACATTAAATGACCTTGTTGTTGTCTCTTCTATTCCAGCATTTGTCATTTTATTTTATCTATATTTCCATTTCATTCTTATTTGGACATTAAATACATTGATTCTCAGTCAACCATTACATTGTTAGTCATTGGAAATTTATGGTTATACAATCTTTAATTTCTGTTTTAAAAACTGATGTAAAAAGAGACGTTGCACAATTCTAGTTTAGGAAAACCAATGCATGGATGACTGTATAAGGACCTCATTGCTTCACTTTCAACAACGTACTAAAGAATCTAATCTTCCATTCATTCTTACTCTCACATTTCTTTCCACTACTGGGGAATCGGGTGGGCCAAGTGCTTCTTTTTTAATTTTTTAATTTTCATGTGTTTTTTTGTTTAATTTTGTGAAGAGCGTTGTCATTATATAGTCTTCTTCTAACCAAAATACCAAAAAAAAAAAAAAAAAAATTGTTCACCAACATATTAAGTGGTGAACATCACCACCCCATTATAAATGTATTATATGTCATTTGTATTAATTTTGCTTAGAGTGCTTATATTCTCATCCCTCTATCCTATTTTCTCACCCACTTTATTTTTACACCCTCATTAAATTTTTTTAAAATATAAAAAAATTTTCTCACCTCTCATTATTCCTATAATACCCTTTGATATACAACTCAAATACCCACTCCCTAAACACTCTTCCACCCCATTCACTATCATCCCACCCACCTATCTTTTTTCATAATTCAATTATTTCATAAACCCTCTTCTACTCTGTCACCAAAACTGAATATCAGTGATACTATTTGATTGATGGTCATACATCTATTAAAAGGTATGAATTTTTTGTATCTACTTTAATTTATTTTTTATTTTTTATAGTTTTAGATCAAGAATTCCTTATATTTAAATGTTTCTTTTGATTTAGAAATTGAAAATTGATTTTAGGGGTCACCAAAACTGAATATCAATGATACAATTTGATTGATGGTCATACATCTCTTAAGAGGTATGAATTTTCTATATCTACTTTAATTTTTTTTATTTTTCTTTTAGTTTTAGATCAAGAATTCCTTATATTTTAATGTTTCTTTTGATTTAGAAATTGAAAATTGATTTTAGGGATTTAATCAGAGCTTAAGGATGAATTATAGGATAGATATGAGATATTTTTCTACTATTGTTAAAGTGATGGAATCCATGATTCAACCATGAAATGTAGATGATGACGCTTCTCGTAATTTCATCTTATGTTGGTAAGAAGTCTCATCAATGACACCAGTTGAATATATAGGACTCTCTTCAGATATTTATGTTCCTAATGCATATTTACAGCAATTGCTTTGTAGTTGTGCGCTCACAGCTCTAATTAAGTAAACTACTTATGGAGGAATAATATAATTATTTACCAGCTTAAATCATGCAAAGTTGGTTGTCAATGTTGTTCCCCAGTGAGAGGGATCAATTACTTTGTAAATTAACTACTCAATGTTCATTGCTAAAGGACAAAGGCAAGGCTAAAGGCAAGATTCAGCTATTGTCTTTGGCCAAAGCTAAAGGCAAAAGGCAAAATGCAAGATATTTAATTTATTAAATGTATTCATATATACTCTTATAAATTAATATAGTTTAATAATTATACCATTATAATTATTTTAATGAAATATTTAATATGAGTATAATATTGAATATACTTAAATATTATTATTTTAATACCCATTTTTTAGAAAATTAGGATTAAATACTAAATCATAATAATTTTTTGGTATAACATAAAGACCATATAATATTTCAATTGAACTATCAAATTTAAATGTAATTTTTTAGATTAGGTTACAAACATATTAACCCATTTGATTTGAGCCTTTTTCATTTGACATTTTGTCCTTTAGTCCACATATGATGGGTGTTAGTTAAAATTTATAAGGTTTTGACAAAATTGCCCTTGAGGTTTTTATATTATCTTGAACATTTGCTAATGTAGTATCAACTTCACATTTAGTTATGACTGTACGACACTCACAATTTCAAATTTAGTTGTGAGACAATCACAGTTAAGTTATGACTTAATTAAACTTTTTTTTTAGAGAAATTATATATACTACAATATTATATAAATAGAGGTCAAAACAATACTTTTACTCAAAATAATACATAGTATAGTGGTGTGAGTTGTCTCTTTTAATTTATCAAGACAGTCACAGTTAAGTTGTGACTGGATTGATTTTATTTTATTTTATTTTAATACAATATAGTATAAATTAATGTAATATTTGTGATGTAATATTATTTTTATTTTTTTTATTGTAATGGTATGTGATGTAATATTTGTAAATTCTAATATCTTTTACTTTATTATTTTGTTTGACTTTTTAACTAGTACCTAATCTAAAATACTATTTAATTCTGGTACCTAAACTAAAAAGTTATTTAAATTTAGTAGTTAAAATCAATGGATCTTAAATTTTTTTCATCATCTATGTAATTATTTTATGGAAAAGAAAATACATAATAAAAGAAATACAACATGGAAAATAAACTAAGAAATCAATTATCGGATGTAGGAAAATAGGCATCGCTGCTCGATCTTGAAGAGGTCAATCCAGATGGATTAGTTGCGTGTTTGGCCATCAATTGACACTTCAAGTTCACCCAAAAATCTTTTGTTTCTTCATGAATTCCGGAAGTATCTATTGCAATTATCCTTATGTTCGCATCCCGTTGTTGAATTCCCAACTGGTCTTCACGTACTCCCGCTATCCATTCTTGTGCCTTGACCATAGCGCCCAATGTGTCATCCCGACGTGCTTGTCTTGTTCGGTCATCATGTGTTGCTTTATTCCTGGCCTCTATTGCGGGTTTTTTTCCCAAGGGCCTTTTGCTCAAAGAAGAGGTTGGAGAAGGCTCGTTAAGCTCGTCGTCATAAGAAATATCAACAAAATCGAGTGGCTACGATTGAGGAGCATCCTGAGCGTCAGGATGTCCCAGATGGATTTGCTTCGAATGAGGAAATAAAGCACTCTTAAAACTGGCATACAGTGGTCGAACATGAAACATTTTCCATTTTGTTTTTCAGCGTACAATCTTCTGGCATACTGAATCTGCATTTATAATATACAAATATAAGACACAAACCAAAGAATATAAATTTTAGTATTAATGGTAAAAACAATTATAATATTACCTTACTACTTTTATTCCACCCACTGTAACGACCCGACCCAAATTTTCATTAGAAATTTAAATTTTTATTTAACTATTTTTTAAGAGATTTTTTAAGGTGTGGAATTGCATTTTAAAGATTTTGAGGTTTATTTGGAAATTAAAAAGGGGTTTGATTTAAATTTAAATTTTTGTTTTAATTTGGGGTTTGACCCAAAATTGACTTTTAAAATAAATGAGATTTCGATTTTGACTTCGGGTCCGTTGGAAAGGTTTCGATCTCCCGAGTCCATAGACACGTAGCACGCTTCGATCTGAGTTACAGTTTGAAAGATATGGGCGTTTGAAGCGAGGGGCAATTTCGTAAAATGACAAAATTGGGGTTTTAAAATCAGACTTTCTAGAAATTCCTCTCTCCCTCTAGAATCTTCTCTCTCTCTCTCTCTCTCTCTCTCTCTCTCTCTCTCTCTCTCTCTCCCACACACACTCACTTCTCCCTCTCTCTCCCCGAGCTCACTCACCTCCCCCTCTCTTCTCTCACCGGCGCGGCCAGCTCCGGCCTACTCCCCGGCGACCAGAGGCCGGCGACGAGTCCCTCTCGTCGTCACCGACCCCACAGAACCCCCATGTTTTCTCTCTCTCCGCGAATCCCTCTTCTCCCTCCCCCACTGCGCGCGATCGGCTCAGCCCAGCCCGGCCAATTCCGGCCATTTCCCGACCAGCCCAGGCCACCGGCGAGCCTTCCCGACGCCGCCCATCTTCCCCGACACTCCTCCAGCCAGCCCAGCCACCCCTGCACGCGAATCCAGCCCGGAAAGGGGAGTGTTGACCGCCGGCTTCTCTTCCTTCTCCGACCAGTTTTCCGGCGCCAATCACCTCATTCCTAGGCGAGACGACCGCGGCTCGAAACGATTCGGCGGAGGATCGAAGCTAGGATTCTCACTGTGAGTGGACTTTTGTTTTAAAAACATTTTGTTTATTTTATGGTTGAATTTATTTGCTTATCCCGAGTTTTATTTGAGTATGGATTGAGTAAAATATTTTGGGGTTGAATTTGTTATAAGTGATTATGATTTTCAGAGTTTACATTTCATACGAGATTGACGAACAAATGTGGTTTTAAGAGTCGATAGAGATGTACGATTTCAAAAGTGATTTATACAAGAATTTATTGAAAGGAAATTGAGTTCAAAGTTTTGAGAAAGCCTTGAGTTGATAGCAAAAGGTGTGAGAATCTCATTGGGACTTTTCATTTTTAAGAAATTATTTTGCGTGGCATTGAGATATAAAAAAATGGTTTTCAAACCACCTTTGCAGTACCCTCCAGGTTTCAGATTTAAAAGGTCTTTGGGACCTATCACGATGCACATATAGGCTTTGGGCCGTGTGTCGGGATGTTTCGCCCTTTGGGGGCCGCTCTGCGTGCACGTAAGACAGAATTTGTGGCTCTGCATGCGTATGACAGATTCTTGGCTCTGCGCATGTATGACAGATTATTTGTGGCTCTGCATGCGTATGACAGATTCTTGGCTCTGCACATGTATGACAGATTATTTGTGGCTCTGCATGCGTATGACAGATTCTCGGCTCTGCGCATGTATGACAGATTATTTATGGCTCTGCATGCGTATGACAGATTCTCGGCTCTGCGCATGTATGACAGATTATACGGGTAACTGACTGGTGTGTGTTTTCAATTGTTAAGTATATTAAGTGATGATCTTATGACAGCAAAGGTTTAAGTAAGACGGTTTCAGTTGAACAGTTTATTGATTTTTAATATGTTGAGAATGTTTGAAAAGAAAGTTTTCAGCTCAAGTTATTTATTTATAAATTGACAATATCGATTTCAGTTTGAGAACTTGGATTTTCGAAGTTTGATTTTCAGCTCTAGATTCTATTATTTTACTGAGAAATGGTTTTAAAAACTGGGGGATTTCAAAGGACATTCTAAGGTTTTAGAGTTAAACGTGTGTAAAAGGGTTTTTCTGAAAAGATATTTAATCTTTGATTTTCGTCTCCATTTTACTGTCCACTCACTGAGCCTATCTCACCGTTTTCTTGTTTGTCTTAAATTGTTCCCCAGGTAGTAGATTTGGTGGAGGTCGAGCCAAACACGTCGAGGCAGTTGCAATCATCTCCTTAGTCGGACCCTGTAGGCGCCATTTAATTTTTGTAAAAATCCCTTGTAATAGAATAGCAGCTCTGATAACCACTCTGCAAATTTTAAGTTGGATTTCTGTGAGATTGTTGGGTCTGAGACCCTATTTGGTTGCGGTAGAGGTGGTTGCTGTATAGAAGTGCTTTTTAACAGGTTTGAAATTCTGGGTTAGTCCATTTTCAGGGGAGGTTCTGCCGAATTTTCGGTAGGATTTTCTTTGATTTTGGATTCCCGCAGGACCTCTCCAGATTTCAGGATGAAATCCGGGGGCGGTCCTGTCACCCACTGTGTTGCTCAATTTCAGCTTGAGAAAGACAACCTTGATAAAAAAACGCAATGTTGTTTTATTCTACTCATTTGTTTTTCCACATACTAGAGTGATCTCATATTGCAAGTGCAATCGACATATTTTTGTTCTAATCTCTGCCAAAAAATCTTCTTCCCTTGATCCGTATAAACTATGGATCTTGATTCACCTCTACATAGCACCAGCAAAGGGTGATATGATTTTCATTAGGCCAATTGGGACATCGGTCGACTTTGGCTTTCATGGTACTCATATTTGACAAAATAAATAAAATAAAATTTGTAGAAGATGAATAAACAAGTGACCACAAACAATCCACAAAATTTGAAATGTTTTGTGAAAATTATGAATGGGGATATACCATATATATATAGAGGAGTGAAATTTGAAAAAAAAAGAAAAAAAAGAAGGAAGAATTCGAATTTTAAAAAAAAAACCAACGGTCATAATTTTTTAAACTTTTTACCATTGGAGGCAGCTGTGTGGGCTTGCATTGATAGCCTTCTTCAAAAACAAAAAAGTGGCACGTGGGTTTGAGTGAAAATTGAAGAAGCAGCTGTTTGTGAGAAATAAAGTAGGCCAAGTGATTGGTGAGAATTACAAAAAAATAAATAAATAAAGCAGTTGTTATCAGCACGTGAAGTGGGCCAGCAACGGCAGGTGTCACGCACCCATTGGTGTTGCAGTTGGTCTTGTCCCCCCACAAGAAGACAACATCTTCTCTTCTCTCCAATCGCGCTCTGACATGTGGACTCCACTATCTCACCATCAACTATTTTTCTCACTTGTGGGCTCCACTTGTTTTGGCAAAACAAAAGGCAATAGCAAGATTTTGGGCCAAATTTAGCCTAAAATCTTGCCATTGCAAGAATGGCCCAGCAATGTAGATGGTTTTTGTTGTAAAATTTTATTTACTCGCAAATATACGAATCTAGTAGTATATTAATGAGGTCGAACCTAAAGAAGTGATGAAAAACGATACACTAAGCTTAAACTTAAGTTAATTTAAAGCTAACCTAGTTTGGAATTTTTGTTGGTTTGTGAGGCAACTTAAAATAAAATGCAACTAAATTAAAAAAAAATAAAGTAAATGAAAAGAGAATAAGGTAAATAAAGGTGCAAGAATTGAAATATTAAATCTAGAAATGAAAATAACAACTTTTTGGTTATAGAAGCTAAACAATGGTATAAGAACCAAGGTTAGGGTTCCACATCACTTATGAACATATTAAATAAGATTTTTAGTAATTTTCCCAAAAAGGAGGGCACCCAAGAGTCACTTGATGCCATCTTACAAAGATAAATATGAATTACGCATAATAATTGAAGATTTATATAGTAGATCTTGATTTTGCTTAGAAAATACAAATTTTAAGCAACTCAAGTGAACCAAAACTAAGGAACAACTAGAGTTCAAAAAGTTTGCGTTTAAAACAATTAACCATAAAACTAAAATGTGGAAAGAGAATCTAACAACCCATAATATATGACATTATGGGTGAAAGATGATCTCTTTCTCATTTTAATATCAAAATATAGAGCTTGTAGGATCTTAAACAAGAGAAAATTTAACATAAAGATCTTATTTAATAATGTTCATAGTGGTGATTCCCCTTACCTGGTAAGGGGGTTTAGTGACCACCCATGATCTTATATCTTAAATAAAAATGAAGAAAGAAGTAAATGAGCATGGAATTTAAAGAGCAATAAAATAAATAACACTACTAACAATAAAGTAAAGGACTACATAAAATAAATGGCATAAAGTAAATAGAGAATTAGAATTAGAGAAGATAGAAGAGAGACATAATATTAAAGAAAGAATTAAATGAGCATGAAATTTAAAGAGCAATAAAATAAATAATACTACTAACAATAAAGTAAAGGACTACATAAACATTTTGCTCAACAAATACCCCCAAACCCCCAAACCTGTATGGTTCTAAGGATAAAATATGTATATAAATTAAGCTCAACAAATACCCCCAAACCTACATTTTGCTAGTCCTCGAGCAAAACTAAGATAAAAAGAAATTGATTACTTCAAACTTTCTCAGAGAAATTCTAATACTCAAATGCATAAATTTTGGAAACACAATTTAATTACCTTAACACTTAAACATGCACTCAAGAATATGAATAAGAGATTAAATATTATTCAAAGTGGTAAAATCATTTTTAAATATTCTAAACTCAAAATATAAGTGCACAAAGCCAATCAAGAATGCAAATTTTAACCTCTAAGTAAAATAAAATTAAATCACCTTTGGAAAATATTCTTTGACTCCAATTCTCACAAGATAAATTATTCTCAAATGAAGCACATAGAGATGGTTTAATTATTTTATCTCAAGTTATATGTGAGTATAAGTAAATGTAAACAATGTTCAAAGATAACTCACATATAAGAATTATGAAGAACGAAATTATAGAGAAAATATAAGATCTCATGAAAGAAAATCAAATACATGAAAATATTGAATCAAGCACTTTAATTCCTACTCATTCTTCCTCCACATTCTAACCAAACTCTTCCTAAGATCAAATAGGACTTTTATTGGCTTGTAATGTAAGGCTAAGGTGGAAAATGTAAGACATTTCTGAGAAAGTTTATTTTGAAAATAAAATGATACTAAGGCATTTCTTTTTCTCTCATTTCCCTTTTTTTTTTTTTTTTTTTTACTTTTTCTAACAATTCTCAGAAAAGAGGGTAATAGTGTTTAACAAACGAAAAAGACTAAAAACTAAGGCTCAAAAGGGTACTAATGGTAAAGTTTTATTTAATGACAAAGGATGACAAGAAAGGCTCAAACTAAACAAAAATGGCCTAAAATCATTTCCTAAGTCAAGTATGGTTATGATGCTTCAATTGAACTAAAAGAGTTTAAAGTGTAATGATTCAAAATTCAATGTCATTTTCAAGTAATTGACCAAACAAGAAAGAATAATGAGATCATCAACGACAAAATGTGGACCCAAGAAGAATTTAGAGATAAATGTATAACATTCACAAAAATAGAATGGCTCTAAGCTCACTAGGGTCAAGTCTCCACTATTTTTCCTTAGGTAATTCAATTCAAATTTCACTCTTCAATTTCAAAATGCAATTATTGGCTTAAGTGCAAAAATATTCCAAGTTTAAGAATTTTAAAAAAATGATTCTATCATGAAAATAATAGGAAATCTAATGAGAGATATTCTTATTTTGCATGCAAAAATATTAAAGTAGAAAATCATGTATTTCCAAAAACTAAGCATTTAATGCAAGAAAATCAATCTCATCATGATGAAGCAATCAACACAAAAACAAACTAATTTTTTTTTTTTTTTTAACTAGAAAAGTACTAGAAAATTCAAGTAAAGTTTCAAAACTCCACCCCCAAACCTAAATCAAACATCGTCCTCAATGATTGGAAAGGAAAAACATGACAATGACAAGAAATGAGAAAGAAGAAGGTGAAAAGAAATTACTTGAAAGAGGATACTGTCATTTCTTTGAAATTACCAACAATAAAGCTCAACAAACAATGAATGATAATTCTCAAAGATATGAAGAGAATATACACATAACAAGAAAGAAAAACAAAAGAAAAGAAAAAATCCTAAATTAATTTACTAAACAAAGAGCATCAATCATGATAAATCGGATCACAAAGTAAGACTTCCTCAACCTCATCATTTTGGAACTCAAGAAATGGTTTCAATCTTTGACCATTGACTTTAAAAACATCACCATTTTTAGGATTTTCAATTTCAATTGCCCCATGAGGAAAAATAGTGCGAACAAGGAAAGGACCAGTCCAATGAGATTTTAATTTACCAGGAAAAAGATGCAAACGAGAATTATACAAAATGACTTTTTGATTAGGTGAAAAAGTTTTCCTCAAAATATGTTTATCATGGAACACCTTCATACGGTTCTTGTAAGTTTTATCACAATCATATGCATCATTCTTTAGTTCCTCAAGCTCATTTAACTGGAGCTTCCTATGGATTCTTGCTTTGTCTAGAGCAAAAATTAAATTGTTTTATTGCCCAAAATGCTCTATGTTCCAATTCACTAGGAAGATGACACGCTTTCCCAAAAACTAAGCGATAAGGAGACATTCCAATAGGGGTTTTAAAAGCGGTTCGGTAAGTCCATAATGCATCAATGAGTCGCAAAGACCAATCTTTTCTGGATGGGTTAACTGTTTTCTCCAAGATATGTTTAATCTCCCTATTAGAAATCTCAACTTGACCACTTGTTTGGGGATGGTAAAGGGTGGCAACTCGATGGGTGACGCCATAATTTTTCATTAAATGTTCAAATGGCTTATTACAAAAATGCTTCCCACCATCACTAATGATAGCGCGTGGGGTCCCAAATCGAGTGAAAATATTTTCCTTCAAGAAACGAAGCACTACCCTATGGTCATTGGTTTTACATACAATTGCCTCTACCCACTTGGACACATAATCAACACCCACAAGTATGTACAAATTGCCAAAAGAATTAGGAAAAAGTCCCATAAAATCAATGCCCCAAACATCAAAGATTTCTATGACAAGAATTGGGTTTAAAGGCATCATGTTTCTCATAGTGAGACTCCCTAACTTTTGGCATCTCTCACAAGATTGGCAATACACATGGGCATCACGAAAAAGGGAAGGCCAATAGAAACCACATTGAAGGATCTTGGTAGCGGTTTTCTTAGCACTAAAGTGGCCTCCACAAGCATGATCATGGCAAAAAGAAATGATATTGGATTGCTCACTATTCAAGATACATCTCCTAATGATTTGATCAGGGCAATATTTGTACAAGTAAGGATCATCCCAAAAATAATGCTTGACCCTAGCTAGAAACTTAGATCTATCTTGCTTGGTCCAATGTAAAGGCATCTCATTAGTGACAAAGAAATTCACAATATCCGCATACCATGGTGTTTGGGAAACAAGCATAAGTTGCTCATCAGGAAATGTCTCAGTGATGGGAATGGACTCCTCACATGACTCAACTATCAATCTAAAAAGATGATCGGCAACCACATTTTCGGACCCCTTTTTGTCACGGATTTCAATGTCAAATTCTTGGAGCAAGAGGATCCAACGGATTAGGCGGGGTTTAGCATCTTCTTTTGACAAAAGGTATTTTAAAGCCGCATGATCAGAATAAACAATAACCTTTGTGCCTAAAAGATAAGACCTAAACTTGTCTAACGCAAAGACAACCGCCAAAAGTTCTTTTTCAGTGGTGGAATAGATAAGTTGGGCATCAGTGATGATCTTGCTTGCATAGCAAATGACATGGGGCAACCTACCAACTCGTTGTCCCAAAACGGCACCTATGGCGTAATCGGATGCATCACACATAATCTCAAAGGGTTCATTCTACACGGGAGGTCTAATGATGGGCGCGGAGGTCAACAAAGACTTAAGTTTAATTATCAAAGGCACGAATACAATCATCATCAAAGAAAAAGAAGGAATCGTTGGCAAGTAAATTGCACAAGGGACGTGAAATTTTGCTAAAATCTTTGATGAATCTTCGATAAAAGCCGGCATGTCCTAAGAAAGATCTAATTTCCTTAACAGTACGTGGAGGTGGAAGATTAGAAATTAGATCAAATTTAGCCTTATTAACCTCAATTCCCTTAGAAGAAATGATATGCCCCAATACAATACCCTTTTTGACCATGAAGCGACATTTTTCTCAATTTAAAATAAGATTTTTCTCCTTGCAACGAATTAAAACTAAAACCAATGAAAGATGGTGCAAACATTCATCAAAAGAAGACCCAAAGACGGAAAAATCATCCATAAAAACTTCAAGAAACCGCTCTACCATGTCGAAGAAAATAGAAATCATGCACCTTTGAAAGGTGGCGGGTGCATTACATAACCCAAAGGGCATGCGACGGTAAGCGAAAGTACCAAATGGGCAAGTAAAGGTGGTCTTTTCTTGGTCCTCGGGTGCAATGAGGATTTGGTTATATCTAGAATAACCATCAAGGAAACAATAATAGGCATGACCGGCTAACCTCTCAAGCATTTGGTCAATGAAAGGAAGAGGGAAGTGGTCTTTCCTAGTGATGGCATTCAATTTCCTATAATCTATGCACACATGCCAACCGATTTGCACTCGTGTGGGAATCAATTCATTATCATCATTTTTCACAACGGTGACGCCAGACTTCTTTGGAACAACTTGGACAAGGCTCACCTAATGACTATCGGAAATGGGGTAAATGACACCAACATCTAACAATTTCAAAACCTCACTCCTCACAACTTTCTTCATGGCAGGATTTAAACATCTTTGGGGCTCACGAGAAGTCTTAGTGTTATCCTCTAAGTGGATCCTATGCATGATAATGGATGGAGAAATGCCTTTAATGTCAGCAATGGACCAACCTATGGCTTCCTTATATTCCCTCAAAATTTTCACAAGCTTGCATTCTTGCTCATCATTTAAATCGGAGGCTATGATCACGGACAAGGTATCGGAAGCTCCTAAAAACATATACTTGAGGTTATCAGGTAATGGTTTGAGATCTAGCTTGGGTGGCTCAATGGTGGAAGGAAGTGGATGATTTTTGGAAAGAGGAAGAGGTTCTACCCTTGGTTTCCAATTGGTGGTGTTCATGATAGGTGTGGAGTCCAAAAGTGCATTGACTTCTTCTATGGCTTCATTAAAATCAAAGTCACAACCAAAGTGGGCTAAGCATGCTTCAAGTGGGTCCTTAACACTATCCCTATGGAAATAGTTTACCACTATTTGTTCGATTAAATTAACCTCACAAATATTATGCTCACCCTCTTGTGGTTGGTGACTTATGTTAAAAATATTAAGATCCATAGTTAAGTTCCCAAATGACAAATTCATGACTCCATTCCTACAATTAATTTGGGCATTTGCGGTGGCAAGGAATGGACGTCCTAAAATTACCGAAATTTGATCACAAACATTGGTCACGGGTTGGGTGTCAAGTACAATGAAATCCACGGGCAAATAAAACTCATTCACTTTGACCAAACATCTTCTACCATTCCCCTAGGAATTTTTACCGACCTATCCACTAAAAAAAGAGTCATCAAGGTTGGTTTCATCTCTCCTAAGCCAAGTTGCACATGAACGGAGTATGGTAAAAGGTTCACGCTTGCTCCTAAATCTAGCAATGCTCTTCCTATATGATGAGTTCCTATCGTGCATGCAATGGTAGGACAACCGGGATCCTTGTATTTAACTGGAATTCGATGCTCGATAATTGAACTAACTTGCTCGGTGAGAAAGGCTTGCTTTGGAATGTCGGTTCTCTTTTTTATGGTGCAAAGGTCTTTCAAAAATGTGGCATAAGAAGGCACTTGTTTGATGGCATCTAAGAAGGGGATATTGATATGGACTTGCTTGAACACTTCTAGGATGTCATCAAATTGTGCCTTTTTCTTTGTCTTAGCCAACCTATGAGGAAATGGGGCTTTGGGGACAAAAGTTGGAGAAAGATCAACAATTAAATGCTATTTTTCCTTTGACTTGACAATGTGATTAACATTAGGCTCTAGACCACCTAATCCATTTGTTTCATTTTTTTCATCATTTTCTTTTTCCAAATTGGGCATTTGAACCTTATTATCAATTTGTCTACCCGACCTAAGGGTTGTGATGGATTTGATATGCTCATGAGTATTGGATGAACTAGATGCATCGACATGAAATTGACCCTTTGGATTAGGAATGGGTTGACTTGGAAATTTTCCCTTCTCTCTCCCCCCCACAATGTTAGCTAATTGACCAATTTGATGTTCTAGCTTTGCAATGGCTTGTGTATTTTGGTGGGTGGAAGTTTTAACCTCAACAAAGGCTTGACCGGTCAATTGCATGAACTTTTGGAGTGTGTCCTCTAAAGGTGATGATGAATTTTGTTGTGGGGCAACACTTTGAGGAGTGAGATGAGGAACATGAGGAACATGAGAATATGAGGGATGAGGAGGACGGAATGAATTGTTTGGCATTGAATTTCCTCCTAAATGTATTTGGGGTTGGCCTTGTCTTCAAGAAAAATTTGGGTGATTCTTTCAATTGGGATTGTAGGTCTCAGAAAAGGTACCTTGGTTCACAAATGGCTTCCTAAAATTGATAAGGGCATTCGCATGCTCAACATTATTCTCGGAGAAAGTATACAAGGAAGGACACGCTTGGACATTATGCATCGGGCTAGCACAATGAGAACAAACCTCATTTTGGACATGGTTAATGGCACTCATGGTTTGACTCAAGGCAAAGGCCTCCACTTTTCTCGTTAGGCTCTTAATCTTAGAACCTAAGTCTACATCGCCTCTCACTTCATACATTCCCCCACGCTTTGGTTTTTGGCTTGTCTATCATGTGGGTTGGAGAAATTCCATTGTTGAGAATTTTCGGACAATTTTTCAAAGAAATCATAGGCTTGCTCTTCCCCAAGATTTAAAAACGCACCCCCATTCATAGACTTTACCATATTGCGATTTATTTGAGTTAAACCGTTGTAAAAATATTGCACCAAACGCCACGTCTCGAAACCATGGTGAGGACATCTCAAAATTAAGTCTTTGAATCGCTCCCAATGACAGGACCGCCCCCGGATTCCACCTTGAAACCCGGAGAGGTCCTGCGGGAATCCAAGTTCAAGGAAAAATTCTGCCAAAAATTCGGCAGAACCCCCCCTGAAAATGAACTAACACAGAAATTTCAAAACCTGTTAAAAAGCACTTCTAAACCGCAACCACCTCTACCACAACCAAAAATAAGATTTCAAGCCCACCACAAGTAATACAACTCCAATCAGAGCATATCTAATCCACTATACAATTATATCTCATTTTATTTATTTCAAGGGAAACCTTAAATCCTAATATATCTATAAGCTAGAGACGAGAACTCGAATGTCTCGACGTGGTACGGTTCGACCTCAGTGATCGCTACTACCTGAGGGGAACATCAAAAACAATATGTGAGAAAAACTCTCAGTGAGTGGACAGTTAAATGGAAATGAAAATCAAAGATTAAATATCTTTTCAGAAAAACCCTTTTACACACGTTTAATCTTTAAAACCTTACGATGTCCTTTGAAATCCCCCAGTTTCTTAAAACCATTTCCCAGTAAAATAATAAAATTCGAAGCTGAAAATCAAACTTTGAAAATCCAAGTTCTCAAACTGAAATCGATACTGTCAGTATAAATAAATAACTTGAGCTGAAAACTTTCTTCTCAAACATTCTCGATATATTGAAAATCAATAAAACTGTTCAACTGAAACCGTCTTACTTAAAAACCTTTGCTGCCATAAACTCATCACTTTAAACACTTAACAATTGAAAACACACACCAGTCAGTTACCCGGAGAATCTGTCATACATGCGCAGAGCCGAGAATCTGTCATACGCATGCAGAGCCATATATTCTGTCATACATGCGCAGAGCCGAGGATCTGTCATACGCATGCAGAGCCAAAATTTCTGTCTTACATGCGCAGAGCCGAGAATCTGTCATACGCATGCAGAGCCATATATTCTGTCATACATGCGCAGAGCCGAGAATCTGTCATACGCATGCAGAGCCAAAATTTCTGTCTTACATGCGCAGAGCCGAGGATCTGTCATACGCATGCAGAGCCAAAATTTCTGTCTTACATGCGCAGAGCCGAGGATCTGTCATACGCATGCAGAGCCATATATTCTGTCATACATGCGCAGAGCCGAGAATCTGTCATACGCATGCAGAGCCAAAATTTCGGTCTTACATGCGCAGAGCCGAGGATCTGTCATACGCATGCAGAGCGGCCCCCAAAGGGCGAAGCATCCCGACACACGGCCCAAAGCCTATATGTGTGCCGTGATGGGTCCCAAAGACCTATTTATCTGATAACCTGAAGGGTACTGAAAATGTGGTTTTAAAACTATTTCTCATAACCAAAATATATAAACACAACTAGTAAAATAGTACTCAATAAATTACGTTCCAATACATAAAACCAAATCAAAACGTTTGACCATAAATAAAAATATGCAATAATCCGTGCGTATATATATAAAACAAGAAACTAGATAAAATCTCAATATTTGATTTTCAAATGATTAATTAGGCAAATAACCACATAAAACCATAATCAATTTAAAATCAAGATCAAACTCACAAATCATCATATTTGGATAAAACTCATTATAATAATCATGACTTAAATCTCAAAGTTTCATGAAAAATCATTTCAAAGAAAACAAAATCTAACTCACTACTCATAAATCAATTACTCAAGATATAAAATATGAACAAATCCATGAAATAAATAAAAATGTTCAAGAAACCAAATCCACTCACTGTCTGCTCCGAACTATACCGAAACCTTTCCGAAATTGATTCCTACTCACGACCCCTTACTTGTTTGTCATTCCTACTCACAGTCTATGGTATAATAATTGCTTAGTCCTCGCTTAATCCTTTAGTCTCAATCCTCGTCAATTCCTTCCCATGGTCTAAATCCTATACTTAGCTTCCTCTAACATAAAGCATCAAATCGCACAAAACCGATAATTATTTAACGGTACTCTACATTAAAAGTCCGATACGTTTCACTCACAATTTAACTACGTAAAAGAGCGAAGTACCCTTCACGGTGCCATTGCTCGGATACCAAATCCGGCAGCATAACGGCATCGGGAATGAGATTTCCCGAGCCCATGTACCTGTTAAGACCAGACAACCAACAATGTACACTATATTCTTTAACTAGCTATTAAACAACCGAAACGAGCGGCCAACCACCACACACGGTGGCTGCCCGGCCATAAACAACACACAAAAATAATCCCAGATAGTCACCGAACCTAAAATTAAGCTACTAGAACCCTAAGAAAGTGGAAAAATACGAGAAACCATCCAACCCGCCGCCACGAGGGGCGGGGCTAACGGTGGCAGCAGCGGCACAAAACTAGGAATACCCAAATTCAACTCCAAATAATTCTAATTGCATAATAAAACCTTCAACTGCGCAAAAACAATTCAAATTCAAGTCCAATTTCAAGAAATTCGAAATATAACAAACACCCTAAAATCAGATTTTCAATTTCTCAAAATTGGGAAAACACACCTTAGGGGAAAGATAGCCCGTACCTAGAGGGTCAATTTTCGTAACTGAGTCGATGGCCAAATCTCGCCTGAAACGCCGGAATCGACGGCGGAAGCCGGCGGCTGCGTCGGGCTTCTCGGGCTCATTGCTCCGTCATGGGCATCACCGGAGCATGGGAACACCATGACTGAACTCGCCATGGCGAGAGGATCAAGACCCAGTGGGTCCGGTGTCCCGTCGTCGCCGGAAAAATGAGATCGCCGGAACGGCCACCGGAGTAGCCGCGGTCTTCTAGTTTCGCACCACCGTTTTGGGAGGTCGTCGGAGTGAAAGAATTGTACGGGGAAGCTCAGAACGTCGAGGGGAATCGATTTGTAGTGGTCGGACCTCGCAATTTGGCCGGAAAATCCAAGTCATCTGCAGGGGCTGGCTTCAAATTTCGCGCCGTCACGTCGTGGTGGTGGTCCGATTGGGTGATTAGAGGCTAGGGGAAGATGGAGAAGGAGAAAGCGAGGTGATGGGTGGGTCTCTCGTCGCCATTGGCTGCCGGACGGCGAGACACTCGCCGGAGGAGACGGTCGGCCAGAGAGAAAGGAGAGGAAAGAGAGAGAATCGGGGGGGTAGGGGGGTGTGCGTGAGGAGGGAGAAAGAGAGAGATAGGAATTTAAATAAAAATTTGGATCTTTCTAGAAATTCCTAGAATGCAAAAGTCTAAAATGCCCTCCAAACTTTGTTCGTCTGTAAAATCCAAACCGTAACTCTGTTCTACGCGTACTTCATGTCTACGAACTCGTGGGATCGAGATCTATCCAACGGGCCAAAAGTCAAAAACGAACGCCCACTAATTTTAAAAGTCAACGTTGGGGTCAAGTCTAATTTAAAACGAAAATTTAAAATAAATCCAAAACATTTTATTTCTCAATAAATTCCCAAAATAATCACAATGAATTCTCCAATCTTTAAAATACTTTTCAAAATAAAACATAGAAAATTACATGGTCTTACAAATCTTAAAATGAAACATTTTAAATCTAAATTAAAATTTTAAATAACGTTAAATCAATTTCAGTTAAAACATTAAATAAACTCTCAAAGTAAATAAAAAAAAATTTCCAAGGTCGCAAAACTAAACTTCCTTAAAACCCTCTTAAAACCAAAGTTAAATAAAAATTTAAACTTCCAGTGAAATTTGGGTCGGGTCGTTACAACCTTCCCCCCTTACAAAAATTTCGTCCTCGAAATTTAGTATAATCGTAACGGACAAGTGATGCCCGAACTCGTAACTCCTATCAAGTTTCTAAGCTGGTTCCACCAAAGTACGATCCCACCATGAGACTTGACTAAAGCAATAATTCTTTATATGTAGTACCTCGCTTCTTTGGTCTAAATAAAAGTATAATACTCGTCAAAGTGAATTGTCGCCATGTCAAAATCCAAAATGTGAATCACAACTCCTATCTCGACGTTAGAGCAATGGTGTGCCCTGTAACTCATTAAGTCATCCACTAACAGTTTCATCATTGTACCACTGGAGTAGGTGTCATTAATAGGCAACGAGAGAGCGTTGTCGTGTCCATCCAAAAATTTACATAGAGACGTCAAGATCGTTATCCGCACATGATCATGTACTGTACCGGCTGCTCGTATGAATATGTGCTTGATATGCTAACTCCTTTATTTTACTTGACTTGTAAATTCTCAACTTGTGTGATCAGTAATCGTAGCCGATATAATTAACCCTTTGGCTTAATCGAAGAAAATCCGAATTCTTGCCCAAGTTGTCTTCATTTCCTCGCTGATCCCTCTGTTGATCACGTGTCCGGGTGATTTGTTTAAGTCTCACCACGCTTCCGCTGCACCACTCTGATTGACCCTCTGATCTCTAAATGTATCCAATAGTATTCTAAATACCCTCTGCTCACAACCTCTAAAATTATTGCTATAACCACTTCCCTTGCATAAGGATGTAAGGTATTCAGTGTCCTCGTCCCAATAGCCCAAAACTAACTCCTTACTATGAGTATCACGTCTTTTAATGGTCTAATTTTCATACCAATAAATCGAGTGATTATCAAATCCAACCATAACACTATTAATTCTCCTTATGGCATCCTTATTCCAATCTATAAACATCTATCCTTCATAGTCCTTATTCTAAGCCCTCAAAGTTTAACTAAGCTTCACTGTGTCACGTCTTCGATACTAAATTTCTAGGGAGATTTATAATTCTAATAACATTAAATTCCATAAAATTCCAACTTGATTTCCTCGAATGGGCTTCAAACGAAGTATTGAAACATTTAAACAACGCACTTTAAATTCCGCAATTACTGATTATCAAAAAGAAATCCTCACGGGTACAACCCAAGTTGTAATACAAGCATACCGCAAACGTAACACTTACGTTAATCGTATTAAATCTACCCCCATAAACTTACCACACTCTACTTTGGGGTCGGCCACGTCGAGGAGCCATATATATACTAGCGGAGGAAAAACTTTTTTGTACACTGAAGGATGCACATGAGGTGCGGAGTCTACAGGAAACTTAAAACCTAATGCTCTGATACCAAGTTGACAGGACCGCCCCCGGATTCCACCTTGAAACCCGGAGAGGTCCTGCGGGAATCCAAGTTCAAGGAAAAATTCTACCAAAAATTCGGCAGAACCCCCCCTGAAAATGAACTAACACAGAAATTTTAAAACCTGTTAAAAAGCACTTCTAAACCGCAACCACCTCTACCACAACCAAAAATAAGATTTCAAGCCCACCACAAGTAATACAACTCCAATCAGAGCATATCTAATCCACTATACAATTATATCTCATTTTATTTATTTCAAGGGAAACCTTAAATCCTAATATATCTATAAGCTAGAGACGAGAACTCGAATGTCTCGACGTGGTACGGTTCGACCTCAGTGATCGCTACTACCTGGGGGGAACATCAAAAACAATATGTGAGAAAAACTCTCAGTGAGTGGACAGTTAAATGGAAATGAAAATCAAAGATTAAATATCTTTTCAGAAAAACCCTTTTACACACGTTTAATCTTTAAAACCTTACGATGTCCTTTGAAATCCCCCAGTTTCTTAAAACCATTTCCCAGTAAAATAATAAAATTCGAAGCTGAAAATCAAACTTTGAAAATCCAAGTTCTCAAACTGAAATCGATACTGTCAGTATAAATAAATAACTTGAGCTGAAAACTTTCTTCTCAAACATTCTCGATATATTGAAAATCAATAAAACTGTTCAACTGAAACCGTCTTACTTAAAAACCTTTGCTGCCATAAACTCATCACTTTAAACACTTAACAATTGAAAACACACACCAGTCAGTTACCCGGAGAATCTGTCATACATGCGCAGAGCCGAGAATCTGTCATACGCATGCAGAGCCATATATTCTGTCATACATGCGCAGAGCCGAGGATCTGTCATACGCATGCAGAGCCAAAATTTCTGTCTTACATGCGCAGAGCCGAGAATCTGTCATACGCATGCAGAGCCATATATTCTGTCATACATGCGCAGAGCCGAGAATCTGTCATACGCATGCAGAGCCAAAATTTCTGTCTTACATGCGCAGAGCCGAGGATCTGTCATACGCATGCAGAGCCAAAATTTCTGTCTTACATGCGCAGAGCCGAGGATCTGTCATACGCATGCAGAGCCATATATTCTGTCATACATGCGCAGAGCCGAGAATCTGTCATACGCATGCAGAGCCAAAATTTCGGTCTTACATGCGCAGAGCCGAGGATCTGTCATACGCATGCAGAGCGGCCCCCAAAGGGCGAAGCATCCCGACACACGGCCCAAAGCCTATATGTGTGCCGTGATGGGTCCCAAAGACCTATTTATCTGATAACCTGAAGGGTACTGAAAATGTGGTTTTAAAACTATTTCTCATAACCAAAATATATAAACACAACTAGTAAAATAGTACTCAATAAATTACGTTCCAATACATAAAACCAAATCAAAACGTTTGACCATAAATAAAAATATGCAATAATCCGTGCGTATATATATAAAACAAGAAACTAGATAAAATCTCAATATTTGATTTTCAAATGATTAATTAGGCAAATAACCACATAAAACCATAATCAATTTAAAATCAAGATCAAACTCACAAATCATCATATTTGGATAAAACTCATTATAATAATCATGACTTAAATCTCAAAGTTTCATGAAAAATCATTTCAAAGAAAACAAAATCTAACTCACTACTCATAAATCAATTACTCAAGATATAAAATATGAACAAATCCATGAAATAAATAAAAATGTTCAAGAAACCAAATCCACTCACTGTCTGCTCCGAACTATACCGAAACCTTTCCGAAATTGATTCCTACTCACGACCCCTTACTTGTTTGTCATTCCTACTCACAGTCTATGGTATAATAATTGCTTAGTCCTCGCTTAATCCTTTAGTCTCAATCCTCGTCAATTCCTTCCCATGGTCTAAATCCTATACTTAGCTTCCTCTAACATAAAGCATCAAATCGCACAAAACCGATAATTATTTAACGGTACTCTACATTAAAAGTCCGATACGTTTCACTCACAATTTAACTACGTAAAAGAGCGAAGTACCCTTCACGGTGCCATTGCTCGGATACCAAATCCGGCAGCATAACGGCATCGGGAATGAGATTTCCCGAGCCCATGTACCTATTAAGACCAGACAACCAACAATGTACACTATATTCTTTAACTAGCTATTAAACAACCGAAACGAGCGGCCAACCACCACACACGGTGGCTGCCCGGCCATAAACAACACACAAAAATAATCCCAGATAGTCACCGAACCTAAAATTAAGCTACTAGAACCCTAAGAAAGTGGAAAAATACGAGAAACCATCCAACCCGCCGCCACGAGGGGCGGGGCTAACGGTGGCAGCAGCGGCACAAAACTAGGAATACCCAAATTCAACTCCAAATAATTCTAATTGCATAATAAAACCTTCAACTGCGCAAAAACAATTCAAATTCAAGTCCAATTTCAAGAAATTCGAAATATAACAAACACCCTAAAATCAGATTTTCAATTTCTCAAAATTGGGAAAACACACCTTAGGGGAAAGATAGCCCGTACCTAGAGGGTCAATTTTCGTAACTGAGTCGATGGCCAAATCTCGCCTGAAACGCCGGAATCGACGGCGGAAGCCGGCGGCTGCGTCGGGCTTCTCGGGCTCATTGCTCCGTCATGGGCATCACCGGAGCATGGGAACACCATGACTGAACTCGCCATGGCGAGAGGATCAAGACCCAGTGGGTCCGGTGTCCCGTCGTCGCCGAAAAAATGAGATCGCCGGAACGGCCACCGGAGTAGCCGCGGTCTTCTAGTTTCGCACCACCGTTTTGGGAGGTCGTCGGAGTGAAAGAATTGTACGGGGAAGCTCAGAACGTCGAGGGGAATCGATTTGTAGTGGTCGGACCTCGCAATTTGGCCGGAAAATCCAAGTCATCTGCAGGGGCTGGCTTCAAATTTCGCGCCGTCACGTCGTGGTGGTGGTCCGATTGGGTGATTAGAGGCTAGGGGAAGATGGAGAAGGAGAAAGCGAGGTGATGGGTGGGTCTCTCGTCGCCATTGGCTGCCGGACGGCGAGACACTCGCTGGAGGAGACGCTCGGCCAGAGAGAAAGGAGAGGAAAGAGAGAGAATCGGGGGGGGAGGGGGGTGTGCGTGAGGAGGGAGAAAGAGAGAGATAGGAATTTAAATAAAAATTTGGATCTTTCTAGAAATTCCTAGAATGCAAAAGTCTAAAATGCCCTCCAAACTTTGTTCGTCTGTAAAATCCAAACCGTAACTCTGTTCTACGCGTACTTCATGTCTACGAACTCGTGGGATCGAGATCTATCCAACGGGCCAAAAGTCAAAAACGAACGCCCACTAATTTTAAAAGTCAACGTTGGGGTCAAGTCTAATTTAAAACGAAAATTTAAAATAAATCCAAAACATTTTATTTCTCAATAAATTCCCAAAATAATCACAATGAATTCTCCAATCTTTAAAATACTTTTCAAAATAAAACATAGAAAATTACATGGTCTTACAAATCTTAAAATGAAACATTTTAAATCTAAATTAAAATTTTAAATAACGTTAAATCAATTTCAGTGAAAACATTAAATAAACTCTCAAAGTAAATAAAAAAAAATTTCCAAGGTCGCAAAACTAAACTTCCTTAAAACCCTCTTAAAACCAAAGTTAAATAAAAATTTAAACTTCCAGTGAAATTTGGGTCGGGTCGTTACACCCAACTCTCATAAAATTGCTCATCGTATTTTTGTCTAAACTCCGAAATGTCTCTCCTAAACGCGTTAGTCCTAGACATTGGAAAAAATTTTGATAAAAAGTGTAACAACCCGACCCAAATTTCATTATGAATTTAAAATTTTATTGGTTGTGGACCTAAGAAGCAAGAAGAAAAGTTAAGTTGTGGGACCCAAGAAATTTTTTATTTTTTTTAGTAAATTAATTGGGAGACAATAATAAGTTTTGGAGTTATAGAGACCTAATTGTAATTAAAATGATTTTTGGTGATTAAATTTAAGTCATGAAAGATTTATTGGGAAATATTTGAAAGCATTTAAATTAAGTTGAATAATTTTCGTGGACTCAAAGTTTGAAGTTGAGGGGATAGTACAAGGCAAGAGGAAGCCATAGGAATTTACGGAACATTTTTCAGACCTCAAATCCATTATTGGTGAATTAATTAAGGTGTGGACGGTTATGCCCTTAACAAAAAAAAAAAAAAAGTTTGGGTTTCCAAAGGGGTTTATTTGAAAAGTAATTTTAAAAATTTCAATCTTGTTATGGTTGGAAAGTGCTCGTACTCACGAACGTGTAGGTGAAAACGGATCGTGATTCGAGATTACGTAGACAAAATTATGGGCATTTGAAGTTGGAGGGCATTATGGTAATTTCGTGGATCAGCCATTTTAAAAACCAGCTGACCCTTTCTCTCTCCCGCATAGCAGCAGCCCCTCCCCATTTTCCAGAAAATTCTTTCCGTTTTGACCACCACCCTCTCAACTTTGACCGGCCATAACTTCTTCGTCCGATGTCCGATTGATGCAATCTTGGTGGCTATGGCTTCGTATCGACTTCCTCTTTCTTTTGGTATATCACACGCACCCTATCTCACACTGTACTGAGCGAATCGAAGCTCGAAAGGTGACGCCCCTAATGACGGTTTTTCGTTGATTTCCGACGACTCCGGCCACCATTCATGGAGTTCTTGGCATGGATCTTCTTCTCTCTTCATGGGATTCCAGTTCCAGGTCACCATTCATGTTTTAATTCAGTATTTTGATAGTTGCCATTAAAGCCACCATAGGTGCCGCGAATCCGAGGTGTGTTCAGGCTACTTTCAGCCTCCTTTTGAGGTCGACCCAGGTATAAAAGTTGTTCCTCTCGTCGTTATCTACATGTTTGTATATTTGTTGCACTCATATGAGAAGTTTGGGAAACGACCACTATTCACCGCCGTTAGCCACTGCGGGACCACCACGCGTGGCGGCGACTGGAGTGGTTTCGAGCAGGTTTCGACCCTCTCCCACCTCCTAGGACTATTTTTAGATTCCTAATGACCTATTGGTTGATTTTAGGGTGGATTTCAGCTGATGGAGAACTCGAATTGGAAATCGAACCTCGAACGGACGTCTTAGTAATATGAAACTGACTCCCGAATAAGCACCGGCTAAGGTATAAACTGTAACTCTCTTTTACGTAATTGATTTGGAAATTTGGATTAAGAATGAGAAGTGAGTTGGATAATTAAGGTTAATTGGAGTTTGAATTATAGTTATTGTTTGGTTTTTGGATTAATTAGGTGACCGAGTCGCGAAGGTTATGGAATGCGAGAAAAGTATAATTCGTATCCGTCTAATTAGGGATATTTCTATTTTGTGAGTGGATCGACTGTAATTGAGTTAGACTGATGGTTGGTTGTTACTTGTGAATTAAGGAGGTTTGAAAAGCTCGAATATATGATCGGTTGGTTACCAAACGTGGAATCAAATTGAAAGAGAGATTTAGGTAAGTTCTCGATAAGGGTTTGACTCCTTGGTTAAATTTATACCAGTAGCGTTAATTCTAAAGTGGGATTAATGTTCGGCATATTAAAGTAAGCGTATTTTTGTATTAGGTTGATGGAGCTTCGTCTCTTGACTACCGTTAGTGGCGAACAAGTGTTGAATTGTGAGATAGAAACGTGTTCCGAAAAAGGGGTTGAGCGTAGCTCGGCAAGTACTGTGAGTGGACTCTTGTCTCTTTAAATGATTTATGAAATTCGTGATTTATTCTAGTTATATAAATTTTAAATTGTGAAATAGAAGTTGAATGGGCTTTTGGTTTTCTAAAGAATTCATGAAAATTTCATCAATCATTTCACACTAAATACTTTCGAAATTTTATCTTGGGATTTGATCATTGGCATTAAATGTTGGATTTCAAATGTTATTTCAAATAAGTTTTATTGCTGGATGTTTGAAAGAAAATTAGTTTCTTATTTTTATACACATGGATTATTTCATATTTTAGCCTATGGTCAAAGATTTGATTGGTTTTATGTGTTTCGAATGAGATTTATTAAGGACTATTTTACTAGTTGTGCTTACGCATTGTGGATTGAGGATTTAAAGTTTATGGGAACGATAAAGATATTTTCTATCCGTGAGAAAATGATTTTATGATTTGGTTATGGAAAAAAAATGGTTTTCAAACCACCCTTGCAGTACCCTCCAGGTTATCAGATAAATAGGTCTTTGGGACCCATCACGGTACACATATAGGCTTTGGGCCGTGTGTCGGGATGCTTCGCCCTTTGGGGGCTGCTCTGCGTGCACGTATGACCAGGATTGCCTGCACGTGCTGATTTTATTCACACGTGTGTATGGCCAGGATATTGCATGCACGTGTTGGATTTTACTTCACGCGTGTGTATGGCCAGGATATTGCCTGCCTGTATTTCCGCACAGGTGTATGGCCAGGTTATTTCAGGGTATAAGCATGGTGGGATTTTATTATTATTTACAGGAGTTATTAAATATGAGTTTGGTTGAGAATTTCCTTTTGAGTTTTATCAAGATTTCTGGACAATGTTTTTATGACTTTTATTTTAAAAGGTTGTTATTGAAAAGTTATATTTTGATTTATTTAAATTTCTGGAGTTTAAATGGTTTTATGACTTTCTTAAAGATCGTAAGTTGGTTTCAAAACTGGGGGATTTCAAAGAGTGACGTGAGGTCTTAGTGGAGATTTGATTTTAAAGGAATTTGTAAGGATGAATAACTTAATGTTTTGTTTCTTGATTTTGGTCCACTCACTGAGAGTTATCTCACGTTTTCTTCATTTTGTTTATAACATTTTCCCCCCAGGTGTTATAGATCGTTGAGGTTGGGCCGTACCACGTCGAGGCAGGACTTTCAGTTCTTCGGCGTCATTTCCCTTAAGTTGTGGAGATAACTTTTATTTTGTAATGGAAGTTTAGTTTTGCTCTGATTATCACGTGCCTTGGTGAATAAGAACTTTTTGGTTGTGGTAGAGGTGGTTGCTGATTTAGAAGTGCTTTTAACAGGTTTTGAAATTTTTGGGTTAGTCCATTTTCAGGGGAGGTTCTGCCGAATTTTCGGTAGGATTTTCCTTGATCTTGGATTCCCGCAGGACCTCTCCGGGTTTCAGGGTGAAATTCGGGGGCGGTCCTGTCAAAAAGTTTTTAACAAGTTGATCCCATGAAGTGATGGAACCGGGGGGTTGGGAGTTCAACCAAGCTTTTGCTTTGTCCTTAACCGAAAATGGGAATAAACGGAGACGTACGGACTCATCGGAAAAATTTTGGTATCTAGAGGTTGAGCAAATTTCAATGAATTCCTTAACATGTGTGTACGGGTCCTCTCGATCCAATCCGTGGTAGGAGGGCAACAATTGAATAATGTGGGGTTTAATCTCAAAATGAGTTGCGGTAGTGTGGGGCAAGACTATGCAAGAAGGGGTGTCAAGGATGACGGGAGCAAAATACTCTCTTAACGGACGAATTTCAATGTTTTCACCCATTTCAATTATCGGTTCAATTCTTTTTCTTAAATGTCTAAGTGTTCTCTCAATTTCAAGGTCAAAAGGTGCTAGATCGTGATTCAATGAACGGCGACCAAACATATACTAGACGGCTTTCAAGAAAAGAATTTTCAAAATATTTTTTTTAATTTTTTAATTTTTAATTTTTTTAATTAATTAATTAACTACTTTTTAATTTTTTAGACGAGAATATGAACAAACTAACAAACAAGCAAACACAACTAAACAAAAATCACAAAACAAGGAGTTAATCCAAACAAGCAATTTAATTATCTTTGATTTAGCCTTGGGAGGTGTCTTTTAGACAATCCTAATCTTGATTAAGCACTAGACAAGCTCCTCCTCTCTTTCAAAGCAAATTAGTGGCGTACCGATATAAGGTTCTAAAAAATACAACCAGGCCGGTTCCGGAGGGGGTAGAGGAGTCACAGACGGTCTCTCTTAAAAACCAGTCCCCTTTAAGCATCAAGATGATTGTAACCTTAAAGAACCTTTCTAGATATTGAACTTCCAAAAACACTTACCGGAGCATCCACTAATTGGCTCCTTCCAAGAGGGTCCTATGAGCTTCGTGAACCCTTTGGCCAATGTCTACTTGATTTTAATTAAATTGAGTTTGGGATTAACAAATGCAAGAGATGGTTAGCCTAGGTGGGCAAGGACTTGGTGATGAAATCCAATCCTTATCTTGTTGGGGGTGAATGCCCTTACTAGTTGATTATGCAAGAATGCTAATTGAAGATGCAACAACTAACAAAACAAAGATATATGGAAGTTGAAATTGCACAAGTAAGGCAAACACCACTCAAGAAAGCTTTAAAAAGAAAAAGTTTAATTTAGAGTATACCACTAGGGTGGTGACATTGGCCACAACACACTAGGAGAAGGCAACCAAACTTTTGCTAGCAATTCCCCTTTCTTGATGACCACACCTTAGCAAACTTCTCCCCAATGCAAGCACTAAAAAGAAAGTACTAGAATAAATACTAAAACTACAACAAAAGGAGAAAGAGAAATAGAACTAAAATAAAAATAAACAAGAGGTGAAATAGGAAGAGAGAAATGAAATAAGAGGAGATAGAAATTACCTTATCTAATGTTGCAATGGATAAGATGCACAACCCAACAATAAATAAGGTCTAACCAAATTATATTAAATGACAAAAATATTTGAAATTTTTTTTTTTTTTTTTTAACAATGAATAATAGCAAGAAGAAAAATTCAACAATTGAAACTAGATGCAACAACCTAAAGACAACAAAGAAATAAATATGCTACTATATATAATTTTTTTTTTTTAGATGACAAAGAAGACAAAACTAATGGTAAAGAAAATAAAAGATGATGCTAGATACTAGTTATGGAAGCTAGAAAGAAGGAGAAAATTATAAATATGCTAAATAAAAGCAAGGATGCATATTTATTACAAGCACAAAATAAAGAAGATCACTAAAATAAAAAATAAACTACAAATATATAAATTTTTTTTTTCTTTCTTTTTTTGGCACCTACAAGAGAAGAGATGCAAGAAAGTGTAAAGAAAATTTTTTTTTTTCGGCACTTATAAAAGTGGGAAAAAGAAGAAGAAAACTAAAAAAAATACTAATTAAAGGAAAATTCGAATTTTTTTTTAAATTTTATTGTTTTGTTTTTTTGTTATTTTTTTTTAATTTAAAAAAGCAAAATAAATTAAAACTAGTGGAAGATTTAAACTAACAAAAAGCCTAAACTAGTGCATCAAAACACTCCCCGGCAACGGTGCCAAAAACTTGTTGTAAAATTTTATTTACTCGCAAATATACGAATCTAGTAGTATATTAACGAGGTCGAACCTCAAAAAGTGATGAAAAACGATACACTAAGCTTAAACTTAAGTTAATTTAAAGCTAACCAAGTTTGGAATTTTTGTTGGTTTGTGAGGCAACTTAAAATAAAATGCAACTAAATTAAAAAAAAAAAAAAGTAAATGAAAAGAGAATAAGGTAAATAAAGGTGCAAGAATTGAAATATTAAATCTAGAAATGAAAATAACAACTTTTTGGTTATAGAAGCTAAACAATGGTATAAGAACCAAGGTTAGGGTTCCACACCACTTATGAACATATTAAATAAGATTTTTAGTAATTTTCCCAAAAAAGAGTGCACCCAAGAGTCACTTGATGCCCTCTTACAAAGATAAATATGAATTAAGCATAAGAATTGAAGATTTATAGGGTAGATCTTGATTTTGCTTAGAAAATAAAAATTTTAAGCAACTCAAGTGAACCAAAACTAAGGAACAACTAGAGTTCAAAAAGTTTGTGTTTAAAACAATTAACCATAAAGCTAAAATGTGGAAAGATGATCTAACAACCTTTAATTATGACATTATTGGTGAAAGAAGATCTCTTTCTCATTTTAATATCAAAATCTAGAGCTTGTAGGATCTTAAACAAGGAAAAATTTAACATAAAGACCTCATTTAATAATGTTCATGGTGGTGCTTCCCCCTTACCTTGGTAAGAGGGTTTAGTGACCACCCATGATCTTATATCTTAAATAAAAATGAAGAAAGAAGTAAATGAGCATGAAATTTAAAGAGCAATAAAATAAATAACACTACTAACAATAAAGTAAAGGACTACATAAAAGAAATGGCATAAAGTAAATAGAGAATTAGAATTAGAGAAGATAGAAGAGAGACATAATATTAAAGAAAGAAGTAAATGAGCATGGAATTTAAAGAGCAATAAAATAAATAACACTACTAACAATAAAGTAAAGGACTACATAAAATAAATGGCATAAAGTAAATAGAGGATTAGGAGAAGAGAGAAGAGAGACATAATATTAAACTTTCATTAATTAAAATTGTAAGAGAGTTACATTCCTATTCTCTCTCAAATATCATAGCCAAATGGCTTGAGAGAGAAATCCTAGGAGAATACTATAAAATGCAGCAAATTAAATTCTAGACTAAAAAGATATGAAGAGGGGACTCAATGTTCCTATTTATAGACAAATATTAGGGCTAGAAAATATGAGAGGGGGGGAGGATCAGCTGTTAAAGGAGAGAGGCGGAAGGAAAAAGGCTGGAGACAGCTATAGGGGTGCCACGTGACAACACATAAGTGGATGGAGGCTTGATTAATGAAGAGGCAAAAGAAATGAGAAACAGAGGTGCGGCTCGGCTACGCGGCTGGAAAGCGACCTGCGGCTGCTGGGAAAATGTGAGAGAGAGAAGAAAAGGGGGCGGCTCGAAAGTGGCTCAGCAATGGAATAGGTGCTGATTTGCGGAGGAAAAACAAACGGAATGCCACGTGTCGTCGTCCGAGTGGGTGCTGGGTTGATTAATCAACAACAATTGCTGGGCTTCTGTTTGACTTCCAAGAGGTGGGCTGGGCCGGTTGCTCCTCTTTTTCTTTTGGGCCTCCCCATTTCACATCCTACAAAATAAAAATACACTACTTAAAAATAAAATAAAATAAAAACTAAAATAAATCCTAATAAAACATTAAAACATAAAAGACTAATAAACTCACTAATTGACTAAATAATAAAAACAAGAAGTAAAATGCTAAAAATGCTAAAAGATATATACACAATTGTATGGTTCTAAGTATAAAATATGTATATAAATTAAGCTAAACATTTTTTCTTATTTTGGGCTAAATCTTGCGTTTAGCCTTACATTTAGCCTTGCAATGTATATGCTCTTAGAGGTCATTTTACAAAAAGATAAAATTTTCATTATCATTTTTATTAAATGTGGGTGAGAAAATAGGACAAATGAGTAAGAATATAACTACTCTTTTGCTTAACTCTTTGATTAATAAATATAAATATTTTTATTTTATCTTTAAATAAAATTAAAGAAAGAGCCAAAAAGAAAAACTAAACTAAAATCTATCAACTGCCCAAGGTATAAAATTTCGATTTTTGGGGACATGGAAATTTTATCACCTATTCGTTGATATTTCGTCAATAATTCGCCGAAATTATCGAAATTTCGGAAATTTCGGCGAAATTTGACGAAATTTCGCTCACTTACAGCAGCTCTTCCTCGCTTACTTCGCTCATTTTTTTAAGCTCGGTAATTTTGTTTTGTGGTCTTGAAAGAGATCCAAAGTTTGTCTAAGAGTCATGAGAAAGAGAAGAGATCTGAGATTGAGAGGAGGAAGAGAAGGAGGAAGATGATGAGAGATCGGGGAGGGAGTGAGAGGACTGAGGAGCGAGGAGATGCAAAATACTGGAAGGAGGAAAGAGAAATGAACTACAGCCAGAGGAAGAAGATAAGCCTTCGACCCAAAAAAAAAAAAAAAAAAAAAGATAAGTGGACAAGTGATAAGTCAAGGAAGAAAAGGCGTTAGGGAAGAAAAGGAAAAGGAGTCAGGAAGAAAAGGAGGAAAGAGAAAAGAAGGAAAGAAAAAAAAAAAAGAAATAAAAAATTTAGGGTTAATTAGAGTTTGGGGCCTTTGGGCAATTGAAAAGAAAAAAAATGATTTGAGATTTGATTCGGCTTTTTTGAGATTTCGTTTAGTTATTTTAAATTCTAAACTTTAATACATTTTTATATAAAAAATACTCTAAATGGTCTAAATCCTAATATCTTATATCATATCTTAAAGAATATACTAATTTTATTTAATAATATTTGCCTCCAGCGTGCATTATATTCATCACATATCACATGAAACTTACCATATAATTTGGTTTCTTCAATGTTTTTTATCAATATAATAGATAATATGTTAAATAAACATATGTTAAAATTTCATTCAAAATTTCCGTATTTTGATAGCAATTTCCGTCGTTTCCGTCGAATTTTTGTCGAAATTTGAAAATCTTCGCTTCGAAATTTCCGTCGAAATTTCCATTGAAATTTCCTCGAAACTCGAAATTTTATTCCTTGCAACTGCCCCAACCCCTAATTCGATTTGAACCCCACCCTCTCCATCTGGCTTCTCTGTCAATCATCTTTTTGGAAGCCCCTATTGTAATGTGTTACAAATTAAATTTTTTATTTCCCATATTTGATTGTCTTAATAAGCCCACATTAATTGTCTTAAAATGCCGTTTTTGTTCTCTTTTCCTATCACATGTTAGATGATGCTTCTACAACATCTTGGTGTGTAATGTTTAAGATTAAATATAATGGTGCTTTAAATTGTAGCCCAAAATCAGAAAGATTATTAAGCCTAAACCCAGCTGGCCTAATACTTAAGCTCCAGGCCAAATTTTAAAAAGCCCAATACTGTTCACCCATCAATGTTCACGCGCACTGTTCATGGTGCGTACTATTCACCTGTAATTTAAAAAAAATAATAATAATACTTCAAACAACATTAAGGAGGATCATATGCAGATACATGCAACAATAAATTGTTTTTTTTTTTTAAATAAAAAAACTCAAATGATATTAAAAAAAACCTACAAAGGAGCAGATGGTGCATCTGCAAGCAAATTGAAAGCTACAAACGACATCATATGCATATGCATGCAAATTTTGCTTCAAAAAATATTAAGAAGCATCATATGCATCTACAATGCAAGCAAGAAATAAAATTGTTGAGCAAATAATAATGGAAAATATTGAAGCAAGGAATACACACACACAGAAGGAGAGGGAGAGAGAGAAAGAGCATTGTGATAACTTGTATGGTTTTTTCCACATGCAACTTTCACAATGGTTTCCCCACTTGAGAAGCTATTGCTTTAGGGCGTGGTTGGGCTTCATAAGCAAGCCTCACTGAGCTGTCTTTAGTGTTATACTGCAAGCACAAGTTGTAAGGTGGTAACACACAAATGACTATATTATAAGCAGAAGTTTATGCAAATCTAACCATAAAAAGCATTCAGGAGATTAGAACAAGAAACCAGGAGATTTAAAATCTTAAAATCATAGGACAAGGGATATGCAACTATACAAATTAATTTGCCTCCATCTTAAGTTGATAAAACAAATACCCGGGCATCGTATAACTATATAACCATGAAATGCCTCATTGCCCAAAGATAATACAGGGCTATAGAAATGTACAGAAAACACCAACACAATCTTCCCTCAACATACCTCAAGGAATTGAATTATTTTCAATTCAGCCGGTAATCATATAATAAATTGAGAACCAAGTCATATAAGCAATTGGCTGCCAAAAAAGAAACTGAAATGTATCTGAATACCGTACAATATAGAAGCAAAATCAAATGCGAATAATAAAATCTAAAGGAAAAAAAAAAAAAAAAAAAATAGAGGGAGAGAGAATATATACGAGAGAAGGAGGAGGTGCTGTTGAGCAAGAAAGAGAGGCCGGTGGTCCTTGATATGAAGATCGCCATTGATGAAGTTGTTGGAATACTGCAAGGAAGGCTTGTAGACTGAAGCTGCTGCTAGAAGAGTGAAGTGTATCCTTGAGAGCGTGCAGATGTTGATCTCATTTTATAACATTTAATTTACCTCAAATTCATACATGTTAGGCCTTACTTTTTCACTCTTTTAGTAATTTAATTGCTATTTTTATTATGGGTCAATTACATTTTGCACCCTTGTTGTTTAGGTGAAATAACACTTTGGTCCTTCACCTTCAAAACATACCAATCTCAAACCTAAACTTTCAAATTCTTGCAATTTTGTCCCTCCATTAAGTTAACCGTTGGGTCAATGGTTAACTGCTTACGTGGAAGGTGTGGGTCCACCATTTTTGCTAACATGGCCTTCCATTGCATATTTCCACTACAGGGAAATTTGGGTATTCAACAAAAATCTTATTTAACTAAAAAGATTAGAAATGTAGCTTCAAGGAGAAGCGAACCCTAGCTAGATCACCAAGTGAAAATGAGGCACTCTTTCACCTGAACTAACTTCACTGGTTGTTCATTGGGTGACGCATATTATATTTATAAGCTTTCAGAAGCCAGTAAGTCCACAAGCTTATGAGTCCCCCGACAAGGGGTTCATTGGTTTTTTTCTTCCAACACTTTCTGGCAAAGTAAAGGAATTTTATGAACCACATGGTCAGAAAAAAAAAAAAAAAAAAAAAAAAAAGGAATTTTATAAACCAAACCAAAAAATAAAGCAAAGGAATTTTTCATGGAAAACCCCACTTTCCCAAAAATGGCAAGCAAATCTCACACCCATCATCAAACAAGTAGAAAAAAATTGACATCCTAATAATCTAAAAGAAGGAAAATCAAGTTAAAGATAGCGGGACTCATAGGCTCGTGGACTTAATTATGGGCTTTTGAAACCTTATAAATATAATATGCGTCACTCAATGAACAACCAGTGAAGTTAGGTTAAGTGGAAGAGTGTCTCAATTTCACTTGGGTGGTTTGGGGTTCAATTCTCCTTGAAGCTACAATTCTAATCTTTTTAATTGAATAAGATTTTTGTTGTATACCCAAATCCACGCCATGTCACCAAAAATGGTGGACCCACACTCTCCACGTAAGCACATAAAGATTGACCCAACGGTCAACTTAACGGAGGGACAAAATTGCAAAGATCGATTTGAAAGTTTCAGTTTGAGATTGGTACCTTTTGAAGGTGAGGAACTAAAGTGTTATTTCACCTAAACAACAAGGGCACAAAGTGTAATTGTTGAGTTTTATTAGTTTTTATCTTAATTCCTAGATTTTATTAGGTTTTATTTATTTTTCTAGATTAGATTATTTTATCTTAATCAGTATTATTTTGTTGGCTTAATTATCGATTTACTACCCAAAACTGTAACTCATTCCCACTTTACCACCTGAAAGTTTTTTTGTCCCAGATTACCACCTGTAACTTACATCCGTGTCCCATTTTACCTTGTTCCGTCAACAATTCCGTTAATGCTGACGATCTGGCCGTTAATATTGACGTGGCGCGCTAGATGTGCGCCACGTGTCACATCTTTTTTTTTTTTCGCATTTTTTTATTTTTTTATTTTTATAAACTTTGAAAATTAATTAAAAATAGCTCCGAACTCAGAAAAATACACGAAAAATTTCTACGGACTCGTCTTGACTAGCACTAATTTACTATAAGGTTAAATTACCAATTTGCCTCTAAAAATTTTCAAAAAAATTAGAAAGTCCAAATTTATTTCTAAAAATTTAAAATAAATTTTCCTCTATTAAATAAATTCTAGAAAAAATTCTAGAATTTTTCGTAAACTCTTGGACAAATTCTCAAAAATATTTTGAAAAATTACCAAAAGCTTGTTTTAGAGAATTATTTCGAGACTTTACAGAAATTTTAGAATTTTTCTAGAATTTATTTTATAGGGAATTTTATTTTTCTCTAAGACCGAGAGGTCTTTTGGGTAGCAAGTGTTCACGAGAAAGGTATTGTTAGTTTTTAGAAGACTAACGGTACAGACCTCATATTTTTTGGAGTTCGGGAGATTATTCTATGAATTTTCAAAGAGTCTAGAGTATTTTAATTTTCTAGAAATAAATTTGGACTTTCCAAATTTTTTGGAAATTTTTAGAGGGAAAATTGGCATTTTGACCCCATAGTAAATTAGTACTAGTTAAGACAAGTCGGTAGGAATTTTCCGTGTATTTTTCTAAGTTCGGAGCTATTTTTAATTCATTTTCAAAGTTTATAAAAATAGAAAAATAAAAAAAATAAAAAAATACAAAAAAATTGTGACACGTGGCGCACATCCAGCGCGCCACGTCAGCATTAACGGAATTGTTGACGGAACAAGGTAAAATGGGACACGGATGTAAGTTATAGGTGGTAATCTGGGACAAAAAAACTTTCAGGTGGTAAAGTGGGAATGAGTTACAATTTTGGGTGGTAAATCGATAATTAAGCCTATTTTGTTTTGTAGGGCTAATTAAAAAGAGGAGAATAAAAGACCCAAAGAAACTAAAACAAAGAGCTCCAGCCCAACAAAAGAAGAAAATGAAGAAATAAAGAAAAAAGAAAGAAAGAGAAGTTTAAATTCCAAGTCGTGCCAGCCTAGCACGCATGAAGCCAATTCTGCCTGGGAGGCGAACGGTCATTGAGGAAGCTGCCTAGCAGCTTCCTCTTTCTCTCTCTCTTTTCACGCATGTCATCCACTGTCCAGCTAGTTGCAGCCTCCCATCCAATCCCGCGTTGACACGTCACTACTACAAAAAAGGCCATAGATATCGGTTATACACTGATATCTATTGGGATGCAAAACTGATATTTCCAAGGGTGATATCTATTCTACCCCTAGAATAGATATTAGTGTAACACCAATATCTATTACATGTTTTAATATCAGAAAGTTTGGAAAAACTGATATCAAAACCTCTCAAACTGATATCTAAACAAATTTTACATATCGTTTTTGTGTTTTAAACTGATATATAAACTCACTTTGATATCGACTCTCAGTTATTAATAACTGATGTTAAATTGATTTTAAATATCAGTTGTTTTGTTTGAACTGATATTGAAAAAGAAACATATATCAATTTTTTAATAGAACTGATATTAAAAATTCCAAAAAAAGTGATATGTAAGATTGGTGTGAAATTTTTTTTTTTTGGTGCAAAAACTCATATAAATGCCCTATGGTGAAATCTTTTTTATTTTCCTGTAAAGTGATATAATTGATATTCCTATCCATTCTCAGAACATCTGTATCCATAACCAAACATCCATATCCATAAAATTAATACACCTGTCATTTAAGTTCATAAAATAAAACAGTGCATCAAGGTAAATGTAAAAGAAAGAAACACTTCATTAAAATTATGGTAATTAATTCCAAGTACAAAGTCACATTTTGAAGAGTTAAAAAAAGTAACAATTTTCAATTACAGCAACCTACAAGTTGATACTCTCTTAAGGTTCCAGTCCGTAACATTGAGGGTTGCTGGCCTTTTGACACTTTCATTCACAGCATGTGCAAGACTGTAATACCTGGAAACAACCATGAACTATGAGAAACAAATGCTTGCATGCTAATAAAGCCCTTACTGAAAAGTGCAAAATAGATGCAAAATAGAAAAATGAACACAAAGATCCAATTTTAATCTAGTTGTGTAAAATATATATATATAATAAAAAAAACCATTAGAAAATAAAAGGTTTGTAGGAGTAACTGAAGGATATAGTTGTACGGTTGTACCTCAACATGTCCTGCATGGAAGAGATCAAATACCCCATCAATGTACACAACACGAGCATTTGGTCCAGGTCCCTGAGAATATAGACAATGTTATCATGGGGAGGGTTGAAAAACACTGTGCAGAAAAAAAAAGTTCCACTTCATCCCTATTTTCTCCTCCAGAGCTTAAAATTTCAATAGAGCAGCATAGGTTAATGAGTTCTTGACACAGTTAAATTGAATGGAAAAAAAACGCATAATGTTAAACAAAAGAAACTACATACATGACTAGCTAACATGTAGAGTATGAGATTATATGCAGCCCCAGCCCAAGCTGTCTTTGTGACTACACCAGTGGCTTTGATAATCTGAGAACTTAGTGGAAAAATAAGATATAATCTGGGAACATATTGGAGCAGAACAATCAGTACAAGGGCGTTGTTGGTAGCATGGGAGCTTCTAACTGCAGGTATAATAAACCATATCACGATCTGCCAAAAAGAATATAAGTACTGTTATTCCCATAATTTTTACAGAAGTTGATACAAGTGAAGTATAGGATGTACACAAACATATATTCTTGTATGAAGTTCTATACAAAATGAGAAATTGTGAAAGGAAAGCGAGAGAGAGTGAGAGAGGAAAAATTAAACTACTACAACTCAATAGTGCATAAGATTCCAAATGCCCCTTTTTGTCTCCTACAATTCCTTAAAACACATAAAGAGCTAGCATGCATCAATGTATATGAATTTAATCATAGACCAAATTCACAAATCAAAGTCCAAATGATCGAATAATACATTGGATTTTCTTCATGATAATATAATTTTGAGCATCCATCAGAAAACTCTTGAATTCCTTTGAATTCTTTGAGTGAAAGTTAACAAAACTGGCAAGAAATGCATGTATACACACACACACACACACACACACACATATATATATATATATATATATATTAAATCCTACAAGCTAAATATCTCATATGGTTTATTAGAGAACATTTTAAACTAATATATTACCAGTGATTATTGCAGTGAGATGAGAAGGGACTGAGGAGCAGCAATCTTCAGTAACTTGCTTAATAGTTGATTTTGAGCCATAACCACTTGGCCCTGCAATTCTTGCTAAGTACCTCAGTGTTTCCTTCATGGGGCTCCCAACAAAGAATCTTAGCTACCGCTGCAAAGAGACCTATTTTGGTACAAACCACATAAATCTTTATACTACATACAGAGGACGTGGGAAATTTTAGGCTACTCATAGGACCAACCAATAAACACAAAGTGTTTGAATCTTTCTGATGCCAGTCAATGAAAATGATTGGTTGAGACTGCTTAAAATTACATCCAATTTCCAATTATCAAAGCCTTTTCCTTTCTGAATCTACGGAAATACTCTTCCGCGCAATTCCGTCCAAATTCATATAACCATATAAACAAAGTCAAAGAAACTAGTTTGCAATCTAGCCGAAGCTAAAACCAAAGCATTTTGGATACATAAAGAATCATATTCAGTTGTTTACCACAAATCTTTGTCGGAGCTTCGAGCTCAAGAAGGTTCGGCTGGCTGAGAAAGATCTCCTTGTAGGCGTAGAAAATAACCCACGCTTCAATACCTTCACGGAACGGCAGAAAGCGGTGACGAGATCGACGACTTGTAACGCGACGACGTTGTTGTCGAAGGAGGAGAGGGCGCGATGGCGGCGTCGTCGTCGATGGGACATGGGGGATGAGGATGCGCCAGATCTGGTCATTTGGTGGTGGGTAGATCTGATTCTGGGTTTGAGAGTTTGAAAATCGAGAGAGTGTTTAGGGGAGAGAAAGAGAGAGAGAGAGAGAGAGAGAGAGAGAGAGTACATGAGAGAATGATGAGAAATGGAGGAAGGAGAGAATGAGAGACATAGAGGAAGGAAAGAACCATGGGTGTTTACACCTAAATTTGGCACGTATTTGTGGAAAAATAATGGGAAATTGGGATAATTATTATTGATTATTCTATAGATTATTGATATTTTGGTGGATTTTCCTAGATATTAATTGTGCAGCTTACTTGGGCGTAAAGGAAAATCAAAAGAGATATGGTGCAATAAGGAAAAGATTCTGAAGACTTAATGGCCAAAGAAGCCGATTTCTATTCACACAAGGACTACTTGGCACTAGGTTATCACTCCTATAAATACATCTCTTCAAGAAGGAAAAGCTCTTTCTACACAATCAAAATTCAACAGTCAAGCAACCAAATTCCTTAAGTTCTTCAAGCAACCAGTTTTCTTAGTTCTTAGAATTTGTTTTAGTCAATTTCCCTTGTTTTGTAGTTCTGCTAAGAACACTTTCTTAGTATTGATTTCACATTAATTCTAGTGTTTTATTCAGTTTTCAGTCAATTGTCATCGTTCTTAATTTTTCTTAGATTGTTCATGCTACTAAAGTTCTTTAATTTTCACAGGCAAGAAACGAACCTAGACAAGTTCTCGTTCCTTTACTTGTCGCACAATCATTTGTTAGAAGTCAGATTTATTTTCAGCGCATTATATTATTTTTATTAATATTTTCTATTACGGCTCTTTTGCCAAGAATTTTGCCAAGAATAGTGGCACGCTCGCAAGCACCAAAAGGACGAAAAGCTCTATTTGATTAGCTGCCATCCATATCTAGGCTGTGACATTTTTTCAGGGTAATAATGGGTTAATAATTGTTAGACATTTAATAGATTGAGCTTTCACTTAAGGTCCAAATTAATTGGGTTTCTACTTAACAATTTTTTAATTTAAGGACTTGGAGGTAATTTATTATAAATAAAATTGAAAATGGCACTTTAAGATTTCATCTATGTCTTCTTTAAATCTTCTATATTAGCAGTTTTTCATTTTTAATTTTTAGTTTGCTTTTGAAAATTATAGTTAATTCTTTTTCTTTTTTTTTAATAGGTGAAACTGGTATAGTAGGTTGAAGCAAGTGAAATTGGTATAGCGAATGAAATGGGTCGTGTTGTGTTCACCTGTTAGCCTAATGAGTCGTATTAGGGTTGAGTCATTTTTCACACAACACGAACACGACACAACCTGAACCCGAAAAATACGAGCTTCTAATTTGTGGTGATAGGAGCTTGTTTACTTCCCTATGCGTTTCGATACAAAAATGACTTGGCCACATGGAGGGCCGAGCGTCTAAGTCAAAACAGGCCTCGTCGTGTGTTAGGCGAGGTTTCTGACCTTGGTCGTGAATGCAGGCATGCCACTAATCGGCTTGGAATAGCCGATTAGAAATAAATAATACTTTATGTGAAAATAAAAATAAAATTAAATGGGTCAAATTAAAGATCTAACTTCTAACCAACGATTGTGCGATAAGAAATTAAGGAACAAGAAAAGCCTATCTAGGTTCTTTCCTTGCCTAGATTGACTAAGACTTTAAAAATGAACAACCAAAATGTAAATAAAAGAGCAACATGAATTTAAGAGAGAACTTAATGGAAAATAACACTAAAACAAATTAAAAGAACAAGAGTTGTTCTTGAAAAACCCAAAATACAAGAGAATTGCATAAGCATAAGGAAATACAACTAAAAGGGCCTTTAAAGGCTATGCAAAGAAAATAAAAAGAAATTTGAGAAACAAAAGTCACTAGGCTGATTTGGGAGCAAAAAAGCTTGCTGGGAGATTCACATTGTTGTGAGTTTTGGGGATTGTATGTGTTGGAGAGGGATCCTTGAAATTGTCTTGTTGCTCCACTTTTATAATAAATCATCTACTTTGTCCCCAAGTTTTGTAGTCACGTGTGTAACTTAGAATGACTTACTTTTAGAATAAGTATACAGCTGTAGATGAGTTACTTTGGTAGTGGACATCTATATATGAGTGGAGGATGAGATAAGGTTGAGATGATGAGTCACTTTTATTCAACCAAGATTGTCCACCTAAAGTATGCAATATGGCCAGCCGAGGGAACTTCATTTCCATTCCCAGTTTTTTGTCTTTTCCTCCTATTAAAATCTCTCTTCAATAGACAAACTGATGATGTGTAGGCCCACCAAGAAAATACTTCAGGATGCAATTCTTTAGTTGATTTCGACCATGCCTTCTATAACACTTCTTGATATATATATATATATATATATATATTAATCATGATCCTCCTTCTCTATCAAGCAATGCAAACCTTTAATGCTTTATAATTTTGGGAGGGTCCCAACACTAAGGAAAAATAGGGGACGGAGAATATGTGCATATGGGAGATGTTCACAATCACTTGTGATGAGTAAGGGGAGTGTACTTGTGAAACTCACTTCAAGTAAATGATGTATTACATGTTCCAAATATTGACGAAATCTTACTTCAGGTTTTGCTTAATAACGCTTGAATTAAACTTTTCTTCGAGACAGTATAGTTTATCCTAACTTGTGGTGGTAATGTCATTGGTAAAGGTTATTGCTCTTAAGGCTTAATTATTTATTGTAAATGTACTCATGAATGATGCTAATAAGGCTAGTACTTCTTTTGCTTATGTTGTTGATTCTATTAATATGTGACATGCTAGACTAGACTGGTCATGTAAATTTTTCATCTGTTAAGCACGTGTAAAAACTTAGTTTAATATATGTTTTTCTTGATGTTAGTAATGATAAATGTAAATTGGGAAATTGAACTTAATAACCTATTTTTTAGAATAAATTGTTTTTATAACTTTTTTTTTTTAACTTACATTTATAACCTTTTTTTTTTGTACTGTTCACTGTGAGGTGTCAAACGGGCCGGCCCAACTCATTTAAGTTGAGCCCATTGTATTTTTGTGCCATGCTCGGGCCGGCCCATATAATTAAGACCTAGGCCCAGCACGGCTTATGGCCCGCGGGTCATTTGTGCTCGTGCCGTGCCTTAAACAGGCCGGCCCACAGACCTTTTTTTATTTTTATTTTTTAAAGTGATACAATTAATTTTATGATATTTTTTCTTGTTTATAATTAAATATTAACATTATTTTTCATGAAAATTGAATATTTTTGTTGAAAAGTTCTCTAAAAATGGAAAAAACAATGTTAAAATAGTTGTGCCTAATTCGGGCCCATTTTGTGCCCGTGCTCGTGTCGCACTTGGCCAGTGTCGGGCCCGATGGGCTAAAAACTTCGGCTCGGCCCAGCTCATTTAATCGTGTCGTGCTGTGCCGTGTTTATTTTAATTGTGCCGAGCCGGGTCGTGCTCGGGCCAGCCCGATTCGTTTGACTCGTTTGATTTTGTTGTAAACATGACCTTTCCACTTTTACTTAGTGACAAAACTACCTTTTTCTTTGTTGCCGTTACTTTCCATTTTATTTTATTTTCTTGCTCGTGCCTTGTGAGTGAAGCAAGGATTAACAGTGACTAACCTTATAATTTAGTAATTTCACACCCGAACCCTAACATCGAGCTTGAGGTTGACGCGTGGCAAGTTAAAAACCAAGCTTTACTGACTGTTACGTAAAACTCGAAGCCATAGTGAAGCTCTTGACCTTCTCTCCATTTTCTCGACGTCCAAACAGCGTAGAAATCATTCTGTTTGGAAAGGAGAAGGCTTGAGTGGTTACAACCACATTCAAATCAGGAAATAGGCCCAAACCTGATACCCATTGTTCCAAGTTTGAAGCTTTTCACAATCAGCCATTGAGTTAGTTGTTTCTAACCCTTTGTCTTCCTTGGGAACCCATTCTTATTTTATGTTTAAATAAAATTAAAGAAAAAGAAAATACCCTATCAACAGCCCCAACCCTCGATTTGATTTGAACCCCACCCTCTCATTTTGGTCTCTGCCTTGATCATTTTTCCAGCTAGGGTTGGGCATCAACCCGTCCAACCCGCTAGACCGCACCCAACCGTTTACCTTGGGTCGGGTTCATCTCAGAAGCACCAACCTGTTGGGTGTTATTAGTTACACCCGTTTATAAACAAGTCGGTTACAGGTCGTGGTTAAAATCCACCTGTTTCAGTTGACCCGCCCGTTTAATATTATATATATAACTTATATTATTATTTACATTTTAGGACCTCTTATCCTAACAAGAATACTCTAAAACTAACCAGTTAATAAGGTAATACAAAACTAACCACCATGTTGGGCCCACCGCATAATGTAATCTCAAAATCCGAACCGTCTATTTTTTAGGCTCTACTTCAAAGATCTTCCCTGTAAAAAATCTCCAAATTCGGAAATCATTTAGTCATTTGATTATAACAACAACTATTTATGTGCTTTTATCAAAAACACTAATCGTCTATTAATTTAATCTCAATTAAATGACTAAATGATTTCCGATTTAGTTGATTTTTTGTAATGATGATCTTTGAAGTATGACCTAAATAATTGACGATTCAGATTATGAAATTAGTTATGTGGTGGTTCCAAAAGCATGGTTAGCTTCGTATTAACTTGCTAACTAGTTAGTTTTAGAGCACTCCTCTTTATCCTAATATAATTAATAAAATTTAAAAAATAAACCTATCATCTTCTCTCTTCAGTCACAATGTTGCCGCCTTCTTAGCAAAAACTATTTCCCCATCTCTCTCACATCTCATATCTTCCATGTCCTCTCCTCTCTTCTCTTAGTTTTTCCCAAAGTTTGCAATGGCGTGCCGTGTGTTCACCGTCGTTTCTCACAGATATGATCCAATCCTCATTACTACCCGCCAAACCGAAAAACCAACCGCTTAACTCAACTAACCAATTCAGATCTAGCTGAACCAACCGCCTGCGATGTGTCGGTTTCGGGCCACTAAAGTAGCAAACCGACCACCTTGGGGTGGCCGGCGGTTTGGGTCCCAAGCCGACCCAGCCGCTCGATTCCCGCCTCTATTTCCAGAAGCCCTTGTTGTAATGCGTTACAAACTGAATTTTTTATTTCCCATATTTCTTTGTTTTAATAAGCCCATTTTAAATGCCTTGTTATTGTCTCTTCTATTACACCATTTTAGTCGTTGTATTTTATCTATATTGCCATTTCATTCTTATTTGGACAGTAAATACATTGATTCTCAGTCAACCATTACATTGTTAGTCATTGGAAATTTATGGTTATACAATCTTTAATTTTGGTTTTAAAAACTGATGTAAAAAGAGACGTTGCACAATTCTAGTTTAGGAAAACCAATGCAGAGATGGCTATGTAAGGAACTCATTGCTTCACTTTCAACTATTGAAGAATCTAATCTTCCATTCATTCTTTTTTTTTGGCTGATTCCATTCATTCTTACTCTCGCATTTCTTTGCACTACTGGGTTAAGTATACTTTACAGTGGGGACCCTCAATTAGGTGGGCCAAGTGCTTATTTTTAATTTTTTAATTTTCAAATGTTTTTTTGTTTAATTTTGTGAAGAGTGTTGTCATTATGTAGTCTTTTTTCCAACCAAAATACCAAAAATAAAAAATAAAAATTTCTCGCAAACTTATTTAGTGGTGAACATCACCAAGGAGTGAAATTTCGAAAATTTCAGCGAAATTTCGCCGAAATTTTCGTTTTTTTGGGATCCCGAAATTTTATCACATAACCACGAAATTTCGGTAATATTTCGGCGAAATTTTCGAAATTTCGGCGAAATTTCGCCCGAAATTTCGATCCCCCTTCAAGTGCATTTATGTCAAATTTCGTCGAAATTTTAGCGAAATTTCGACGAAATTTCGCTGTGAAATGACAACCACAGCAGCAATTAGAAACAACCCAGCTCTGTATCTCCAACCCATGATAAGCCCAGAAAGACCCAGATGAAGAAAGTGCAGGAATTTCAGGGTCACCGACCTGTGAGCATGAGATCTTGACAGGGTAGATCTTTGGGGCGGCTTTGTGTGAAACAGATGGAATGGGGTTTTGCTTCTTCCAAAAAATGAAAGAGATCAGAAATATTTCAAGTCCAAACAGGTAGATCCACCCTGATGAGAGACCCGAGAGCATAATGAAAGATCTACTTGGGGCGGCTTTGTGTGAAACAGATGGAATAGGGTTTTGCTTCTTCCAAAAAATGAAAGAGATCAGAAATATTGGAAAGAAAAAAAAAGAAAGGGAAGAGTCTGCAAGAAAATGAGAGACCCGAGAGCAGAGCACTTTTGCGTAGTGGATTAATGGAACAAGGAGTACATTCTTTGACTTATATGGATTAATGGGTGTCATATGGATTAATGGAACGTGGGTGTCATCCAAAAAGGAGCCTTGGGTCAGGGCTTCTTGCATTTGATTCCCTTGTATTTTCTTTTTTTTTGAGAAGCAATTCCCTTGTAATTCTATCTCTACTAATTCATCCAAATACAAATGTTAATTACTATGGTGTTTATTTAATTAGTTTTCAAATATTTCTTTTCGTTTTTTTTTCTTTTTTATGTCAGGTCTATGCAGGTGATTGATAGACTTGATTGCAAACCAAATAAAAAAAACAAACTATATATTATCGTTGTTTACAATCATAGTCAATACGTAATATTACCTGGATATTCTTTTTGAGTTGAATGAGAGTTATATATCTGTAAAAAAAATGTATCTGTAAAAAAAATGACAGTGATAGCTGTGGGAAAAATGATAATGATAAACTTGCTTGTAGTCTAGTATATGAATTGAAATTTGTTTTGTTAAAAAGCTTGATTGAGTTGATTATTGATTCTATAATTTCTATTATCGATTTTGTTCATATCAGTCTAAAACCAAATATGACCCATTTGTTTGAGAAGAGAGTAGAAACCTAGAAAGGCTAGAATTCATAATATTCTGTAAATCCCACCACAAATACCACCTCCTGATCCATACGGTTGGCATGTTGGGAATTATATGCAAAGTTATGCTGAAGATGTATCTTGGGGTGATTATTCTTCGCAATTCACCTACTCTGGACATGATGATACTGAAGACAGCGAAACTTTTGAACCTGCTAGGAACTCTATGTGGTATTGAATACTTATTTAATTCATGATTTAAAATTGTAATATAAATAAATTTGAGGTGTTATTTATATAATTATTAATTAGTGACCCATTTTTTTAACAGTATTTACCACCAGCGCACATTATATTCATCTTATATCACATAAAACCTACTATATAATTTCGTGTCTTCAATGTTTTTTATCAATATAGTAGATAATATGTTAAATAAGCATATGGTCAAGTTTCATTCAAAATTTCCGTATTTTGATAGCAATTTCTGTCGTTTTTATCTAATTTTGTCGAAATCGAAATTTTAATCGAAATTTCCACGAAAATTTCCGTCGAAATTTCCATCGAAAATTTCCTCGAAACCGAAATTTTACTCCTTGAACATCACCACTCCATTCTAAATGTATCATATGTCATTTGTATTAATTTTGGTCAACTCTTTGATTTATAAACATAAATTTTTTTATTTTATCTTTACATAAAATTAAAGAAAGAGCCAAAAAAAAAAAAAAACTAAACCCTCTCCCTTTGGCCTCTATGTCAATCATCTTTCTGGAACCCCCTATTGTAATGCGTTACAAATTGAATTTTTTCACTACAAAAAATATGAGCAAAGCCCACTAATGATTGACGGCTATAAAAGGGGTGGCAATTAGCAATAGGGACTAAAATGTCTCTATTTTAACAAAAAATGGGTGGCAATTGGGCAATATGCACTAAAGTTCTAAATTGTCACCCCTTTTGTAGCCGCCAATCATTAGTGGGCTTTGCCCATATTTTTTGTAGTGTTTATTTCCCATATTTGATTGTCTTAATAAGCCCAGATTAATTGTCTTAAAAAGAGAAATGTGGGAAATAAAAAATTCAATTTGTAACACATTACAACAGGGTATAGGAGAGAATCATGAGGAATGGAGGGAGGAAAGAGTGAGAGACAAAGAGGAATGAAAGAACCACAAGTTAATAACTGTTAGACATTTAATAAATTGAGCTTTCACTTAATGTCCAAATTAACTGGTTTTCTACTTAACAATCTTTTAATTTCAGGACTTGGACGTAATGTATCATAAATATAATTGAAACTGGCACTTTGAGATTTCATCTATGTCTTCTTTAAAACTTCTATTTTAGCAGTTTTTTATTTTTATTTTTTTAAATTATAGTTAATTTTTATTTCTTTTTATGTAACGGGTGAAATTAGTATAGAAGGTTGAAACAAGTGAAATTGGTATAGCGAATGAAATACGTCGTATTCACTCGTTAGCTTCACGAGTTGTGTTTTCAAGTCATTTTTCACACAACACGAACACGGCACGACTTGAACCCGGAAAACACGAGCTGCTAATTTGTGGTGATAGGAGTCTGTTTACTTCTATATAGTAGGTAAACAGCTGTAGATGAGCTACTTTCGTGGTGGACAACTATATATGAGTGGAGGATGAGATAAGGTTGAGCTGATGAGTCACTTTTATTAAACCAAGGTTACCCACCCAGAGTATGCAATATGGTTAGCCGTGGGTACGTACTTCATCACCCATTCCCATTTTCTTATCTTTTCCTCCTATTAAAATCTCTCTTCAATAGACAAATTCATGATGTGTAGGCCCACCAAGAAAATACTTCAAGAAACAATCCTTTTTGACATGCCTTCTATAACACTTCATGATATATAGGGATTACTACCATTTTGCTCCCCAGACTATTACACTTGTATCAGTTTGCTCCCCAGACTTCTAATTTGGAAAATTAAGGACTCTGACTTTTTTAATTTTGCCAATTGAGGTTCTTTTGTCAATTTACACATTTTTTATCCAAATCTTTGAGGGCAAAATGGTCCCTTCCAATTAGATCTTATCATTTTTTCCTCATGCATCATTTTTTCTCTTTTATTTCTTGCTAAATTTTGCTTGATCATCTCGAAATTTTAGATGAAAAATGTATAAATTGACGGAATAACCTTAATTGGCAAAATTGAAAAAGTCAGGGTCCTTAATTTTCCAAATTAAAAGTCTGGGGAGCAAACTGATACATGTGTAATAGTCTGGGGAGCAAAATGACATTAATCCCTGATATATATATATATATTGTTAAATTCCTAATTGGTCCACCTACTTTAGCGTTTTTCCCAAATTGGTCCACGATTTTTTTTTTGTACCATGCAAGTTGGTCTATTTTCTTTTCGACATTTACTTACTTGGTCCATTCCGTTAATTCTGTTATAAATTTTGTTTAAAAGAAGGAAAAATTGGTCAATAAATTAAAAATTAACAAAAATTACCCCCTCTCCCAACCTAGCCCCCGTCCCACCCCTTCCACCCACCCAACCCAACGCAACCCAACCCAACCTTTCTCTGACCACCCCTCCCCCAACCTAGCCCAGCCTCTCTACGACCACCCCTCCCAAAGAACAGTAAATTATAAACTAAAAAATAGTAAAACTAATTACAAATACAGGTTAAATATCTTGATTAGAAATTGTGTTCCTCTCCATCATTGTATGTGTTCACTCAGCAAGTAATATATATACATATAGAGTCATAAGTGCTTAAGGTGATCATTATTTTGAAACTTATTAATAAACACCCAATATTGATTTTTGAAGGAATATTAAAGTTCCAGCCAACTCAATGGGTGATATGAACTTCACACCCAAATCAGACCAGAAGGTGTTTGAGGGAAAAGCTGGAGCATATTCCATCTGGTCTCCTTCAGAATTTCCACTGCTTTCGGGAAGGCCAAGGTTGGCGACGGCAAGCTTGTCCTGTAGCCTTGTGGATTTGCTCTTCCTCTGTGGGAAGAGACCCAGTAGTGAGATGGTGGCATGGACAAGCTCTTGGCAACGACGCCACCTTACTTCCAGCTGAGTCCTCCATCAACACCTCCATCGATTTCCTAGATCAAATCCAACACAAAAAATCCCTAAGGCCCCAAAATAGAGAGAAAGAGACATAGATGGAGAGAGAGAGAGAGAAAGAGAGATGAATAAGGGAGAGATAGGCGATCTGGGGCAATGCTGGCGAGTAGGATGCCGCTGGAGGTAGGTTGAGGATGGGTGGGGAGGGAAGAAAGAGAAGAAAGGAAAGAGAGAAAGAAGGTCGGGGATGGGGTGGGGTGGCCGAAGAGAGGGAAGAGAGAAAGAGAAGAGAGAGAGGAGAGGGGCAGGGTTGGGAGGGGTGGTCGGAGAGAGGTTGGGTTGGGTGGGGGGAGGGGTAATTTGTTAATTTGTTAAGTTTAAATTTATTTTTTCATTTTTAGTTTTAATATTTTTTAAATTAAAAATTTATTTAAAATGAAAAGACCATTTTGTTCTTTTTTTAATAAAATTGACGAAATGGACCAAATAGGTAAACGTCGAAAAGAAAGTAGACAAATTTGATACAAAAAAAAATTGTGGACTAACTTGAAAAAAGTGAAAGTAAGTAGACCATTGGTGCATTTAACTCTATATATATATATTAATCATGATCCTCATTTTCTTGAATCCAAGAAATTAAATTTCAGATTTCGAGGAAATTTCAATGAAAATTGTTGTAAAATTGTATTTGCTTGCAAATATACGAATCTAGTAGTATATTAACGAGGTCGAACCTCAAGGAGTGATGAAAAACGATACATTAAACTTAAACTTAAGTTAATTTAAAACTAACCTAATTTTGAATTTTTTTTGGTTTGTGAGGCAACTTAAAATAAAATGCAACTAAATTTAAAAAAAAAAAAAACAAATAAAGTAGATGAAAAGAGAAAAAGCAAATAAAGGTGCAAAAAATTAAATATTAAATCTAGAAAGAAAAATAACAACTTTTTGGTCATAGAAGCTAAACAATGGTATAAGAACCAAGGTTAAGGTTCCACACCACTTATGAACATATTAAATGAGATTTTTAGTAATTTCCCCTTAAAGGAGGGCACCCAAGAGTCACTTGATGCCCTCTTACAAAGATAACTATGAATTAAGCACAAAAGTTGAAGATTTATATGGTTGATTTTGATTTTGCTTAGAAAATACAAACTTGAAGCAACTCAAGTGAAACAAAACTAAGGAACAACTAGAGTTCAAAAAGTTTGTGTTTAAAACAATTAACCATAAAGCTAAAATGTGGAAAGAGGATCTAACTACCCATAATATATGACATTATGGGTGAAAGATGATCTCTTTCTCATTTTAATATCAAAATCTAGAGTTTGTAGGATCTTAAACAAGGGAAAATTTAACATAAAGACCTCACTTAATAATGTTCATGGTAGTGCTTCCCCCTTACCTTAGTAAGGGGGTTTAGTGACCACCCATGAGCTTATATCTTAAATAAAAATAAATAAATAAATAAATGAGCATGTAATATAAAGAACAATAAAATAAATAACACTACTAACAATAAAGTAATTAACTATATAAAATAAAAGGCATAAAGTAAATACAAGATTAGGAGAAGAGAGAAGAGAGACATAATATTAAAGTTCACCATAAAGTAAAGAACTACATAAAATAAAAGACATAAAATAGATAAAGGATTAGGAGAAGAGAGAAGAGAGACATAATATTAAAATTTCATTAATTAAAATTGCAAGAGAATTACATTCCTATACTCTCTCAAACATCATAGTCAAATGGCTTGAGAGATAAATCTTAGGAAAAATACTAGAAAAAGGGAAAAATTTAAATTCTAGAATAAAAGATGTGGTAAAGGGGTTGAATGCTTCCTTATATAGGTAAATACTAGGGTTAGTGATGAGGAAAAGATCAGCCCAAAGAGCTGGTGCAAGGCTGGAAATATCTGGAATTTCTGCCACATGTCGCACAACTACAGGCTAGGAGGAGAGAGAGAGGCACACGAATGAATGGCTGGTGAAAGGCTGTCAACAGTTGCAATGGGACACGTGGCAACGCATGAGTGGAGGAGAGGATGATTAATGAAAGGGAAGTGAGGAGGTGGAATGAAAGCAAGCTCGGCTTGGCTTGCAGGAGTTGCGGCTGCATGGGAAGACGTGAGAGAGAGAGAGAAAAGAAGAAATGGAGAAGGTGGCTGCTTTGGCTTAGCTGACTGTGAGCTGGCTTGTGGCTGGCATAGGGAGGCATGCGAAAGAGAGAAGAATGGGAAGTATGGAACGCTGGGAAGGAAGAATTTGCCCGCCACGTGTCGTCGTTCGAGTGGGTGATGGGTTAGATTAATCAAAATGAAGGGAGGCTGTGTGCTAGGCGGAAGGAAAGGAAGAAATGGGCTGGCCACGTGGCGACGCTGTATTGGCTGGAACCAATATTAATCAAAGCAATTTGATTTGGATGAAAGCTTTGCTGGTGTGGCGTTGTGACTCTTCGGCTACCTCAAGATGTGGACTGGGTCGGTTGCTTTCTCTTTTGGGCTTCATTCTCTCTACTTGGGCTGGGCTTGTTCTTCTTCCTTTATTTGTTTTGGGCTTTGTTTTCATTTTCTTTAATTAAGCCTACAAAATTAAAATAAACTAATTAACAAAAATAAAATCTAATAGACAATTAAATAAAACTTATTAAATTCTAGGAATTAAGACAAAAACTAATAAAATCCATTAATTAACTAAATAATAAAAATAAGAATTAAAACACTAAAAATTGCTAAAAGACATAAACAAAAATGTAAGATTTTAGGGATAAAAATTATATATAAAATGAGCTCAACAAAAATTTCGAAGATTTTTAAATGTCGACTAAAATTTGACGGAAACGACGGAAATTGTTATCAAAATACTGAAATTTTTAATGAAACTTTATTATACGTTAATTATTTAATATATTATCTACTAAATTGATAAAAAAAATATTGAAGAAATCAAATTATATAGTAGGTTTCATGTGATATAAGATGAATATAATGCGCGCTGGAGCAAATACTGTTAAATAAAATTAGTATATTCTTTATATTGTATAATTTTATTATACACTAAAATCTAAACCCTAATACTCTATATACTCTATATATCTTAATACTCTATAATTTATACATTAAACCCTAAATACTCTATATTCTTTAGGATATTAGGTTTTAGGCCCTTTAGATACTTTTAATTAATTTTTTTATATAGAAATGTATTAGAGTTTAAGTTTAAAATAACTAAACGAAATCTCAAACTTTTTTTTTCTTTCCAATTGCCCAAAGGCCCCAAACCCCCCTCCATTTTTCTCTTTTTTATTTTTTATTTTTTTTCCTTCTTTACTTTTTTTCCCCATGCGTCTCTCTTCAGTCTGTTTTTTTATCTTTCCTTTCTTTTTTCCCGTGCCTCTCACCCAGCCAAGCTTTGTCTTCACTGAGTGTAACAACCCAAATTTTGGCTTATGGTAATTTTGTTACTTAAATTTTTCAAAATTATTTTAAGATTTGTTTAAAGGAATTAGAAATTTCTTTAAGTTTATTTTAACTAACTTAGACCTTTGGTCATGGCTTTAGAGCTTAGTTGTGTGGAAATGAATTTTAGAAAATGAAAATTCAAGAATTTGGCCATTATTATTATTTTTAGAGTTAAATTATGAGAGTAGGATTTTTCATAATTTTTTTCAAAGAAATTTGACTATTTTGAGGTCATATGAAATTAGTAGTCATCAATATGAGTTCGTAGAATTTTTCGGTGAATTATTTGGAGTCTCGAGCTATTTTTGTTGAATTTCTGAAGTTGAGAAAATAGAAAATAGAATAATTTCGATAATTTCGATAAATTTCGGCGAAATTTCGAAGACTTCGAAAATTTCGGTGAAATCTTCACGAAAAATTGTTAAACATGTGTTTCGATTTCAGATCCCTAAAAAAACGAAATTTAATACCTTACTTGAATCAAGCATTGCAACCTTTAATGCTTTCTAATTTTGGGAGAGGTCCCAACACTATGGAAAAATAGGGGATGGAGAATATATATGTGTATATGGGAGATACTCACAAATTCACAATCACTTGTGATGAGTAAGGGGAGTATACCTGTGAAACTCACTTCAGGTAAAGATCTGCAAGTTAATATATGATGCATAACATGTTCCAAATATTGACGAAATCTTACTTCAGGTTCTGCTTAATAAAGCTTGAATTAAACATTTCTTTGAGGCAGTCAAGCTTATCCTAACCCGTTGTGGTAATTAAGAAAGTTTGTGTTTCTTATTGAATGAATCAACGTGCAGTACAAGTATTAATTATAGGAGTGGTATATAACTAATCCTACTCCTATATAACCACTACAACACTCATCTCCTATCTGAAACAGAATGAAATTAAATTCAAAATACAAAACTAACTTAAACTAATCATCCACTTATCCTTATTAGAACTGCAGAACTTATTTGAATTTAAAAGAATTCAAACTAGGCTGGGAGAGTACGAAAAACCAAGTTTTCTGCAGAGAAAATCCAACACACGACGTGGCAGGGGTTTGGTGAAAATATCAGCAACTTGCTCCGAAGAAGGAACATATATATGCTGTAACAAGACTGCCAAGAGCCACCTTTTCACGGACAAAGTGATAGTCGATAGCCAAATATTTGGAGCTCCCATGAAACACTGGGTTAACAGTCATATGTAAAGCAGAGATATTATCACAAAGAAGTGTCGGGGGAGCTGACAAATAGAGACCAAGAACCCGTAGAATCTAGGTGAGCCATGCTAATTCAGCAGTTGCAGAAGCCAAGGCTCGATACTCAGCTTCGGAACTGGAGCGGGAGACAATAGGATGTTTCTTTGAATTCCAAGAGATACAATTAATTCTCACCAAGCAAGGCTAAGGCGGAGGAAGATTTAAGATGAAGCCCAAGCTTAATGGTGCCATGAACATACCGAAGAATCCATTTAACCAACTGAAAATATGAGAAGAGAAAGGACTCTGCATGTGATGACAAGCATAATTCACACTAAATGCAATGTTGGGGCGTGTAAAAGTTAATTCATACTAGATGAACAATGCTTAGTCGCCATAGGTGTAGAGAGCGGGCGACAATGAGTCATCTCAGCACGTTCCAAGAGCTCCATAGCATACTTCGTTTGATGTAGAAACAAACCACTTGTAGTGTGCTGTACAGCCACACCTAAAAAGTGTTGAAGTTAATGTCTCAACTGATTAAGTCGACTAAACCTACATGTGGTCGACTGAACCTGTCTAGATATCTTAATTCTCTGCTGTGCGAACCTCGAGCTTTACTGGACAGAAATCTTGACATTAGGCAGACAATCAATCGTCAAGACATGGACAATCGATCGTCAAACCAACTTTGATAGAAAATATCTCTTTCTGTTTTTGCTTTATGCTTTATGCTTTATGCTTTTTCTTAGTAGTTAAGACTTCTAAGTTGGAAGGTTTGACACTCAAGCTCACAATAAATGTCTGAGATCATTACCTTAGATATTTATGTAACTTGATATATATCATAAGTTAAAGATGAGATCAAATATAGATTTTACTACTCACATCAGAAATACTCTCTCAGCTCTTACTGCAATTTTCTCTTTTCTTGTTCTTATTGTGCTTAACTTGTATCTTTCATTCATTGATTGTGTGTGAGATAGCTTGTAAGCTTAGAATCAAATCCAACAAAAAGTAATGCAATTTCCCCAAATCCTTCATAGAAAATTCATGTTGTAAAAGCTGAATAAGATCTTGGAGAAGAGATGGTAAACTCTCAGTTAAGACAATGTCGTCTACATAAAGAAGCAAGATAATAGTCCCTGCATGTGTTTGCTGAATAAATTAGGATGAGTCTGAAGTATTACAAAAGAAACCATGATCTATAAGAAAAGTAGTGAACCAATCAAACCATGCACGAGGAGCTTGACGAAGAGCATATAGTGCTTTCTTTAAGCGACAAACATGAGATGGACGAGTGGGACTTGAAAACCAAAGGGCTGCTCCATGAAAAAAGGTGCATTCAAATAGCCATGTAAAAATGCGTTTTTGACATCCACATGACGGATGTCCCAATGACGAATGTCTCAATAAAGTCAAGACCGGGAATTTGAGAATACCCTTTAGCCACCAAACGGGCTTTAAGTCTTTCAACATTACCATCAGACTTTAATTTGGTTTTAAAGACCCATTTGCAACCAACTGTATTACTGTGACCATCTCTAGGAACCAATTCCCATGTATCATTATTAGACAAAGCTTCAAGTTCTTCTTGCATTGTAGCAAGCCACCTAGGATGCTTCATGGCAAATCGAACAGTCTTGGGTTCTGGTGGTACACTGGAGACAACAAGAAAATACTTGGGATTAGGCTTCACAACACCGGCCTGAGATCAAGTGGTCATAGCATGTCGACCTGGTGGGAGCGATGCTACAAGTGTTGGCCGTGGTGAAGCGGCAGTCTGTGCAAATGGAATTGGGGCAGTAGGTGCATGATTTGGTGTACTAACAAAAGAGCTCAATGTATAAGTACCATGATCAGAGCTTGAAGGACCAGGTTCAATGGGAGAGTAAACAATAAGCTCATGAGATTCTGGGTTATCAAGAGAGCCTAATGCAGCAACATCAAAAATTAGACTTGAAGGACTAGCCAAAGCTAGCTTCTTGGGAAATAGACACTGGTGCAGGTGCAACACTAGCATTTGAAGTGAACCGTGGGCCATCAAAAGGTGGAGAAGGCTGGGTGACATGTGAGGAATCTAAACCTGGAGCAACAAGCCATTCATCAAAAGAAAGAAGATCAGTAAGATGCGAAGATTAGTAAATAATGAACCTGGATCTTTGAACGAAAAAGATGTCTCATCAAAGACGACATACTGAGAAATATATATTCTTCTGGTTGGTGGATGATAGCACCGATAGCCTTTAAATTGGTCATTATACCCCAAAAAAACTGGATCAAATTTATTTCTATATACGATCGCAAATATGGAAAACAACATGATCCACAGATATGAAGATAAGCATAATTAGGACAAGAGCTATACAGTTTCTCATAAGGCGACTCCATATCTAGAACTTGTGTGGGAAGGCAATTGATTAACCAAACCGCTGTGCTAAAAGCTTCAACCCAAAATCTTTTTGGAACTCCACTATGAAACATCAAAGTTAAACCAAGCTCAGTGATATACTATGTTTCCATTCTGCCATACCGTTTTGCTCAGGTGTATGAGGGTAGGAATTATAGTGAATAATGCCATATTGTCCAGCAAGTAATTAAGAAAAACATAATCGGTAAGTTCTCCGCCTCCATCAGATTGAAAAATACAAATATCTTTTCCAAATTGTGTACGGACTTACTTATGAAAATTGATAAAACATTTGGTAAAATCACTCTTAAGATTGAGTGGAAAGAGCTATGTGAAACGAGAAAGTTCATCAATAAAATTACAAAATAACGAACGCGTTGAAAAGAGGTTATTGGTGCTGGTCCCCATAGATCACAATGTATTTGATCAAACAATCCCATAGGCTTTTTATTAGGAGACAAGAACGGTAACCTACAAGACTTGCCCAATTGACAACTGGTACATATACCCTTATTAAACTTAGAAAGCAGAATAGGAAATCAACTTCTTGTGACAAAGAAAATTGAGAATATGAGCATGAGTATGCCTAAGACGCTGGTGCCATGTTGTTGCAGATGCAGCTTGGTATCTGTTCGCAAAATACACCTCTTTATTTTTGTCCAGAAGAACATACAAATCACCGCTCCTCTTTCCACTCGCCACTATTTGTTGTGTGTTCTTGTGCTTTATAACAAAACCATCATTAGCAAACAAGTACTGATAAGGAAGCTTAGAAGTCAACTGACTGATAGAAATCAAGTTCTTTTTAATGTCTGGCACCACTAAAACATCATTTAATCTTAGAATTTGGTCACCCTCAATATCAATAGCTGCTTTACCAACATGAGTAATTTTTAAGGACTTCCCATCGCCCACCATGATTCGTTCATGTCCATAATAAGGAGATAATGAGTGCAGCTTACCGGGATCATTAGTCATATGAGCACTAGCACCAGTGTCAGGGAACCACTCTTGATCATGATGATTAGCAAGATTAAGTGCAGCTAACGCTTGGGGAATGTCTCCATATTGATAGGTCTGATTGAATCAGTGCTAACAACGTAATGCAGTGTGATTAGGTTTGAAGCAAATCTGACAAAACTGACCTTTTTCCTTATCATTACTAGCAGAAGGCTGTGAGGCTGATCGAACCCGAACCAGAACGAGGATTAAAACGTCCTAATGAGGTATTCCGGCTTACTTGTGTGAACCCACGTCCACGAGATGTAAAAGAATTGGACCTTGGCCGGGAAGACTTGTTATCTTGGCGTTGACTCACAAACGCCATGTTCTGATTCACACCTTCAGAAGCATAAAGAAGCTTAATATTTTCATGAGACTTCAGCAGTGGAACCACCTCACTGTAGGAAGGTGTGGGCAGCTTCAACATGGTTGTAACAAATGATTCGTAACCTGAACCAAGACCTATGAGCAGGGCGAACACTTTTTCTAACAAAAACCGGTTTGCCAATAGCAGCAAGCATCATATTGTTGGAAATAACAAACCAGGTCTGTTTATGACCTGGTCTCCAGCAAGATTGACAGCTGGAAAGTGACCTGGTCTTCAGCAAGACTGACAGCTGGAAAGTGACCTGGTCTTCAACAAGACTGACAGCTGGAAAGTGACCTGGTCTTCAGCAAGACTGACAGCTGGAAAGTGACCTGGTCTTCAACAAGACTGACAGCTGGAAAGTGACCTGGTCTTCAGCAAGACTGACAGCTGGAGAGTAGTTGAAGTAGTGACCGGTTCTATTTGCTACTTTTTAGGATATTTTATATATTGCTGTTAGTTTTGATTTTATCCTAATAATTACATGTAATTCCTTTAAAAATGGTGATGTAAGTCAATTCAAAATAATGAGAAGTGATCATTAAAGTTGTGTGGTCTTATCCTCTGAGAGTAGTTCTTTTGTTAAAGTTTCTTTTCAACTTAAGAGAAATCAACAAGTGGTATCAGAGCTTCCAAGTACGATCTTGAAGACATGGCGTCCAACATACCCAGTTCAACTTCATGTCCCTATGTTGACCAAAGATAACTATGGGAAATGGTGCATTCAATTCAAGGCACTGTTTGGCGCCCAGGACCTATGGGATATAGTTGATACTGGCTATACAAATCCAACCCCTAAGGAAAAAGGTACATATACTCCAGAACAGAAGACTACTCTCAAAGATCAACGTAAGAAAGACAAGAAAGCTCTTTTCTTACTCTATCAAAGATTGGAGGATGACATATTTGAGAAAATTTATGAGGCCACCTCCAGTAAGGAAGTGTGGGACAAGCTAAGTACTATCTACAAAGGAGTAGAACGAGTAAAGAAGGTACGTCTGTAGACGTTGTAAGGAGAATTCGAGACAGCACACATGAAAGAAGGAGAATCAGTGTCTGACTATCATTCTAGACTGATTGGTATTGTCAACCAGATGCGCAGAAATGGCAAAAAACTTGACGATGTTCGTGTGATCGAGAAAATGTTACGCTCTTTAACTCCCAATTTTGAGCATGTAGTCACAGCGATTGAGGAGTCTAAAGATTTGGATGATATAAGCACCGAGGAGTTGTTAGGGTCATTGCGAGTACATGAATTGCGCATCCGGAAAAATGTTGACGCTATAGCTTGTGAACAAGCTTTAGCATCAAAGCTGTCTTCTGAGCATACCAGTGGCGGTTGAGGAAAAGGTCGTGGCAACCCCACTTATTGGGGTCGTGGACGAGGACGTGGTAGTCCAGTAAAACCAAGAAATTTGCAGTTCGAAGAGGGAAAATCATCCGTGCAATGCTAGAATTGCAAGCAATTTAGCCATTATGCTTCTGAATATCCAAGCAGAGATGACAAATCTGCAAATTTTGCTGAAGGATCAAATAGTGTAGAGGAGGAGCCAACACTCTTGTTTGCTCACAATGAAACACTTGAAGGTGGGGATGTGTGGTATTTGGAATCAGGAGCGAGTAATCACATGTGTTGAAAGAAAGATGTTTTTGTAAATCTACAAAAACACACTTGCGAGCCTGTTAGCCTGGGAGATGCCTCGAAATTGGCAGTTGCTGGAAGAGGAAAGGTGGCAATGTATTAGAAGAATGGAACATCCGCCTTCATTTCAGATGTTTATTACATACCAAATATGAAGAGCAACATCCTGAGCATTAGGCAGCTGCTTCAGAAGGGGTATGTGGTTCACATGGAAGACAACTATCTACAATTAAGAGATGCACAAGGAAGACTTATTGCTCGAGTTCAGATGACAAAGAATCGTATGTTTCCTTTATATTTAAGCACAAAGCCAGAGCATTGTCTGGCTGGTTTCATTGAGAGTGAAACTGGAAAATGGCACATACGGTTTGGGCATCTTTATTTCTCTGGATTGAAGCTACTATCCACAAGTGGTATGGTGAGAGGATTGCCGGATATAGAGATACCAAATCATGTGTGTGCTACCTGTGTGCTTGGCAAGCAGGCACGAAAATCTTTTTCCACTGGAGTATCATGGAGAGCACAAGAACCTCTACAACTTGTGCACATAGACATTTGTGGACCTCTTGAACCTGCATCATTTGGAGGTAACAAATATTTTATCACGTTTATTGATAACTTAAGTAGAAAAGTATGGGTTTAATTTTTTAAAGAAAAGTCTGCTGCATTTGCAATGTTCAAGAAATTCAAACCTTATACTGAACTTGAAAGTGGCAGTAAGCTTGTAACAATTAGATCAGACCGAGGTGGGGAATACACCTACATTGAATTTCAAAGCTTTTGCAGGGAGCATGGAATACAGCATCAACTTACTACTGCTTATACCCCACAGCAGAACGGAATTGCAGAAAGAAAGAACCGTACTATTCTGGACATGACCAGCACACTTCTCAAAGAAAATGCACTACCACAAGTTTTTTGGGCAGAAGCAGTAGCCTGTGCAGTATACTTACTGAACCGATGTCCTACAAAGAGTGTCAAACACAAGACCCCTCAAGAAGCATGGAGCGGATTCAAGCCAAGTGTAACACAATTGAGAATCTTTGGATGTATTGCTTATGTACAAGTGCCTGCAGCCAGACAAAGGAAGCTACAGTGAGGAGTCTAAAGCATACAAACTGTATAATCCTCAATCAAAGAAGATGGTGGTGAGTAGAGATGTCATTTTCGATGAAGTAGCAGCATGGATAAGTGACACCTATTACACTTGGAGACGATGGAGCACAGACAAGAGACACAACGATCACAACCCCTCCATCTCCTGGTCAATCACCTCCTCCATCAGATGGGCAATTCCAGGAAGAAGACGCTACTACTCCTTCACCATTAACTCCTTCTTCAAATAGTATAGAAAGTCCATCTTCAAGTGAAACTCCACTCCTTAAAACAAGGCGGGTACAAGATGTATATGAAGCCATAGAGAAGTTGGTCTACGATAAAGAAGAAGAAAAAGAAACAAATTTGTTTTGCCTATATGCAGATCACGAGCCCCTAAGTTTTCAAAGGCAATTGAAAAAGAATGTTGGCAGATGGCTATGAAAGAGGAAATACAAGCTCTTGAAAAAAACAATACTTGGTCCCTGACCGTACTTCCACCTCGAGAAAGCTATTGGCGTTAAGTGGGTCTTCAAAATTAAGAGAAATGCAGATGGCAGTACTGCACGTTCCAAAGTGAGACTTGTGGCCAAGGGTTACAAACAAAAGTATGGGATTGACTATGAAGAGGTATTTACCCCTGTAGTCCGACTTGATACCGTAAGATTGATCATCTCACTAGCAGTAACTCATAAGTGGAGTGTGTATCAACTTGATGTCAAATCAGCCTTTTTTAATGGGATACTTGAGGAAGAGGTGTATGTTCAACAGCTAGAAGGATTCACTATCTCTGGAGAAGAGCATAAAGTGTATCACTTGAAGAAGGCACTGTACGGGCTTAAGCAAGCTCCTAGGGCTTGGAACGCACGGATTGATGGCTATCTACAGCAAATGGGTTTGTGAAATGCCCATATGAGGCTTTGATTTATACAAAAAAAACATGGTGGGGAATTCATGGTGCTGTGTATTTATGTTGATAACTTGCTATCTACAGGAAATAGTGAAATCATGTTTGTTCAGTTTAAGCAAGACATGTTTAAAGAGTTCGAAATGACAGATAATAGACTCATGTCTTACTTCCTAGGCATTCAAGTGCATCAAAAGACTAAGGGGATTTTTATGTCACAGAAGAAGTACATGGGGGAGATACTTGAGAAGTTTAAAATGAGTAACTACAGCATAGTCAACACTCCAGTTGTGATGAATCACAAGCTGTCCAAAGATGAAGAAGAAGATGTTGTTGATTCAACTCAATACAAGAGTCTAATTGGCAGTTTAAGGTATCTCACTATGACAAGGCCTGACTTAGTCTATGGAGTAAGCTTCGTGAGCCGTTATATGGAAACACCAAAAGAGTCTCACTGGCATGCAGTCAAATGAATACTACGGTATGTAAAAGAAACTTTGAATTTTGGATTCTTCCATGCATCTGGTGAGAAGTTTGAATTAGTTGGTTATTCATATAGTGACTGGGGACGCGATCCTTGACAGGACCGCCCCCGAGTTTCACCCAGAAACCCGGAGGGGTCCTGCGGGAATCCAAATTCAAGGAAAATCCTACCGAAAATTCAGCAGAACCTCCCCTGAAAATGGACTAACCCAGAAATTTCAAACCTGTAGAAAAGCACTTCTAATCATCAACCACCTCTACCACAACCAAATAGGGTCGCAGACCCAACATTTTCACAGAAATTCAACTTAAGATTTTAGAGTGGTTATCAGAGCTGTTATTCTATTACAAGGAATCTCTATAAAAATTAAATGGCGCCTACAGGTTCCGACTAGGAAGATGGTTGTGACTGCCTCGACGTTATTGGCTCGACCTCCACCAAAGCTACTACCTGGGGGACAATTTAAGACAAAACAAAATAAACCGTGAGATGACTCAGTGAGTGGACGGTTTAATGAAAATGAAATTCAAAGGTAAGTATCTTTTCAGAAACCCTTTGTAACCAAATTTAAATTCTAAAACCTCAAGTTGTTTTTGAAATCCCTCCAGTTTAAAAATCATTTTTAAACTTAAGAAAATTTTAAAATCAATGGAACTCGTGGAAAAAGTATTTCAAACACATTTTTCAATAACCAACCGTCTAAATTAACAAAGTCAAAATCATTAATAAACTCGAAAGTAGGTTCTCACTTAAAATCCATATTCAAACTCTTGAAAATACCAATTTCATTTTCCACCATGCTATATACCCTGAATAGTCCTGGCCATACACCTGTGCGGAATTCCTGCATCGCACAGGCAGGCAATATCCTGGCCATACACACGTGTGAATAAATCAGCATGTGCAGGCAATCCTGGTCATACGTGCACGCAGAGCAGCCCCCAAAGGGCGAAGCATCCCGACACACGGCCCAAAGCCTATATGTGTGCCGTGATGGGTCTCAAAGACCTATGTATCTGATAACCTGGAGGGTACTGCAAAAGCGGTTTGAAAACCATCTTTCATAACCAAATCATAAAATCATTTTCTCACGGATAGAAAATATCTTTATCGTTCCAATAAACTTTAAATCCTCAATCCACAATGCATAAGCACAACTAGTAAAATAGTCCTTAATAAATCTCATTCGAAACACATAAAACCAATCAAATCTTTGACCATAGGCTAAAATATGAAATAATCCATACGTGTAAAAATAAGAAACTAGTTTTCTTTCAAACGTCCAACAATAAAACTTATTCGAAATAACATTTGAAATTCAACGTTTAATACCAATGATCAAATCCCAAATCAAATCAAAATATTATGAAATCTTTAATGAAATTATTTGAAAACCAAAGTTCGCTCACATTTGTTATTACTAAAACAAATTCAATTAACCAAGATAAAAATGCAAATTTTATAAATCATTTTAAGGAAGTAAGGTCCACTCACAGTGATAGCCCTAGCTTCGATCCTCCGCCGGATCGTCACGAACCACGGTCGTCTCGCCTATAAAATGCACAACAAAACCGTAAAATTAGTCTCCAATTACGGTCCGAAACACTTTTCGGTTTTCCTAATCACTTCCAACCTACCCAAGATCAACAACCAACTCAACAATGGCTCTAAATGATCCTACATTTCAAGAGATGAAAGTGGATGTTTGAGACCACTGCGATTGCCGCCCAAAGTAGCTATCTCAAGTCCAAAATTAACCAAATATATAAAAATTTCTCAAATCTTCTCATACATTCAAATCTAACATCCACTTTTGGGTTTCATAAGGATGAGATTGTCCAAAACCACACCAAAATTACCAAAAGACTCAGCAAATCCTCAGCGGACCCGAATGGGTTCCAACCTTGCAAATCAAACTTCCCAGAACTCGAATTTCCTCCAATTTAGTCTAAATTTCAGGTTCTAGATGACTAATGAGTACTTTAGGGATGTAAATCATTTCAGAAAACAGAGAGAAAAGCCTTTAAATCTGAAGTCTACAGAGGAACCCGAAATGCCCTTCAATTCTCCAAAACCCAAGTTTCTAAATGCTCAAATTGAACAAGATAGGTATAGGGGAAATAAAGCCCATAGGAAATGGAGGGAAACCCACCTGAAAACAAGCCGAACGGAGGCCGGAGAGGGTTGAAAATCTGGCGAAGAGGAGCGGCGGCTGTAGGATTTTCTGGCGTGTTTCTCGCGTGTGGGTGCTGGCCGGCGAAGGGAAAGGCCGGGGAGGTGGTGGTCGGCTTGTGGGGATCATGCCGGTGAGCCCAGCTCGGAGGGAGGTGGCTGGCGGCGTGATTTCCTGGTCGTGGTGGTGCTGCGCCGAGCAGGGGAAGAGAGAGAGAGACGCGAAAGAGAGAGAGCACGGGGAGAGAGAGAACTGGGCCAGTGGGGTTAGCTGGTCGCCGTGAAAATGGCCGGAGTTGGCCACGCCGGTGAGAGAAGAGAGGGGGAGGTGAGTGAGCTCGGGGAGAGAGAGAGAAGTGAGTGCGGGAGAGAGAATAAATAGAGGGAGAGAGAGTTCTAGAGAGAGAAATTTCTAGAAAAATCTAGAGAGAGAGGAAATCTGATTTTTAAAACTCACTTTTATAAATTTACAACATTGCCCCTTACTTTAAAGGCCTATATCTTTCAAACCGTAACTCGGATTGGCGCGTGCCGCGTGTCTATGAAATCGTGAGTTCGAAACCTATCTAACGGACCCGAAGTCAAAATCGAATTCCCATTCTTTTTAAAAGTCAACTTTTGGTCAAGCTTAAATTAAAACAAAAATAAATAAATTAAAACTTTAAATTCAAAACCCTTTTTACTTTCCAAATAAATTTCAAAATCTTTAAAATACAATCCAACATCTTTTATAAACCTCTTAAAAACATAGTTAAATAAAAATTTAAATTTCTAGTGAAAATTTGGGTCGGGTCGTTACAACCTTCCCCCCTTACAAAAATTTCGTCCTCGAAATTTAGTAGAAAACTTAAATTTTAATGAATTGTGGTTGCAACCTTCTCATCACCCATCAAATCAAACCTCCTTTTAGCAACCATAAGTTAAAAAAATATGCGTGACTTTGGCATTTCCTTCCGTTTCAAGAAAACAAGGAGATTTAAACTCAGGAAATCGCTCCATAACGAACCTAAATAAATTAAGTACGCCTCAAAAATAAAAACTTAAAAAAATGTGATAGAACGCCAAATCCTAGATAAAGTTTTCAGGGATAAACCATTACGAAATAAATCCATTTTAAAACCTTTAAATCATTTGAAAACCACTCTAACCCACCAATCGAGAAAGTTTATCTCTTATCGACATTCAAAACGATAATACGTGACACGCAAGAGTGTGTGTGTGTCCCAGGGTCTATCAAAAATATTGAATTATACCCAAAGATGGATAACGTACCCATGATGACATCCGGTGAAGCCAAAGCGTCCTGCTGCGTCATGGCGAAGACTCTGCCCTGGGCTCTAGGGCGTCCTGGCTGACCCCTATGCTGTCCTCCACCTCTACTAGCATGACTAGACTGTGCTCCACTACTAGACGTAGCACCCGCAGTCTGCACTGCTCTCTGCCCCAAACTTTGGGCACCTGAAATTTGTCCCTGATGGGGGGTCGATCCCAAAGATCCTCCATCACCCGGTTGTAGCATCGGGCACTCCCTCATAAAATGGCCCGTCTGTCCACAATGATAACACCCAGAGCTGCCCAAATGGCACGTCCCGTCATGATACCTGCCGCAAGAGCTACACAGAGGACGACTTGTCCCACGAATCCGACTACCCTGTGATCCACTCAATCGGGCTGTGCTACGAGCTGAGCTACCCGCTGACTGATGGCCAGAACTCTGACTGTGTCCAGAACCTCGGCTATCCGCTGAGCCATATCTAGCACCTCTGAAACCACCACTACCTGAAGAACCTGAACTGAAACTGCCTCTCTTGGATGGTCCCTGACTAGGGCCACTCACAAAAGTATTCTGGTGAGGGCGACGTCTCGTCTCATTCCTATTCCGCTCCGCTAAAGATCTCTCCACCCTCATGGCAGCATCCCGCAATGAACCAAAGGTGGAGTGGTTAGCTGCGGTAACCACCGTGCGAATAGAGTCTCTCAGACCCTCCTCAAATCTCGAGCATCTATCCGCCTCGTCTGCCACAAGTGCTGGGCAAAACCTGGAAAGCTCAGTAAACTTTCTCTCATATTCCGCTACTGACATAGATCCTTGTCTAAGCCTCAGGAATTCGGCCCTCTTCTCATCGCAATAAACACGCGGATAGTACTTCTCGTAAAAGACTCTCATAAATCTGTCCCAAGTGATCTCCGCCGCAGTGAGTCCTAAACGCTCGGAATCCCACCAATGATAAGCGTCACCCACTAGCAGAAAAGTAGCCAAGACTAGCTTCCGATCATCTGGGCATCCCATAACCTCAAAGATCCTCTCGAGTTGTATCATCCACTCGTTAGCCACGCTGGGATCCGTAGTACCAGAAATATTTGAGGCCCCGAGCTTGCGGGCACGCTCAATGCTGTACTCTCCCTCAGGAAACGCCCTAGTACGAACAGCAGTAGTCACTGCCTCGGTTAACCTATCAATAGACTGCTCGAAACCTTGAGTCGTCTCATCGACACCTTCTGCTACCCTATGGTGGGTCCCCGGTGGTCGGCCACGTCGTCGAGGAGGCATAATACCTATAAGAAAACCAAACTCTTATCAATAATGGGGATGCACATTCAGTGCAGAATTGAGGAATCTAAAACCTAATGCTCTGATACCAAATTGACAGGACCGCCCCCGAGTTTCACCCAGAAACCCGGAGGGGTCCTGCGGGAATCCAAATTCAAGGAAAATCCTACCGAAAATTCAGCAGAACCTCCCCTGAAAATGGACTAACCCAGAAATTTCAAACCTGTAGAAAAACACTTCTAATCATCAACCACCTCTACCACAACCAAATAGGGTCGCAGACCCAACATTTTCACAGAAATTCAACTTAAGATTTTAGAGTGGTTATCAGAGCTGTTATTCTATTACAAGGAATCTCTATAAAAATTAAATGGCGCCTACAGGTTCCGACTAGGGAGATGGTTGTGACTGCCTCGACGTTATTGGCTCGACCTCCACCAAAGCTACTACCTGGGGGACAATTTAAGACAAAACAAAATAAACCGTGAGATGACTCAGTGAGTGGACGGTTAATTTAATGAATATGAAATTCAAAGGTAAGTATCTTTTCAGAAACCCTTTGTAACCAAATTTAAATTCTAAAACCTCAAGTTGTTTTTGAAATCCCCCCAGTTTAAAAATCATTTTTAAACTTAAGAAAATTTTAAAATCAATGGAACTCGTGGAAAAAGTATTTCAAACACATTTTTCAATAACCAACCGTCTAAATTAACAAAGTCAAAATCATTAATAAACTCGAAAGTAGGTTCTCACTTAAAATCCATATTCAAACTCTTGAAAATACCAATTTCATTTTCCACCATGCTATATACCCTGAATAGTCCTGGCCATACACCTGTGCGGAATTCCTGCATCGCACAGGCAGGCAATATCCTGGCCATACACACGTGTGAATAAATCAGCACGTGCAGGCAATCCTGGTCATACGTGCACGCAGAGCAGCCCCCAAAGGGCGAAGCATCCCGACACACGGCCCAAAGCCTATATGTGTGCCGTGATGGGTCCCAAAGACCTATGTATCTGATAACCTGGAGGGTACTGCAAAAGCGGTTTGAAAACCATCTTTCATAACCAAATCATAAAATCATTTTCTCACGGATAGAAAATATCTTTATCGTTCCAATAAACTTTAAATCCTCAATCCACAATGCATAAGCACAACTAGTAAAATAGTCCTTAATAAATCTCATTCGAAACACATAAAACCAATCAAATCTTTGACCATAGGCTAAAATATGAAATAATCCATACGTGTAAAAATAAGAAACTAGTTTTCTTTCAAACGTCCAACAATAAAACTTATTCGAAATAACATTTGAAATTCAACGTTTAATACCAATGATCAAATCCCAAATCAAATCAAAATATTATGAAATCTTTAATGAAATTATTTGAAAACCAAAGTTCGCTCACATTTGTTATTACTAAAACAAATTCAATTAACCAAGATAAAAATGCAAATTTTATAAATCATTTTAAGGAAGTAAGGTCCACTCACAGTGATAGCCCTAGCTTCGATCCTCCGCCGGATCGTCACGAACCACGGTCGTCTCGCCTATAAAATGCACAACAAAACCGTAAAATTAGTCTCCAATTACGGTCCGAAACACTTTTCGGTTTCCCTAATCACTTCCAACCTACCCAAGATCAACAACCAACTCAACAATGGCTCTAAATGATCCTACATTTCAAGAGATGAAAGTGGATGTTTGAGACCACTGCGATTGCCGCCCAAAGTAGCTATCTCAAGTCCAAAATTAACCAAATATATAAAAATTTCTCAAATCTTCTCATACATTCAAATCTAACATCCACTTTTGGGTTTCATAAGGATGAGATTGTCCAAAACCACACCAAAATTACCAAAAGACTCAGCAAATCCTCAGCGGACCCGAATGGGTTCCAACCTTGCAAATCAAACTTCCCAGAACTCGAATTTCCTCCAATTTAGTCTAAATTTCAGGTTCTAGATGACTAATGAGTACTTTAGGGATGTAAATCATTTCAGAAAACAGAGAGAAAAGCCTTTAAATCTGAAGTCTACAGAGGAACCCGAAATGCCCTTCAATTCTCCAAAACCCAAGTTTCTAAATGCTCAAATTGAACAAGATAGGTATAGGGGAAATAAAGCCCATAGGAAATGGAGGGAAACCCACCTGAAAACAAGCCGAACGGAGGCCGGAGAGGGTTGAAAATCCGGCGAAGAGGAGCGGCGGCTGTAGGATTTTCTGGCGTGTTTCTCGCGTGTGGGTGCTGGCCGGCGAAGGGAAAGGCCGGGGAGGTGGTGGTCGGCTTGTGGGGATCACGCCGGTGAGCCCAGCTCGGAGGGAGGTGGCTGGCGGCGTGATTTCCTGGTCGTGGTGGTGCTGCGCCGAGCAGGGGAAGAGAGAGAGAGACGCGAAAGAGAGAGAGCACGGGGAGAGAGAGAACTGGGCCAGTGGGGTTAGCTGGTCGCCGGCCTCTGGTCGCCGTGAAAATGGCCGGAGTTGGCCACGCCGGTGAGAGAAGAGAGGGGGAGGTGAGTGAGCTCGGGGAGAGAGAGAGAAGTGAGTGCGGGAGAGAGAATAAATAGAGGGAGAGAGAGTTCTAGAGAGAGAAATTTCTAGAAAAATCTAGAGAGAGAGGAAATCTGATTTTTAAAACTCACTTTTATAAATTTACAACATTGCCCCTTACTTTAAAGGCCTATATCTTTCAAACCGTAACTCGGATTGGCGCGTGCCGCGTGTCTATGAAATCGTGAGTTCGAAACCTATCTAACGGACCCGAAGTCAAAATCGAATTCCCATTCTTTTTAAAAGTCAACTTTTGGTCAAGCTTAAATTAAAACAAAAATAAATAAATTAAAACTTTAAATTCAAAACCCTTTTTACTTTCCAAATAAATTTCAAAATCTTTAAAATACAATCCAACATCTTTTATAAACCTCTTAAAAACATAGTTAAATAAAAATTTAAATTTCTAGTGAAAATTTGGGTCGGGTCGTTACAATCCTGATGAGAAAAAGAGTACTACATGCTATGTATTTTTCTGTTCATCAACTGCTTTTTCTTGGTCGTAAAAAAACAGAGCATTATAGCCTTGTCCTCATGTGAAGCAGAGTATGTTGCAGCTACCTCCACTGTCTGTGAAGCCATTTGGTTGAAGAACTTGTTATCTGAACTGAAGCATCCACAACAGGAGTTTTTTGTGATTTATGTGGACAATAAGTCAACAATAAGGCTAGCTAAAAATCCGGTGCAACATGGAAGGAGTAAACATATCGACACCAGATTTCATTTTATCAGAGATCATGTTAAACATAAGACTATTAAGCTAGCTTATTGTCATACACTTGAGCAAATGGCTAACATCTTCACCAAACCATTATCTTTTAAAGCTTTTTCAGTGATGCGAGACATGCTTGGAATGAAGGAAGTCCAGAATGAAGGAGAGTACAAACAGACTTAGTTTGAAAGAGAGTGTTGAAAATAACAAACCATGTCTGTTTGTGACCTGGTCTTCAGCAAGATTGACAGTTGGAGAGTGACCTGGTCTTCAGTGAGACTGACAGCTGGAGAGTAGTTGAAGTAGTGACCGGTTCTATTTGCTGCTTTTTAGGATATTTTGTTTATTGTTGTTAGTTTTTATTTTATCCTAATAATTACATGTAATTCCTTTAAAAAGGGTGATGTAAGTCTGTTCAAAATAATGAGAAGTGATCATTAAAGTTGTGTGGTCTTATCCTTTGAGAGTAGTTCTTTTGTTAAAGTTTCTTTTCAACGTAAGAGAAACCAACACATATATTCCTTTGAAAGTAAGGAGATAAGCAGAAAGGGTTGTGTGAAACCTGGAAATTTCCAAATTTATTTTGGGATTTTTCCTTATTTTTTAAAAATTTTATAGAATTTATTTGTCGGAAAATCTAATTTTTCCACCTTAAGCTTTAATTGTTTGACTAACTTTGACTATGGTTTTGACCCAAGTTAGACCTTTAAAAGGTAGTACTCTTACTCACAAACCCAACGGTGCAAGTCTCGTATTATTCCGAGTTCGAAAAATTATTTTATGAATTTCTCAAATTTTCTTTTTCTTTAAAGCATTTTATCTTAGTTTGTGGAGCTTGAAATTTCCAAAATTTTTCTAAGAGAAAATTGGTAATTTGACCTCATAGTTAATTAGTACTAATTGATACGAGTCCGTAGTATTTTTCGGGGTATTTTTTTGAGTCCCGAGCTATTTTTAATTAATTTTTGAAGTTGAGAAAAATAGGAAAAAGAAGATAAAATAGGAAATCACCAGATCGCGCCACGTGGCACGATTTGGAGCGTCCATCGTTGCATGGCAGCAAGATATGATGGCTGCATGTGCAACCAAGTGTCAAGGCATGTGCCACGTGTCACTTCCTCATTGGTCCGAATTGTGACGGTTGACTTGGGTCAACCCAGTAAACTCGGATGAGTCAACCGATTTGACTCACTCTCTCTCCCTATAAATAGTGGCGCAACCCCCCAAGCTGATCCCTCACAATTCAGCCACACGCTTCCCAAGAGAGAGTTTATCTCTCCTCTTTCCTCCTTTCTCTCTCTTCTTCAATCTTGTTTTGAGTTTATCTTGAGTTCTGGAGCTCCGATCGACGATCCGATTTTGCCTACACGATCGTGGCGATGAGCTCTCAATTCTAGTAGTGTGAAGGCTATGTTTTGGTGAAGTTTTAAAAAAATCATTTATGAGCTCCATAGGTAATTTTTTAATCCCTGTCGAACTTCTGCTAAAATTTTGTTAAATTAATCTCTTGTTCATTAGGCTCTTTTAATCTTGTTTCTTAGCAAGTCTAATAGTAGCAAGACTCTTCCCATGGGAAGTCTACAACAGGTATACCTTTAATCCAGCTTATTTAATCTGCTGTTATTTAAGTTGTGGTTATAGACGGAACGCCGTTTAACTGTTGTTATCAAATGAACTTAATAAATATTAAGGCCATATCAGTGGTAACCAAATAACGTGATGACTAAGGTCAGTCCATGAGCATACATGCGTTGGGTACTGAGCTATATAGCTCCCTCAGTTTCCCCATGCACTGACCTGGTCACGTTGTAGGTTCATATCTGATCAACCTCCTCGACAATAAATTAAAATAGATAGAGAAACTACACGGTCTGACATGACTGTTTGCCTCGGGGTGCAAGGTCATGTTGGATTAAGAATTTAGAGAAGTCTAGCAGTTACGCTAGTGCCAAACCTCTGAATTATACCTAGTCTTAACAGACAAGGTCATCGATTTACGTGAAGACCGTTTTTAACACCAGTTGTTGTCAAATTAGGAACTCCAGTTACCTAAAAGAGATCATTGTGACGTGGCAAATTATGATTTGTACTCGAGAACAGGCAAAAGCTTTGGACGCTAGGTAAGGGGACAACACACTCTAACTAGTGGATTTCCTGCATGTACCATATAATAAATACTGTGTGATAAAGATGCATATTTTTTATTGGCATATCTGCTTGGTTTTATGATGATGGGAATGATGACTGTTATGCATATTCTCGTGAGATTGTTATTGTGTTTAACTTGAGAGTGAAAGGTCCCTTACAGTAGACCCTGCGTTTCGATCCCCAAAACCTCATGAGGGGTTGTACGGACGGACTGGTCGATTGTCCTTCGTGGGAGGCCAGTCTAGGAGGTATAACCATGAAATGGCCACTTTCGCTACCCTGTCCCAGTCAAATGACTGCAGGACTTCGTTATGTTTTTGTGAGAGGGTAGTTAGGCTTAACGGCTGGTCAACAGGTATGATTCTGAACTTGGGTCCAGAAAGCTGTATTTTGAAAACTGTATGAGCATGCTACTAGTTTTACAAAACTTGACAACTGGTTTGTGTTGTGCATTTGATTTTAAATTATCTCAAACTATTTTTCAAACCTAGCAAGGAGTTCCCTGAGGGGGAGCAATGAACGTATGTGATGATCACCCCTACATTGTTGTTTTTCTCCCTCTTAGGTTCTGCGCGTGTTGATTTTGACGGCCTCGATTGAGGGGGTAGTGGTGCGGCCTCGAGCTTGTCAACTCCTGTGTTCCTGTTTAGTCAGTATATTTCCATGGGCAGGTCTTTGGTGATCTTTTACTATCTTTATATACCCTTGGTCATATCCTGTATATACACTGAGTTCTTGGGTTGTCTACTTTTGAATTATCGAATCTATATAAACAGTTTCTTTGAAATCACTCTAAACAATAGTAGCTTCGAGGGTTGGTTTAATTATGAATTAATTATTTATATATTTTTCCACTGCAAACTCAAGCACTCTGATCTAACCCATTTTACTAAACTAAAAGGCTTAACCTATTTTGTGAATTATTTGGGATTATAACACCTGAGGATCGGTTGTTGTAGTCTCAGGTATTCTCAAGATAGGTGCCTTTGTTACGTACCCGGATTTTGGGCCGTGACAGGTTGAGTCTCCCTTCTTATGCATACGCAGGTTTGCTGTAAATATAACTCACGCTCTTGAGAATCTTGTGCAATTGTATTTGAAAGTATTAAGTATTTGAAAGACACAATTGTTTTAATGAGGAAGCTGCTCCAAAAGTAAATTTTTGGTTCAAAGAAAGCCAGTGAGCAGGCTGCTCCAGTTGCCTCGTTGACAGAAAAAAAAAAAAAAAAAAAAAAAAAAAAAGCTAATAGTCTTGATATATGTATGTGAGAATTGTGATGGTTGGATGTTAGTTTCACGGTGGTGACCCATTTACCCACTACATGTTTTCAAGTATGTTGGACTCCACAAATTAAGGAAGCCAGTAAACACATAACTGCTTTTAGATAAAAGTCCATGATGGGTGGTTTTCTAACTAGCACGTACGTTCTGATCAGTTTCTGTGGCCCTCTACTCTGCTCTATAATAGACACAGACCCTTGAACATATTAGGTAACTCAACTATTCCATCAGTAAAAGAAACAACATGTGAAAAGAGAGACAGAGAGTAGAAAAAGTCTCAGGATTAAGATTTGTCTAAGAAGTTTCAATCATCAGTCTACATCAATTCTCAATGGCCAACAACGGTATGTAATTCTGATCTAACTTCATTATCCTTCAGATATATTGTATTCAAGTATTGAAGTTCCGCATAATAATATTCATTGATAGACTAACCAGGCAGAGTGCTTGAGGATACTCCAATGTAACTTCTGCAGGGATACTTGTAGTTTTGCTTCAAACAAGGTGATATTGGAGGCGTTGCGGACAAGTTCTATTGGTCAGACTAAAGATTTTAGACAAACCCTAGAGCTTTGTATGCCTTTCATAATGTTCAAGAAGGATGAGGCAGTTGCAATTGGGGCTCATGCCTTAGACTTGAAGCTACCATTTGAAGAGATTGAGGTCCTTCAAGAGAACTTGGACTTAATTAAGAGACAAATCGACCTCGAAGAGGTCAAAGTTTGGTCCGCTACCAACCCTGTTGATGTTGCTAAAGCTGGTTCTTTTGTTAAACTGATAGAGCAGAATCCTTCTTTCCCTGGTAGCCCAACTGCTATATTCTTGACCCGGTAATTATAATCTTTGTGGTACATATCTGCAATTTCCAAATAAAGTCCTTATTTTTTCTAAATAAAGTCCTTTGATTATTGCCTTGTCAAAGAAATATGTCATTATTTTTTTATTTTTTGAGGGTATAGGATATGCATTAAGCTCATACCTTTCTAGAGTATAGAATGAGGTTTGTGAAGACTGCATATTAGGTTATAAAACCTAATATAAAGCCGACAAACCATGGCTTGACAAAAAAGTAAAAATGCACTGCCGAATAATCGAAAATGGCCACCGACCGCTTGACGCCTGCTATGTGTGAAAAAAATAGAAAATGATGGACCAATATTATGTAACATGGAATGGTTACAATATTATTGGACTTTAGTTAGAATTTTAAAAGTCATAAGGTTTTATTCAGTATATTATAAAACTAAAGGACCAAAATGGAAGTCTCCTTATAAGATATATAGTACATCAAAATAAATTTTAAGCTCAATTACAAATACACCCACAAACTATCTGGAGTATTTCAGATTGGTCCATGAATAAAAAAATATTCATATTAGTACACCAACTAATAGAAATTTATAAAATAACACATTCGTTAGAAATTACGTTAATAAGGGTGTTAAATGCCAATGTAGACAGTGCTAACATGGATTTTTTGAATGATGTAGATACCAAATTTAAACTACATGGATTAATGATGTCATATTTAATTTTATTTTTACAGGGTTCAAAAGTTTTGTTAGTTTTTTTTTAATTTAATTAATTTGACATTAATCTATGTGGAGCAAATTTAGTGTCCACATCATTCAAAAAATCTACGTCATCGTTGTCCAAAGTGGCATTTAACTATCTTTTCTGACGGAATTCATAATGGATGTGCTATTTTGTAGGTTTCTATTAGTTAGTAGACCAATTTAAAACATTTTTTTGTTCATGTACCAATCTGAAATAGCTCCTATAGTTGGTTGGTGCATTTTGTAATTTAGCCTAAATTTTATTGTTGTTTTTCACATTCATATTTTTCAACAATTCCCTTGTGTTGCCTTTTATTTTATTTTTTTTTCACATTTAAATCATAATTTATTTGCTTACATTAACCTTTACATGCTTAGTTTAATTTATTTTAATTTTAAGGGCCAGTTACACTTTGCACCCCTCAAGTATATAGGTCGTTTTCATTTTGGTACCTGATATTCAAAACATTTTAATGTAGACTTAAAGTTTATGAAAATTGCAATGTGTCCATTCCGTTAATTTTTGTGTTAATTTTGACTGCATATAACATTTGTGGGCCGGATTCGTTTATACTGATGTAGACAATAACACTAAAACTAAATATAAAAAATTATCTCGTTCATCCCTATCTCTCCCTCCTCCCTCATCTCTTTTGTTCCCAGTTTTTTGTTTTTTCAATTTTTTCAATTTTTAATTGATTTTTATTTTTTTAACCTATAAACTTTTAGCTGGCCTTTTTAATGTTTTTCCACGTGGCGTAAATTTACTGTCCACATCAATGTAAATAAATCTCACACATGTTATATACAGTTAAAGTTAACGGAAAAGTTAACAAAAGGGCCGAACACATTGCAATTTTCATAAATATTTAAGTCCCACATTGAAACATTTTGAACATTGAGTACCAAAGTTAAAAACGATTTATACCTAAGGGGTGCAAAGTGTAATTGACCCTAATTTTAATTAGGGCAATGCTAGAGTGCCCTAATAGGACATGTGCCCTAATGACATGGAATTTTCATGTCAATTAAATTATTTAATATGTCTAATAATATATTTACCAAATAAGTTTTAAAAAAAGACTAATATAACCTCGTTTAAAATTCTACAAAACATTAATTAAATTACAAAAAGAAAAAGATTTTAAAAATGTTTCACGACAAAATTTAAACTTCTACACATGTTCATTATTTTCCCCCAATTTTAGAACCCTAAAAAGCTAGCTACTACATCATCTCCTTTTTCGTTGTTCATGGTGAATTATTAGATGACAGAAAATAGCGATAGGATTTATTTGGGTCCTTTCTGAATTCTTAAATGCATAGATATACGACATCGTGAATTATTAAAAAAATATGGCAGATTGGTATTTGGTATTTGATATTCGGTGGATCTTGATTTTTCTTTTTTTCTTTTTTTGACAATTCTCGATGCTCAATAGTGTGGTCTGGACTCCTTTAGAGCTGGGTTATTAATTTTCATTGGCTATATTGAGTTTTGAAAACGAAAGCTTTCCTCGGTCTTTATTTGGTGCTTCTTCCATCGGGTATGGAGCACCTTCCAGTTGAAGTCATAGGTAACATACTATCTAAAGGAGTCCAAACCACATTATTGAGCATCGAGAATTGTTAAGCCTATCATCTGGGTTTGTCACAAAAAATAAGAAGAATCAAGATCCACCAAATACCAATCTGCCATTTTTTTTTTTAATCAATTCATGATGTCATGATTAATTGCGCTTCCCTTTGATTAATAGCTACTACTTCTATATACATCTTTTCCATGGGGGCCAACTTAGTTCTATCAAACCTTTTAGTTGTTCCAGTTGATGAAGAGCAACAATTAGGGGCTGGAGTAATGTAAAGAGCTAGCATGAACCAATTCAATTGGAAACTAGAGGCTCATCCTCTATTCCCAAATCCCAAACCAATCTCTTGACAGCAGATTGCTGGTGTGGCTCGGACTGCCATGTGTGGTTGAAAGTACTAGGGCTGCCCTTTGGTTTGCTTTTTACCGAACCGACCGACTACCGATCGAATTTTTTTGGTTTGGTATACCGATTTTTACAATTCGATAATCGAAAATCTGAAACCGAAAAAATCCGAAAAAAGTTGGTTTGGTTTTGGTAAAAATAAAAAAAAGTTAGTAAACTGACCGATTACTGAAAATTATTACCGAAAGAAACCGAATCGATTATTACCGAAAAAACCGAAATATATACCGAAAAAAACTGAAACAATTACTGAAATTTAGTTATATATGCTTATATAATAATATTATGTTAGTGGTACAATAAATATTAAACTACTAATATTTTAAACAATTATAAGAAATATAATTGTATAATGTTATCATATTAATATTATCAAAAGTGTGAGTTAAAATATAGAGTCATTCTCTAATAAAGTAAATGTTATTATTTTTAAGAAAATAAGAATCTCATCTTTAGGTAAGTAATGCATATATATATATATATATATACTCATATTTATCGGTATATATACATACTAAATTAATATGATATGTACTAATACATATTATTAAACTAATTATACTAGTATATATTATTACAATTAATACTAGTACTATACTAAACTACCAATACTACTCGTGCAAATATATATTCATCAAACATTATATTTTTTGCATCATATTTGATTAAATTTTAATTTATATTGGTATATAATAATTAGTATTATTATAATTAAACCGAAAATGAACCGAAGATATACCGAAGTAAATCGAAAATGAACCGAAAGTATCCGATACCAAAATTATCGAATCGAACCGAAAACTGAAGTTTACCAAAAATTACCGAACCGAAAAATACCGAATTTTTTTATTTTGGTTTGGTAAGCTCCAATACCGATCCAAACCGACCAATAGGCAACCCTAGCTGAAACTAATCTTTTGGGTTGCTAGTGTCAATGATAGAAGAGAAAGCACGATGAGATTCAATGTGATTGAGGAATTGACGAAGAGCTAGTCTATAGTTTTTCTTTTCTCTTTCAAAAATTTATTTTTTTCCATTAGATCTATTCTAATGAAATAGTGTAGTTGATCGAGATTAAAATTAATGGAAGACAAAGGATGATTAAGATAATTTTTTATTAATAATAATTTCAGTCATTAGATTTTAATTGAGTAAGGTAGTCTTTTAACAATAATGATGTGGCAAACAAATAATGATGTGTACAAAATAATTTTGCCACATCAGATTAGAGCACAAAGATCTTGGGCCCTAATAGGGCACAAAATATTTTCCCTTTTAATTAAGCTCAATCGGCTTAAAATGTTGTTCCACAAATATTTTACACCTTATCTTCCGTGCAAGAGATAAACTCTCCTCTAGTACACCTCATCCTTATAATGGAAAATGCTTGGCTCCATCCTCGAATGGAGGAACTCCTTCATTCCCATTGGCACAATTTATTTCATTTTTTACTTTTTCATTATATGTATGAATTATTTTTTTTGACAATAAAAATATGCATGAATTAATTTTTTGTTTAAAATCTTGCAATGTCATACCTCATCTTTCCAATTCGTCGCAATGTCATACCTCTGTCAGTATAACCATTAATAAATTCGTTAAGTGCTGACGTGGCAAAGGTTAATTTTAGTTCAGTACCTCAAGTTTATTTAGAATTTCAATTTCATACCTCTTGTTTAAAATCTTGCAATGTAATACCTTATTTTTTTCCAATTTGTTGCAATGTCATACCTTTGTTAATATGACTGTTAAGGAATCCGTTAAATGCTTACGTGACTTTTACATGTCCCACTATTTTTATGATGTGGCACTTACGTGTCAACTGAAGAATGAGTTCCCACAAAAAAACCTGCTAAATCAATTCTAACCGGATGCCATATGGTCTAACAATTATTTTAAATTACTAAATTTTTTAATTTTCAGATTTTTAATTATTTTTATGCCACGTGGCATGATTTTTAATTTTTTTATTTATTTAGAATGATAAAAGGAAAAAAAGACATGGGTTTGTGAGATGGGGACGAAGGAGTTGGCCAAGCATTGTTCACATACAATTAAGTAACCCAAAAAATTGTTACTTTAAATGATAAAAAAATGGCTAAAGTTCAATTTAGACACTAAACTATGGGGGGTATTTCAACTGCATCCATTATCTACAAAATTATTCAAAAACATACCCCATCTAAAATCTAAATTGAAAAAATGAATTTTTCTTCCTCTTTTCCTTTTTTACCCCTCTCCACCTCCCACTCTCTCTCTCTTCCCTCTCTTCAGCCAACCCTCCCAACCCCACCCCTCCCGACCCCACCCCCACCACAACCCTCCAGACCTCCCCTTCCACTTACCCGAGTCTTTCTCTCTCTTTTCTCTCATTTTTCTTCTTCTTCCCAGTGTCTCCCTTCTCTCTCTTGTGACTTCGCACAGTCCATCCATAACCAGGCCAACTCCGACCAAGCCTAGCTAGCGCAGCACTACCAGCCACTAGCCTGCAGCTCCTCTCTCTCTCCCTGACCATCCCTCTCTTCCCTCTCCTCTCCCACACGACTCCCTCCCTATGCGCACCTTAGCCCAGCCAAGGCCGGCCATTTTCCAGCGGCCCAAGGCCACCGGAGGGTCCCCCTGGTGTCCGCCATCCCCCCACGAGCTAGGTTGTGGTGGGGGTAGGGTGGGGTCGAGAAGGGGTGGGTTGGGAAGGTTGGCTGGAGAGAGGGAAGAGAGAGAGTGTGGGAGGTGGAGAGGGATAAAAAAGGAAAAGAGAAAGAAAAATTCATTTTTTTCAATTTAGATTTTAGATGGGGTATGTGTTTGAATGATTTTGTAGATAATGGATGCAGTTGAAATACCTCCTATAATTGAGTGCCTAAATTGAACTTTAGCCTAAAAAAATTGTCACTTTAAGCCGAAAAGGTGCTCTACAAGTTTTTATTAGTTTGGGAGCTAAAAATGTCAAGTGTGGTACGTCTAACCCAACTTTGCTTGTTTACTTTTTTATTCTTGTTTAACATATTGATTTCAATCAATTTAATGTTATTAATTTGTAAGACAGCATATTATGCAGTTTTATTACTCTACAATATTACTAATTGCACCTACAGTCTTTCTTGTTCTGTTTATTGTAGCATTTAATTTGTAAGACCAAATGAAATGTCCTGAAGACAAAGCAGAAGCTACAGAACACAAATGAAAATCACATTGCCATGGCTCTTAACAGAGATTAACATGTGGTTGGTGTAAAGGTGTAGTTAAAAGCAACAACTACATCAGAATTTGAAGCAACTATTCATATCAGCAAGGGAAAACCAGTTATGCAAGACTAAAAAGGAAGCCAAATATCTCATAGTCATAAATGTAATGCAATTGCCCGCCTATGAAAATAACAAAGTTCCAATAAATTAAACTGATCAGTGTCCTGCAAATTAAATTTATACGGTCAAATATTGCAGCATTGATCAATTAGCAATCAGAAGAAGGCCCTGCTACCATAAAACACCCTTGATCCATCCTTCTTTTTATCAAGTTCTAAATTGTTGTTATGGTTTGAAATCACTTCACTGCGGTCTTCACATTCTGCTTTATCAAGATCCATTGGGAGCTTCATCTTTGCTAAGGACTCGGTAAATTGTTGCATGCTTCTCATGTACATGTCCACTATTTGTTGCTGCATTGCAGACTGCTCAGCCTCCATGTTGATATTCCCAAGTGGAGCAGAAAACACCTGACCAAATTGACCAGAACCAACCTTCTGTTCCTTCTTGCACTCCCCTTCCTTGCCCGAGAAATTCGACTCCTTGTCATCTCTAGTTTCTCTTCCCTTTCTTGAGGTTGGAGTGTCTGGACAAGTAGCAGAACCTTGATTAGCTGCTCCTGTGGCGACAGATGTGATAAGAGAATTCGATGATTCCCCAGCCACGCGATTCTTTTTCTCAATTGAATCAACCGAGTTTCGATCATCACTCAAGCTTGTTGTGATAGAACTCAAGAAGCCAGAGTTTTGGATGCTCCCATTAGGAGAAACAGGTTCACCCTGAATGCCCTCGGATGAACTTACAGTCATTTCACAGTCATCAGCAGGCTGAGGAGATGCACCCAGATGAAGAAACGAGGCAATTAGTCCTTCAGAACCAGGCCTCCAAGCACAGCCATGCCTTGCCAAGTCAAAGTACTCAGTGACCATTTGCTGATTCTCCCTCACCACATTGATATCTGGGAATTCGATCCTCGAATACTCAACTGGGTCTAACATCACTTGTGCTATTTTTCGATCGAGCAATACAACTTCTGAAGTTATGGATGAGTTAGCAGACGATTGGGATAAGGAACTGGTGGAGGGTTTAACAGGCAAGGATGTGTTGAGAGAAAGAGTCAATTTGACAGTTCCAGCTGGGGAATGAAAGAGATCAGTGGAAGACAGACTAAAATCTTGAGTCACTTTTGCTTTGCCAATTACTTGTGAAATTGGGACCAAAGTGAATCCCAAAAGCTGGTCTTCCAAGTAGTTCCTGGCCCTGCTGAGCATCCAAATCTCACATTTCAGAACAGCATCAACTTGAGTGATTTTTATCCTCAAGTTTTCGTTAAATTCCGGGTTCTTGCCACCTCCATTGATGATTCTAGTTGAGAGGGTCTCATCTGGATTGTAAGTAAGGGAAAATTTTGCATAAACATCTTGGTTTTCATAGATGCATATGTTGTGAATGTTCCTAGCATGGTGAACATAGATTTCAAGAATCCCAGAAAAGTCGGCATCGCCATTTTCATCGCTGATTGTGTTTGAATTCAGGTTGTACCTGAACCCAGTAGTCTGATTGAATGACTCCATTGGAATATAGCCTCCCTTTGATATTCTAATAGTTTCTGTTTCTGTTTGGTAGCAAGAAAGCTAGAAGAATGGTACAACAGAAGAGAAACAGAGTTGATAGAAATTATAATAGATGTTGAATTGATTAAGTGACCAAAAAGTTGGCTTTCATGCTTAAAACGTAGGTTTCTGAAGCAATGTCAGAATTTTAATGCATTGAGAGAGAGAGAGAGAGAGAGAGAGAGAGAGAGAGGGAGATGTCTCAGACAGCAGATTTTGGGGTTCTTAAAGAAGTTTTACAGGATCAATCTACACATTCAAGCAAAGCATTTTTACGAAAGAAAGGTTGTGCCAATTAAGCCTTGGGAGAGAGAGAGACTTACAGTACTGCAATTGTGGAGCTTGCTTTGTCATTTGTGGTGGGTATGGTAGTAGGTGGGAGTGAAGAGAAGAAAGGAAACTAATCAAAGAAAAAATTGATGATGTTATGGTTGTTTTTTAATCACTCATTTCTCATGCACTTTCTTTTGGGGGTGGGTGAAGGATAGTGATTTTTGGAGGGGTTGCTTTGCTTGACAATTGACATTACAGCTTCCACTTCTAATGCCTAACTCGCTCCACTGAGTGAATTTAGTGGAGGCCCTACTTGGCCCATCTTCATTATCAATCTATCCACCTTTCTCACGAGATGCTCTCCAATGTTATAAAAAATCAGTTTTTTTTATACTTTATCCGCTTTTTAACTGGATAAAACTAACTTGAAAAAACCAAAATACCTGGGTTAAATACAAAAATGGTCCACGAACTTTACAGTGAATCTTAATTTGGTCCACTAACTATAAAAAGTGTCAATTTGGTCCACGAACTTTTCAAGTTGTACCAAAGCAGTACAAATGATAACTTTCATTGAAAAATTTAACGAAAACTGGTCATGTGTACAACAAGTGACCACATTTTCAAAGGCATTTTAGTCCGTTCATCACATTTTCATGTTATCAATTTCGTTAATTTTTTGATGAAAATTAACATTTGTACTAGTTTGATATAACTTGGAAAGTTCGTGAACCAAATTGACACTTTTTATAGTTAGTGGACCAAATTGAGATTCACTGTAAAGTTCGTGGACCATTTTTGTATTTAACCCAAAATACTTTCATTTTTAAAACAAATTTAGACAAAATGAGTCCCATTATTCATGTCATGAATTAACAATGGCAAAGACTTCAGTTTTTTTTTTTTTTTTCCCTAAAATTTATTCATAATATCTTTCTTGAAGCAGAAATCTGTAATTTTTATTTTTAAACAAAAGTTCGATTTCTTCCGAAAAGCCGTCTCTGCCTACTACTCTTCTACACCTTTCTTGTTAAACAATTTAGAATGCAAAACAATCAGAATCAAATCTTGCCTTGAAAGAGACCAATTAACTACCAGCTGACTAAAAAATGAAGCAATTAAACTAAGAATCTGATTTTAAGTATGCAATAGAAACCCATTGTTCATGTCATGAATTAACAAGGGCAAAGTCTTCAGTTTTTTTTATTTTTCCCTAAAATTTATTCATAATATCTTTCTTGAAGCAGAAATCTGTAATTTTTATTTTTAAACCAAAGTTCGATTTCTTCTGAAAAGCCGTCTCTGCCTACTACTCTACTACACCTTTCTTGTCAAACAACTTAGAATGCAAAACAGTCGGAATCAAAACTTGCCTTGAAAGAGACCAATTAACTACCAGCTGACTAAAAATTGAAAGCAATTAAACTAAGAATCTGATTTTAAGGATGCAATAGATCAGTCAGTCATTATTTCACAGCGTCCTCTCTTTTTTTTTTTTTTTTTCTTTTTTTCTTTTTTTTCATTAAATGGTTACATTATTTCACAAGGTTGAAGGGAAATACAGTCTCAACCCAAAAAAAAAAAAAAAAGGTCAGTATTTACAGAAGAAGGGGGTGGGGTGTTGTAAATATGGGCATATGATGGAGTTGCGGAATGAGAATTACTTCCGGCCCAACCTTGCCAAATGCTGCTGATGTTTTGCTGCAGCAGCCTTATCAGCAGCTTCACGTTTAAGTGCCCGCTTTGCACGCCTCCCAGTTTTATCAATTGCAGCCTCTTTGTTCCTGGGTTCACGAGATGAACTAGCACCTGAGTCCTGGATATTTGATCTGTGAACAGGCCTTGCTTCTTGACGCCCAGCACTCACGTATCCATTATCTCCCCATCTTCGATTACCAATGCGGATACTCGATGAACTACTGAAGTAAGCTTCATCCAGATCATCCTCTTCATCCTCTTCATCCTCGTACGGATAATAATCCTCAATATCATCATACACATCTTCACGTTCCTCCACAATCAAAGGCTCAAACCATCTGGCTCTAAGAAGTAGGCACACACTTTCCTCAAACATGTAATCATGTATGCTGTCAAACCATGAAAATGACAAGTGTTATTAAGATGACAACACATTCTTTTTTTCCTTTAGGCATGTCAGAACTGATTATTCACAAATAGTATGTCCTAGAAAGAATTATGAGATTACACATCCAGTGTCAACCAAGTTGAAGATATACCCTCCAAATTTTGCATTGACGCAGCCTGTGGCGGCCGCTTCAGACTACTCATAACCACTTTTCCTTAAATAACTATTAGTTTCAATCAAAATTTCTTTTGCTAAAGTACACTCTTCTTTTCTTTTTACCTTCTAGTTTTTGACAAGTATGCAAGCACTACCTTCACAGGGCTCTAAGATATCTGTCAAAAAACTCTTCTTGCAAAAAATGTACAAGGCACTACTCTCTCACCATGTTTCTCCCTTTCTAAATATTTATATAAAGAGAAACAAGAGGACTTGAAATACCTGCCATCAAGCGAACGATGGACATTCAGGAACTCAAATGGATGTTTGCACTGAGGGCAGGTTGGTTTTTGGCTGTATGTCACCCAACGAAGAATGCAAGTTGCACTGCACAGAACAAAAATGCTAAACCATGAATACCACAGCCAAGTGCCATTGCTTAAAAAATTTAAAAGTAAAAGTGTCTGTCATGCTTTCATCCTATTTTCATTTTTATGTGACCAGCATCGTATACTAATTGCTTCGCTTTATGTATCCTCGTTAAATTAGAGAAGAATGCTTCACGAAGCTTAAACCACAGCCATCATTCAATTTCTTGGAACTCCACAGGTCCAAAAGGATCCGTGCAGTGCTAAACTTCTAGTGTTATGAGTTTGCAACAGTCAACAGGGAGTACAAGGTCACATCAAACAACTCCATGTGTACAAGAGGTACTAATCAGGTTCCTTAGCATGGAATAGACATATACTACCTCTTTTATAAATTATACCAAAAAATTACAAAATATACAAATAAACCCACTCAGTTTCAGACTAAAAGAAACATTATATGTTGGTAGCTTCTGTCTTTTTACACATTAAACCACTACTTGTTTTGGATGTCCACCACCTAGGTCTTTTCACCTTGCCCATGTGTACAAGAGGTACTAATCAGTTTCCTTGCCATGTCATAGCACAGAAGTGCCCCAGGCAAGCACCTTTAACAACATTTCTTCTTTATGGTCAATACAATTGTAAGTTAGAATCTCAGATACCTCACACATCAACAATGACATGTAGGGTTGCCACTAAAAGAGCTCCACGCCTACATGATTGATGTATATCTTTATGTAAGTGTGTGCATTTTATCTGAAAGATGCCTTGCAAACAACTAAAATAAATTTCATATATTTTCTTCATTTTATATTCACCTCCTTCTAACAAATAAAGAGTAAAAACTAATACATTTGTATTATAGGAAATTGATATGGCTATTGGTGCTAATACAAACAAAGTGATGCAGCAGTCCACTAAAATAACCACTCAAACAGAGGAGACTAAGAGACCCTAAAAAACAAACACAGTATACCCAAGAAACAAGCAAACCACATTATATCCAAACGAAACAATAGAGCCTAAGAGATCGCTGCTTCAAAATCAATGTCCAGGAAGAGAAAGGACAATCTTTGAATTCAAAAATAAATTATTTTCATAGCATATCTTGTAAGTAGTCAATAAGGGTGGAGATGATCATTGATGCAGGAGCATCTCCTAGGGTTCCAAGACTTATTATTATTTTTTATTAGCTTTTTAATTTTTATTTCCTAGCTGGATTTAGAGTCTAGTTTCCTTATTTCATTAGGTCTTTTAAGGTAATTTTACTTTATGTTTTCCTAGTTAGTTTAGGTTTATGCTTTTCCTAGTTATCTTAGGTTTATGTTTTCCCTACATAAGCTTAAGGCTTAGGTTGTAATAGACAGGTTTTGGCATAATATTATTCAGAGATTTCTGATGTGAGAGCTTCTTTTGGGTTCCTAAACCCTAGAACTCATCTATCTACGTTCCAACTTTGATTCTATAGCTTTATTCTCTCTCTTTTCTACTGTTATTGCTGGATTTTCCTTTCTACTGTGGTTTTTGCCCTATTACTATAGCTGGACAGCAGCCCTATGCTTCTGTCTTACATCAATTGGTATCAGAGCAAACCCTGGTTGCAAACCCTAGTTCTACACCATGGCTGGACGTGGTAGAAGCCGGGGACAAGGAAACCAAGCTCTACAAACAAAGATGGCAGAGATGTGGCGTATGATCGAAGATCTGTCAAGAGCAATGGAAACGCTCCGACGACAGGAACATGCGAAAGCCCATATGGAGATTCCGGAAGGCGGACGCAACCCCTTGGACATACCGGAAGGTAGTCTTGAGGATGAATGTTTTGTGGAATAAGTGGTGAGTTATGATTATCCAGGTTCCGCTTATGATGGCGTTGATCTGAGAATCGTGGTTCTCATGAGTCGGATAGCCCTTTTGAAGAAACTTTGGATGACTTGGAAGATGATAGTTCTCTAAATTTAGATCTTCCTCCAGGATTTGATAGTTGAGTAGAAGATGATTGTGAAGCTTGTTAAGTTATTTGTTTGGGGCTTGAGAAAACTTTTGACAAAGAATCTGGTGAGAGTAAAGAAAATGTTGGGTCTGAAATTTTTTTGAAGGAAGGGAACCAATATAAATTTGAAAATAAGGTGGTACAGGAAATTCTTGAAGACATCATAGGCGATGAGCCCACAATCCTGAAGTCCCAAGACTCTATAGGAAATAATGCTTCTGAATATGTTGATTTCATTGGAGTTGATGCAATGAACTTCAAGATTGCCAAGAACCTGATCGATTTTGTAAATCAAATGAAAATTGATGTGAAGAAATTATGGGATGCGAGATTGATCATGGACAATAAAGCTAACTGTTCAAGAAGGATCAAATATTCCAAATATCTCTTTGTTTGGAAAGGAAGAAATCAATTTCAAGACTATAAGTTCAAGAAGAGTTTATCTGGATTATTTGCAGAAGTTGTGAAGACTTACTCGCCGGAGTCGAGTTTTTCCCAACCCGGTGCAGTTGATGCAGGAGCATCTCCTAGGGTTCCAAGACTTATTATTTTTTTTAGTAGCTTTTTAATTTTTATTTCCTAGCTGGATTTAGAGTCTAGTTTCCTTATTTCATTAGGTCTTTAAGGTAATTTTACTTTATGTTTTCCTAGTTAGCTAAGGTTTATTGTTTTTCTAGTCAATTGAGGAAATTGTTTTCCTATATAAGCTTAAGGCTTAGGTTGTAATAGACAGTTTTTTTTTTTGGCATGATATTATTCAGAGATTTCTGATGTGAGAGTTTCTTTTGGGTTCCTAACCCTAGAACTCATTTATCTACGTTCCAACTTTGATTATATAGCTTTATTCTCTTCTCTTCCTATTGTTTGTTGCTGGAAGTATTCTCTATAGTGGTTTTTTGTCCTAAAACTACAGCTGGACAGCAGTCTTTGCTCCTGTCCTACATCAATTGAGTAGAGAAAAAGTTGGATTCAAGGAAAAGGATCAATACAAATTAGAAGATAAGATGGTACAGGAAATTCTTGAAGATATTGTTGAAGATCCCATAACTTTGATGTCACAAGGCCTTACAGAAGATATTACTTTTGAATATGTTGATTTTATTGGAGTTGATGCGATGAACTTCAAGATTGCAAAGAACCTGATTGATTTTGTAAATCAGATGAACATTAATGTGAAGAAATTATGCGCTGCAAGATTGATCATGGACAATAAAGCTAACTGTTCAAGAAGGATTAAATATTCCAAATATCTCTTTGTTTGGAAAGGAAGAAATCAATTTCAAGACTATAAGTTCAAGAAGAGTTTATCTGGGTTATCTGCAGAAGTTGTGAAGACTTACTCGCCGGAGTCGAGTTCTTTCCAACCCGGTGGAGTTGATGCAAGAGCATCTCCTAGGGTTCCAAGACTTATTATTATTTTTTAGTAGCTTTTTAATTTTTATTTCCTAGCTGGATTTAGAGTCTAGTTTCCTTATTTCATTAGGTCTTTTAAGGTAATTTTACTTTATGTTTTCCTAGTTAGTTTAGGTTTATGCTTTTCCTAGTTATCTTAGGTTTATGTTTTCCCTATATAAGCTTAAGGCTTAGGTTGTAATAGACAGTTTTTGGCATAATATTATTCAGAGATTTCTGATGTGAGAGCTTCTTTTGGGTTCCTAAACCCTAGAACTCATCTATCTACGTTCCAACTTTGATTCTATAGCTTTATTCTCTCTCTTTTCTACTGTTATTGCTGGATTTTCCTTTCTACTGTGGTTTTTGCCCTATTACTATAGCTGGACAGCAGCCCTATGCTTCTGTCTTACATCAATCATCAACTAAACCAAAAAACATACTTTCACAAAAAAATTACCTGAGGTCTCAAGGCACTAAGACCATCTGTCTATGGAAAGGAAGTATTTTCAATCAAATAAATGAAAGAAGAAAGCTCATCACCTCAACATCTCTCAGATTTCTTTGGAAATTAAAATTCCACCCCGATAAACAAGGAAATATGGCGAACATGCAAGTATGGATGCATTATTAGACAGGGAAATCCTATACAGCCAGGGAAAAGTTATACAGAATGGGGATTCCCCATCTAGATATCCTTCCAGAAACGAATCCTTTCCCCATCTCCCAAAACCAAAGAAAAATAAAATGAAAACACAGAAAGTGCAAAATATTAATTGTTATTTCTCCAAAACCAAAACATAGAAACTCCTTGCTGCTTATGTAGATGCGGCCATTTTAGAACACCAAAGCATCCCAAACTTATCCCAATAAGAGCACCATTATTTTGGGTATTTCCCACAACTTGCACGGCTTTTCTTGTGGAAGGCACAAAAGCTTTCGGGGCAGGAAAGAAGGCACGGGTGTTATGGAATTGGGAGGGTGTTGGCTATATTTTGGGTGGTGTGGTTGGAAAGAAATAGAAGAACCTCTAAAGACTTTTAAACGGAAGGGATGGAGGTTTTATGGGATAAAGTAAGGTTCTGGACATCTCTTTGGGCTTTGGTTTCTTCTGATTTTTGGGATATTCCATTCTTTTCTATATTTGCGGATTGGAAAGCTGTTCTCATCTACATTTTATGAACATTGTCGTCTGGTAGTTAGATTTTTATTGCATTAGCTGTTATTTACATTGTGGACACCTTGTCCACAAAGATTGCATTTGTTTTGCTATTAATAGAATTTTGTTTCTCATAAAAATAATATATTCACCTACACCAAGCTGAACGCGAGATAACAATTCATTCAAAGATATCCTCTTGAATGCACCAAAATTAGACTAACTTACAACTTTTGTAACACTAGGTTTTTTCTTGAAATAAGTACCAACCCTCATCACATTACCAAACCACTTGAGACTGACTTGTTGTATAAAATGTTTATTCTAATCACTAAACAGCTGTGAAATGTCGGAAACCTGATCAACCCAGCCGTACCCCAGACGAAAACAAACAGATAAGTGGGTCTTTGCAAAGCTAAATCAAAGGAGCAAGGAGTTTCTATGTTTTAGTTTTTTGAAGGGAAAGAGAAGGGGATGGTGTTGGGGATATGTGCTATGATGGCCATTTTGTGGGTAATTTGGTTGGAGAGAAATAAAAGGATTTTTGATGATGCGCGGGAGGAAGAGGTGCATATTCTGTGGGAGAGAGTTTGATTTTGGGCTTCTTCATGGGCATCAGTTACTCCAATTTTTAGGGATTTTTCAATTTCTGTAAACTTGTCTAATTGGGGGGCTGTTGTGTATTAGGGAGACTTTCTCCTAACTTTTGTATGTTTGGTTTTTTATCAGCCTAGCGCTTTTTATCTAGGAAAGTGTAGGTTAGTGGACATCTTGTTCACTGCATTGTGTGTTGTATTGTTTTTTTTCTTTCTTTTAATGAAAGTCTGTTTCTTATCAAAAAAGAATAAAGAAAGCAAAGAACAATAACCACAAACGTTCAACAAAGCCAAACCCAAATGACTAAATGACTAAAGCATTATTACAGATGCACCCAAGAGTTTCACAAAAGGAAACATTCACCTCCAACAGCATAAATCACAAGACCAAAGCAGCAGATCTATACTTTGAAAGGAAAAGCAAAGTGTAAATAGAAAGATAAAGGTAAGACAAACCAGTAGGCATGCTCGCAACCTTTTACAAGAGCAGTTTCTTGAAGCACAATCTCATCCAAACATATTGCACACACCCCACCATGATTCCCACATCCCTTTTCACCATTGTCTGCTTTGCTCTGCATTTCCTCCTGAAAAAATTCAGAACCCAAAATTAACAAATTTAACAAACACAATAAATTCCAAACAAACACAGAACGCCAATGAAACCAAACACTTTGCATAGGAGCCCGGAATTATGCACTAACCTTCTAATATTACTCAAATAATCAATTTAGAGAAAACTGGAGAAAAAATTGCGACGATACGTTTTTGGGTTGTTTGGTTGCTGAGAAACGCGTAGAAAAGTAAAACAAGCAACTCAAGTTTATAGTATTGGATTTTGATTTCTTGCGACCTGGGATATCAAATGGAGGATTTGACAAGGTCAAAATTGTAAAATTGGGTATCCAAGAAAATGCAGGAAATCATAAAGAAATTAACCCCCAAGAAATTTTCTTTGACCTCAGTTTCTAGGTGGGTTACAAAATTAAATAAATAAATCAAAGAAATCAACTGGACCTGGTCCGATAGAAGAAGAAGAAGTACCTGGTGTTGCTGGGAGGATAAATTGCTAAGATCGCTGAGTAGCTGATCATGACCGTCCATGTTGATGACTGAAGTCATGATGAAAAGATTTGATAAATGTTTTGTTCTAGTGATCTAACTTAAATCATATACTGACTGAAGAATCAAACCGAGTTTATATTCATATAATATTTATTATATATATATATATAATTATATAGATGCTGGAGAATTATTCTGATTCTTCTATGCTACATAATAGTACAGGGAAAGGTTGGGAGAGAGAAAGAAAGGGAGTCCCTCTTTTGGGGATGAAAACCTAAAGAGGAGAGGGAGAGATTGTGGTAATAAATAATTTCAATGTTCCGGTGTTTTGGGACTGTGCTAAGGTGGTGACAAAGTGTATGACGATGAGATGTGAATCATGTAAGATTGTGTTAATTGTATACGTTTGTCTTTCGTCAAGACCAAAAAAGAAAATCTCTAGCAAAAAAAAAATAATAATAATAATAATAATAAGTTTCAGTAATATTCTCATAATATTCTTTAATCCCTTTCTAGGAGAGGACCGTCCACTCTTTCTTAACTTAGACCCAAAAAAAAAAGACTTCAATCTTATTCTTTGTACCTAGATAGCCCAAGATATTCGGGCCTTAGACCCAAAAAGCACTAATGGGCCACAAAGGGAGATGCGGGCCTTAAACCAACCCCAATGTGGGTTGCAGTTCAAGTTGACCACCTCTCATTTTTTTGTCTCCTTTTTCCTATTTTGCCCCTACATTTAAAAAAAAAAACTCATTTTTCCAATTTGGCCGGCCACCCATCCCCACCACCGGCGCAACCCCACCCCTCCCCATCTTCGGTGCGACCCCACCCCCCGATCTCCCTTATCTCTCTCTCTCTTCCGTCTCTCTGCCTCCCTCCCTCTTTCTTCTCTCTCTCTGCCTTCCTCCCTCACCGAACCACCATGGGTGACTAGCATGACCCCATAGACCTCCAGATCGGGGGTCGCGCCGGCCACCCATGATGGTCCGGTGAGGGAGGGAGGCTGAGAGAGGAAAGAGAGAGAGAGAGAAGGGAGATCGGGGGTGGGTGGGGTCGCGCCAGCGATGGGGAGGGGTAGGGTCAACTGGCGATAGAGAAGGGTGGGGTCGCGCCGGCAGTGGGATGGGTGGGCAGTCAAATCTGAAAAAATGAGTTTTTTTTAATTCATGAGCAAAATAGAAAAAAATGGACAAAAATATGAGAGGTGGTTAATTCAGTCTTTTTTGGTGGTTTGAATAATCCCCCCATAGATTAAAGTTGTAAGTATTGCAACTCATTTTTTTACTTTTTAGTTGAACCTTTTTTTTTTTTGGGGCAAACTTTTTAGTTGAACCTAAACGTGAATTCTACATGAGGGTTGCAACTCTATAGTTTCCATGACACGTGGTGCAATTCCATTGGGTGTTTGATTGCCTTGTGTGGGTCCTACGTCCAAAAGCAGTTGCCAAGTCCCTTCTTTGCCTCTTTTTCTGTGAACTTTCACTTCAAAGTTCATTTTACAACTCATCAAAAATGAACTATGCATTGGGAATCTAATTTTCAGCAAAAGCTCAAACTTCTGAAATTGACCCAGTGCATTGGGGGATGCTCTTATGAACCCTTTGTCTAAGAACTTGACACATCATATAGCCTGACATTGTCATCCTCTTAAGAAAAGGATCGAAGAAAGTAGCATAATGAAAGAGCAGTTGAAAAGTAAAAGTTTTACTTCACAATCCTAAATATTTTTTAGTGGTTCCAACTTCCAAGTTGATCACGGCAAGGGGTGCCTTCTCCTTTCTTCTTCGATCTCCTTGTGCTTCTCAAGCCTCCTTGTTGAATATATTCTCAAACTTATCAAGTGAGAAGCCCCTAAATAGTGTTCACACATAGAGGTATTCTGAAATGATGAAAGTTAGAAAGAAAGAAGCGTGCTAGCTTTTTCTCACTGGTGGAAATGGTGTGCCTTTACTTAGAACAATTGGAATGTTGACTTTAGGACATCATTTTCGGGTATAAACTTGGATGCATGCTAACATTCAAACCCATGGGAGCTCAAGTCCTCATGAAGGATCAAAACATGATTCTTCAAGTGACGAATATAATATTCCTTGTAAACAGAGGCCCAAGAAGGAAGAAGAAGGAAAAATTGTGTTAGTTCAATATAGTATATATATATATACTAGCATCTCCACACCAGCTCCTGTGAGTATGATGAAGTGACTTTTTTTATTGCGCAAATACTGATATTTTGACAAACCTAATAAGTTTAATAGATAATAAAAAATAAATTTAAGAAAATTAATTAAGGAGAGAGAAGTGACCATTAATCATGAAAAAATTAATTAAGAAGAGAGATGCGGTAAATCAATTCTCATAAGCAGGAAAATAAATTTAAGAAATAGATAACTGACCATTGGATTTAAGTCGAAACGATCTTAACCATTCAGATCCGGATATAATTCAAAAACCATTTTATTTTATTATATAGATATAAATATACATATATATATATAAGATAATTAAAAAAAAAAGAATAAAGACAGGAAATATATTTTTTTTTTTAAGAGCGAAGAAGAAAAGCTTACCATACATTCGGTATGGTAGGATGCTTCCTGAATCCTCGATCATAACCCGTTCATCATCATTCTCCTGATATATGATTCTCTCTATTGTTCTCCCTTATTGCACTAGCCATCTCTTGTATAGGAGCAATCACTCCAGCATTTCCATTGAAGTTATCATTATGGTATTCCTCTACTCCAGCCATTCTAAGTAAAAATAAATAAATAATAACACTACCTGTCAATATTACTTAAAGAAAAACACAAAAGATTTTAAAATAATTTAAAAGAAGATATATTATTATATATTTATTATATATTTTACAAAGTTTTACACATTATATACAATTTATTACAAATTTACACAAAAGTTCTAGTCATATTGTAACACCACAAATCTTATTGATTTTGGTTTAGGAGCTGTTACCAAATTAATTCCTTAATTTAGAACTAATGTTCACTTTTTGTAACCACAAACATGTATTTGATCCACATGTTTAAAACTATTGTGTTAATTAAAACTATGTAATTATGGCCAAAGTTCACTTTAGGTCCCTGTAGTTTGGATTAGGTTTCATTTTCATCCCTATAGTTTTAATTGTTCTCATTTTAGTTCAGTAATTTACCATTTGTTGCGATTCGAGGATAAGTTAAGATTTTGGCTAAAGTTCAATTTACACTAAACTATCGGGAGTATTTCAACTGCATCCATCATCTACAAAATCATTCAAAAACACACCCTATTTAAAATCTAAATTGAAAAAATGAATTTGCCTTCCTCTTTTCATTTTTTACCCCTCTCCACCTCTCACTCTCTCTCTTCCCTATCTCCGGCCAACCCTTCCAACCCAGCCCTTCCTGACCCTATCCCCACCACAACCCACCGGACCCTCTCTCTCTCTCTCTCTTCTCTCATTTCTCTCGCGTGACTTCGCACAGTCCGACCATGACTAGGCCAACTCCGCCCAAGCTTAGCCGGCACAACGCCACCAACCACCAGCTTGTAGCTCCTCTCTCTCCCCCTGACCATCCATTTCTTACCTCTCCTTTCCCGCGCGACTTTCTCTCTATGAGCACCTCAGCCCAACCAAGGCCGACTATTTCCTGGCGCCCCAAGGCTACCAGCAGGTCCCCCTGGTGCCGGCCATCCCCCCACGAGCTATAGTTGGGGTTGGGAAGGTTGTGGTGGGGGTGGGGTCAAGAGGGGCTGGGTTGGGAGGGTTGGTCGAAGAGAGGGAAGAGAGAGAGTGTGGGAGGTGGAGAAAGGTAAAAAAGGAAAAGAGGAAGAAAAATTTATTTTTTCAATTTAGATTTTAGATGGGGTATGTTTTTTAATAATTTTGTAGATGATAGATGCAGTTAAAATAGCCTCTATAGTTGAGTGTCTAAATTGAACTTTTAGCTTGAGAATTTCATCCAAATTGCCGTTAACATTGTCAAATGACCCCCACGTTGGAGGACAAAACAGTCCTTTTGTCATACATTGCTATTCTTTTACTTCCCGACCCCCCATTTCTGACTTGCATGTGTTAAGCATATAGCTGAAGTATCGTTTTTGGGGATTTGGCCTTCTTTGGAAGAAATTTTAAGTTTTTGGAGGTGTACCAACGTGAGCAGCAGCTAGGTGGCTGGTTTTCTCTTCCTTCCAGGTAAAGCCCACTCTTCCATTAGTTTTTTATTTGGATTGGAGATGTGATGTGGGGGGGGGGGGGAGGGGGATAGGTAAATGTAGCTCACTCTTTCATTATTTGTTTTTCCCGGATTGGGGTTGAGTTGTTGAGATTGGTGGCTGTAATTGGGGCTTCTCATTCTTCCAGGTAACTTCCACTCTTCCACTATTTATTTTTTTGAATTGGGGATGAGATGAGGGGGCTGGGTTTATCCATTTTTTCTTGTTTGTTTGGGGATCGTCGAATATGTTGGCTGGGCTTGAGAAGAGCTCAAAAACTCCATCACTTGGAACATGCAACAAAGAAAAGATGATATGCAGAGGTAATATAACTTACTAAATCAGTCATTGATTGTTCTTTGAATTGTGTTGTGCAGAGAAATTTTTCATGGGAAAATGAATGTGAGCTTGATCATGGAGCTGGAGCTAGGGAATCAATTAAATAGTCGAGGATGTGAAGGTGAAATTACTGAAGGACAATAACCAAAGTGGAAGATTTTAGTGCGTTGCCAAATGAGCTATGTAGAATTAGTGATGTGTGTTTGCTGATTATCAATTTCGCTGAAGGATTACAATGAAATTTTCAATAAATTATACATAGTGAATTAGGCAGCACAAACTCATATAGTCAGAAGACTTAGAAACAAAAAAAGAAATAAACTCAGTCAGATCGATCCAATATACAAACTTCAAAAATATGATCTTCATTAATTTTCATCATTAATGGTTCCACAATGAAAACTTTAAATTTGTTAATTAGAAGAAATTGTCTTAAAACTAAGTAATTCATGTAATTCACAAAAACATTTTCAACTTGGTTCCAACCTAACATAAAAATCCACCTAATTCATCAAAATGACTAAGAAAATTCAGGGCAACCTAATTCCACAAAATTCCCAAAATTTAGAAAATCCACATTTGCCCAACCAAAATATTTCCATTTTCATTGCCCCATTCACTTTTGTGTTGAAGTTGTATTATTTGGAGCAGATTTTGTTGCCGCTGCCTTCTTCACTTGAGTTGTACTTGTACCTGGTGGTTTCCATGGGGCTCCAAAAGTTGAGTTAGTGACTAGCTTTTGAGGCCTTCTAAGATTAGAAGTTGAGGTTTGTATCACGCGGGACTGGAGGTCTGGCCATATATGCACTTTGATTTGGCATTGGAGCATTTGAAGGTATGCCAACATGCATTTTCATCTGGACTTGGAAATGAAGGCATAGCCATATATGCACTTGGATTTAGAGATCTGCCCATATTTCCAGTTGTAGTTCTTAGAGATAGTGTGAAGAAAGTTTCCCCTCTAGGCCCTTAATTTAGTAACAGTGGCCTGCAAAGGTTGAGGAGCCTGCAATCAGTAAGGTGTTAATAAATCAAGTTTGTTATGCAATTAGTAAACCAATAACAAAAAATGGGACTAACAATTAGTAAATCACCATTTGGGGATAGCAAAGACTTTTATTTGTATTTTTTTTAATCTGCTGCATATACACACAAAAATTTCAAGAATAGTTTTGATGTACAAATTGTGTAATTTTCAAACAAAAAAAGAAAAGAAACAAAACAAAAAGTATCATATTGTAGAAGTTGACTTACTGGCAGCTTTTGGATATGTGGTACACCTTGCACATCAGAAGGTACGTCCAGGTCCAACACTTTGCACATTCACAGCACTCTGTACATTCCCATATTGCACATTTGCATCACTTTGCCCATTTCCAGATTGCACATTCACAGGGCTTTGCATATTTGAACCCCCACTACTCCCAACACTAGAGCACCTTCTTTTCTTCAAAGATGATGGAAGACCCCACCTTTTATCAATATAAACACCAGATGGGCCGGGGGGTCTTGTGGCTGATTTTTACAAGCCCGGCCTTTTGTTGTGACCTAATTTCCAGCACTTGGTACAAGTCACAGTTCTATATTTCCTTTCCCTTTGGTTCTAGTGGAATCAGCCCCCTTCTCCATTTTTGGGTCCTTCTTCCTACTTCTTTTTGGCCTCCTTAGTTGTTTCTTAACAAGTGGTGGAAAAGGTGGAGTTTTATTGGACACACTTGGCCAAAAATTATATCCCTTGACAGGATGATGGGCTCATAAGCCCTCGGTCATAGGCTTCCTTAGAATAGCATGTTGCCACAAGTTTTTCAGGATCCATCCTATAGTCATTTATGGCAGAAACAGCATGCGAACAAGGGATACCATTAAGATCCCATCTCCTACAGCTACATTATGTCCTATCTTCGATGTTTACAGTATGTTGATCATGTAGATACTCACCCACTTGTCCTGCATGTATTGGCGTACAATTCCTAGCTGAATAGTGCTTAATTTATTCCAAATTTTTCAGTATTTTAGGGAATATGCATGAAATGCTCATGTTTCGCCATAGCATCTCTTTTCACTTGAGACCAGCACCAAGTTTCTTTAGTTTCTAACTCCACCACAGCATATATATGCAATGGGGTACATGTTGTCGTTGGCGTCAGCCCCCACTGCAACTAACAATTGACCTATGAATAACATAAAACAAATTAGATCATTAAATCACAATACAATGTTAAAACTTAAAATTATAAAGGATAGGGTGTTTATATTTTAACTTACCCAGAAAGGTGCCCTTCAAGTGGCAACCGTCTACCCCAATAACAGGTCTGCAACCAGCAACAAAACCTTTCTTACATGCATCAAAGCATACATAAAGCCTCTGGAAATGTGGAGAAGGATCTATCTTCATCTTCATTGTACTACCCACATTTGTAAGTCTCACCTCTTCACAATACTGCCAAAGCCTTGATTATGTTGGGAAAGATGGCGCCTAATACAAGGCCAATGGATTATTTGATAATCCCGCGGATCAACTTTTTCCACTCTTGTGTGATAAAAATAGGATAACAAATTAAGTGAACAACAACAGATAACTAGACAAGAAAAAATAAAGGAGACACCGAATTTAATGTGGTTCGGCAATATGCCTACATCCACAGGGCAGCAGTAGTAATTTCTTCTACTATGTAAAATAATGGGATTACAAAAAACAATCTCACCAAAAATGGCTAAACACTCTCTCTTGGGTTCTTTCAAGAGGATTTCTCTTCTCACTCAATTTGAGGCTTTTCTCTCAATTCTCACAAGTGAGGCTCTCTCTAATTCTCAAACTCTCTCTGAAAGTTTGGATGTTTTTCTAATGCCTTCTCTCGCTTGCTTGGCTTACTTGGCTTGCTTCCAATTCCAAGGTTCTGATGCCTTTATATAGGCAATTGGCTTGATGGCACATTGGTAAATATATTGATAGTTGGAAAGCTAAGTCTAACTTCTCCATAATTTACGTTCAATGTTTGCATGCCATTTAATGCATTGTTTCTTTTACTTTCAACCATTGCTGCACCACCCTTAGCTATACTATATAGCTAGCTCACCTTTGCATTGAATAGGCCCCGGCCCCTAAAGCAATGATAAACTTGCTTTCCTCATGTGGTAAATTTCACACCGACATGGTTCATCTTTTCTATGCATGTGTTTGATTTCTAGCATGCATTTCTCCTCCACTAAGGAGGGATACCAATGGGGCCCATCAGATTACTGCTCACTATAAGTCCCTTCTATCATTTTTCGGGCTTTCTCTTTAGCCCTAGAGCATTGACTCTTAGTCACATTATACCCTAGGTCCTTCTTGACTGCCTTCATAAGATACCTTAGTTTAATATATGGCTCATCCATGATACGCTCTAAGTACTTGTGTGCAATATAAATGCAAGTCCATCACATTCTTGTTACGTGGCCTCTTGCTGCATGAGTGGTCATCTTTTAATGTCCTAATTTGCATGGTATTCTGACATTGCATTAATGAGGCATGCAACTTCCACGTGCAGTTCTTACACTTTGCAGCTAGTCACCCTCTGTTTATCGTTTTTTACCATCTTTATTTGATAGCAACCCTTCACAGCATACTCCTTAATAGCCTTTTTCAAAATATGAGGAGTACCAAATAACATGTCCTTCTCAAAGTGAGTGTCAGACAAGTCGGTCTCATTGAACTCTGGGAACTTGGTTTTGGGTTGACCATCTTCATCCGAAGAATTTTCTGGTGTCTGAAGTTCATCAGAGTTTGCCTCCTCTGATTCTGGATCCTTAATTATCAGCCATGAAACCTTTAGGCAAAAAACTATATATTGTCTGCCCCACTACTAGAGTGCATTGTTGAATCAAAGTGGTTGTTGTCATCAATAGCTGCATCATTGTCACTATCATATATTTCCCTATCAGATTCATCACCACGACCCTCATACATGATGCTCAACGTCTGGGATCATGAAAACAAAGACTAGCTAAGGACTAGTACAAAATCTTAAACAAGAATATTTTCCTTGTAGTGAAAAAAAAAAAAAAATTGTACGTTGATAAGGAAGCACTAGCTCTTCTTGAATTTAATTCAAGAGGTCTAATTAAAAAAATATTGCTAATACTGGCAATGAGGCATGGCATAAAAAATAAATAGAAGACTTGAAATAACAACCCAGCATCAATAATTCAACTAACACGTAATATATATAGCTTATGTTCATCTTAATGACTTTGTGTGTGTGTGTGTGTGAGAGAGAGAGAGAGAGAGAAGAGAGAGAGAGAGAGAGAGAGAGAGAGAGAGAGAGAGAGAGAGAGAGAGAGAGAGAGAGAGAGAGAGAGAGCAATGCTATAGAATGCCCAAATTACATATTTCAGTAAACATCACAACAATAGACAAAAGAACAGCATTGCACAAATTCTGTATTAAAAAAGAAAAAAACCATTATACACCAAACGCAAAATTCAACCTTAATTCATGACTTTTCTTCCAGCTAAATCTATATATACCACTTTCTCAGATATAAAACCCAAAAAATTCAGGTAAATCAATAACATAACACTCACACGTTACACACATAAAATCCAAATCCAGATACAGATAGACGAAAAAGATAGATAACAATAGTGATACATATCTATCCTTGGAGTTAAGTTGATTAATAAATTACTAAACTGATATTGAATAATTTATTCAAACAGAGGACCACTATGCTGCCATAATTAAAGCACTAGAAGACAATGCGCATGCTTACAACTTTATACCTATAAAATCTATGAAAATTATTAAAAAATTAGCAACAATTAAAAGAGTAGAATACAACCCAACAAAGTTCCTACCAGCCAACCTCTGAAACTCATAAATTCCTTACTAAGTAACAACCCATAGGTATCTCTCTTCCTTCTTTCTCTCTCTTTCGCTCACTTTCTCTCTCTTTCTCTCAATTTCTCTCGCGACCTAGGGTTGTTTGGGTCTGTGCATTTGGGAAAAATTTTGAGCTTGATATGTAGTTGTTTAATCTATATATGTGTAATGTTTGTGCTCAATCCCATGATCTGGGTATTGCTCTTTTGAGCTTGATATGTGGATTAATTGTTATGTTTGGTGATGTATGAAAAACTGCTGACATATTACATTTACATATATATTCTGATCATCATCATCTTCTTCTTCTTCTACGCTTTTCAATGATGGGCTTTAATTTCTGGTACTAAATCGTGTGTTAGAAACTTGTCATGTTTAGATTGTTGCTCACCTCTCGATGTGGGCCTTTTGATATGAAGAAAAAATTGTTTATTATATTCATGTCTTTGTTTTCTCGTGTCATGAAATTCTCTTTATTGTCCATGATGGTGTAGGAGAAAGTTCTTTGTATCCTTTGTGGATACTGAAAAATAGGTTTAGAGAATGAGAGGAAGATCACTGTATTTAGCTCATGAATAGAAGCAGCGTAAAACTAAGTTTAGACTTTAGAGTAACACTCTTTGTAGTTCGAGTACTGAACTGTTGATTGATTAACAGTAATGGCATGTAGTTGAGTACAATCTATATTGTTTTTGGACACCAGCTGGTTAGGTGAAGACAAACTTACTTCCTGCTTTCTTTGTTCCTTATTATTGACAGACTTCAAAAAGAGGAGGCATGCACTAAAAGTTCGTGTATCCAAAACAAAAAGAGGAGTGGCTTTGTTTTGGGTTGTGTCATTTTTGTTTTGTGGATGTCTAGCTAGCTTTAATTATTATATTGTAGGAAGAGGAGGACATGGGCTTATATATTGTGTGAGTGGGCCTGGCTTCCATAGCTAGCTTGCCAAGAGCTAGAGAATAAAGAGAGCAGCTAGCTTTAATTAATTAGTGAGTTTGTTTGTTTGTTTGTTTTAGAATCTCGAATATATATATATTGGTTTTGCTTGCATTGAAACTTTTGCAGATAGACCTGCCTTTGATTTGGTAAATACATAGGACTTGAATCTGTAACATGTTTAAGAAATTTTAGCAATATGGATATGTTTTAGTATAACTAGAGAAATTAGAATGACAACAGGATCAGCTCTAAACATGCATTCTGCTGTACGTGCAACATGAATATAATGTAGTAATTAAAATATTTAGCACTTGATTGATTAATGAAGCTAGGTAGGTATGAAGGAAAAGGCCAAGACATGAGCATTAAGACAAATTGTTCACTGTTGGGATTGAAAGAGTTAAGAGGTGCAGAGGAGGCAGTTGGGGGCTAGCTAAGCTAGCTAAGTGCTAGACATGATATACTCATTGAAATGAGCTTGCAGATTGTTTATTAGAGTAACTATTGAAAAGGATTGATGTTCAAGAGTTTTCATGTGTTAAAAAGACTTCATAAGAGATTGATTTTGTTATAACTCAAGGCCTCAGTTTGATTCCTCAAAAAAATATCTGTGACTGGACCTAATATGTGAGTCAGGGGTAGGGGTTCTATGTCCTCAACAATATATGTTGGTTGTTTTCTTTCTGATCCTATTATTTGAAAAGAAAATAAAAATATTTGTCTGCAATTAGCAAGTAGAGGGGTATAGGTGAAGCTTCCATCAAACTTGTAAATAATGAATGAAATTCACTATTAAGAATCGAAAAGTTTTAAATTGGATTATGCAAAAGAAATTGAAAGATGTTCTGGTTTTCTTCTTTGAAAAAGATGTAACATAGTGAGAGATTTGGTCCAGGTCTCTTTTATGTCATGTATTGGCCCTGACCCATACCAGAATATTTCTCCTGCTTCCTCCTCCTCCTCCTCGTTCTCTCTCTCTCTCTCTCTCTCTCTCTCTCTCTCTCTCTCTCTCATATTGGCATACAATTTCAATATATATTATGAAGAACATTAATATATATATATTTAGGCATTAGGCTGCTTTCATCAAATTTCCATTTCTAACTTTTGTATTCTGCTTGTCATCTCTATTTTTGGTCAAACTGCTTGTCATGTCTAGAAAATTGAATTGATTCTGGTTTCACATAATGGGAACACTAGGACCATATAAAAAAACAGTACTACTACTAGATTCTTTATAAACCTATCACAACTTGTGTGGGTATGGTGTTGTGTCTTGTATTAGGAATTTGGGACCTGCATGAATAATGCCAATTGCCTTCTTTAGAACCCAGTATGGACTAGTGGAGTTCACACTTCACACTTATGATGCTTCTAAGCATGCTTTCCAGTATGCTTAGAATTTGGCAATATAAGTTGATTGATTACAGTTTATTGCTCAAATTTTGTTTTCTCATTCTTCTGCTATGATTCAGTGATTTGGTGCCTTATTGCCAATGGAGAAGGTTTGTTGTGTTTGTTCTTGCTTGAAGAATCAAACCTGCTACTTTCATCTGTGTTAATGTGTATTTGGGTTATTATTTTTAAGTACTTCATGTATCTTTTTTTTTGGGGTCTAAGTATGCAGTATATGAGAGATTGCAAATTATCTTTGGGAAAAATTGAGCAACTGGGAGAGAAGCTCAAACTCCTTTTGAGATGGCCAATGAAGTGAACTTTGATGACAATGAAGAGAACGAGGTTGAACCGAGTACGTAATTCCTCATCTTCTTTGCCTAGGACGAACTCAACTTCAACGACCAAATTGATGCTTTGTATATGATTTTGGAGAAGCCACATAATAAGCAGTGACGGATCCAGAAATTTTATCCCGAGGGGTCAAACCATTCAGACATTTCGTCGAACAGGTTGTGGGCGTGCTTGCAGGTTGTCACAGGTGGTCATTCCGGGGGGTCAAACCAGTGATTTTGGCAAAGGTTTTCCGGCGGGCGAGTGGTTAGGCGACCACCCTTGTCCCTTAGTGGATCCGTCCCTTATAATTAGAGGACCTTCATGACATTGGAAGGTTCAATGATAAAGGAGTTTATGCGTATGTTGTTTGCATGAATTAAGGAGCCATATTGGTTGACTATGTTGATGTTTTGGACCTATTTGATGGTTGAAATGTCATTAGATGGGTCCTGTCATATAGCCCGTCCAAATTTTTTTATTTTTTATTTTTTTATTTTTTTTTCTTTGCCTATAAGACTATGTTAGCCCCTCCAATACAACCCATACAGCCCTTACCCAATTACCCCAGACCCAAGCAGTGGAAACACGCAAGACTGCGATTGAGGATGACTTTCTTGGAGATTGTATGATTGTCCATATAGAGAGAGAACTTGTTGATACAATCGATTTAGATTTGGTAATTGATGAGTTTAATGCCTTGAAGACTTGTAGGGTACAACTTAAGTAGGTTTTTTGGGGTAAGGTTCATTATGTATCTTTCCTTGCTTATCAATGAAATTCACTTGTACTGCCGAGTTTTGTTAAACTAAATTTTATTAAATTCATTATATATGTTTGTATGATTGTATAATATTAACATGTTTTCTAAAAATTTAGAAAATGTCATTAAAACAAATGAGACTCTGTCGAAATTTTTAGAGATTATTTCCATTAAGGAAAATTAGTTTCAAGTTTAGCCTGCCCGATAGTGAAATTCCGGCTCCGTGCCTGAATACCAAACAACGTATAATTTTGTCTAGCCCTTAGTTAGGTACAATACCAAACACTTGATAGTATTAAAGGTAATATTATACAGTACAATACTATACAATGCTATACAATACTATACCAAATTATCTTATTCTATATGGCATACCAAACGTGCCCAAAATGACTTAATTATAATAAGCTATTGATTTTTATGCGCTATAATGTATAAATATGGACCATGTTTGGTAGTTAAGGCTCTGCTTATATTATTTTATTTGTTTCTGCTAATCAATCTGATGAGATTTTCTTGATCATTCAAACTGTGCTAGAAATGATTCAATACAGCAGGACCAGGAGGAGCTGGGTACTCCGCTTGTTATTTTGTGATATGGTATGATGGTATCTGTCCATTGTCACTTTGTCATGTATTTTATTAAAGGGGTTTATTCATTCACACTTTTTTTTTTTTTTTTTTTTTAAGTTGAGAAGAGGGGATCAAACTTAGATGCATTGTTGGTAAATTTACGGCCCTTCCAACTGAACTACCCAACAACTAAGGGTGGACATTTCTAAGATAAAAACTTACTGAATCCAACCTTGGAGTCCAATTTGGTTTGATTTTTTTTATTAGTTTATCTGTTCCGATTAAATAATCGAACTGAACCAAATTGAAGGTCCAGTTTCAGAACTCCAAATTACCAAACTCTACAGATTTGGTTGCCAATTTGACCCTAGTAGTTTAGTTTAGTTAATCGAACCGTGCCCAACCCTACCAACAACCGCTGGGTTCATTCATAATGTGTCAGTTTATCATTCAGTTCACGAGCTGATCGACTCATTCATAATGTCAACTAGGAACATTGGATATAATCAAGTACTACCAAAGACAAAAGTTGAGAGAACGGGCACAAAGAATTTTACAGGAACATGAACTTTAAGGCAAGAACATATACTGAAGTCATTTATGCATCAACCTCTGCTGACCAGCGTGGGCATGACAAGATCAGTCAATTTGAACAGTTTCCATGCCAAATTAATGTTGTTTAGCGTCTTTAGACATATCATTCACAAATATGATATCAAACCAACAACAGTTCATGAAAATGTTGTTTCTTTCATGCTGATGATGTGCTACATGTCTGGAAATTGGCACAACGAAAGCAGTCGCCGTTACAATTTTGCATCTCAGAGTTGGATAAAAATCAGTTCTGCCTAATCTTTTTGGAAGGCAACTGATTCAAAATTTTGTGATTCATGAGGAACATAATTTGACAGTGTATTTGAAATGTGGACTGTAAGGTGCTTATTGAATTATCTGCACTTGCTTAAATGCAAGAGCAACACCTTACCCCGGTATATGAGTAAATGGACTCCATGTGAACATAATGGCTAATCAACCTATGAACAGAACAATCAACTAATGACCAGGAAAACATGACAGGGACAAGAATCACATAAAAGAATGCATCCGAGGCGCCATCAGAGACTGTGCCCCATCAACAAATATTGTTGTGCCTGTCATGTACCTTGACCCATCACTGATTAAATATATGACAGTTGAAGCCAGATCATTTTTAACATCAAGCCATCTCTCCAATGGTGCTGCCTCCTTCACCAATTTCTTTGCTCGCTCCATACCCACAAACATTGGATATTCATCTTCTAGGTGCAAACCACGGGCAATTGCATTGACCCTGATCTGGTATCTTCCAATCTCCAGAGCTGTTGTCTGAAAATAGCAGCCAGAGAGGTTTTATAGATAATTCAACTAAAAGAAAAAGAAAATGATACATAAAAATAAATGTAAACTGTACTAAAAGTTTTAGAGATATGCTAAAATGAACTTATAACCTTAAAATACAATCACAACACTATAGAAATGTGCAATGCTTATGCCTTGGGTTCCTAACTTACGTTTAAATAAGGAAATGCAAAAGAGCAAAATCTTAGAAGGTCATCACAATGAGGCTCTCCACATAAAAGTGCATGGCTGATATGAGGAACAAGGGAAGAAGTTCAACTACTTCAAATGCACCCAACAAAGCAGTCACAAACCTCAGAACCACTGGCAGTCAACTGAATATATCTGTTTATTCATCATTCAAGTGATAGTGAAACAGAAAACTAAACACTACCCCATGCCCTTTCACAGTACTAGCAGCTTCTCAACTCAACATTTCAGACATGCCATGCCATGCCATCAAACTCAATGAGACTTCTCCTCATCAATGTGGCAACTTAATTTTTTCTCTACTTTTAGTACCTGTTATGAAAGATGGATCAAAACCTCGTGGTAGTCTCCATAGTTAATCTCTCTCATTGGGCACAGAACTATAAATCTGTCTTTACTTTTTTCTCTACTTCTAGTCCCTGTTCTGCCTTTCTTGAATTGACCCAGCCACCATCCAACAGGTGAACAACTGTTATGAATCTGATAACCATCCTAAAATAAGCAAACTGGTGAGCATGATAGAAATTATCATGATCACGAGACATCTCAGTGCTTACCTCACATGATTGAACGTGTATATAAAATGACTTCAAACGATTAACTAGCTGAGGAATCCTTTTTGTCTTTTTCAACTGAAAAGTAAGGAATCCTTATCAGGTGGAATACGATCTACATGATGCTTTATGTTTAGTATAACTGACTGGACTCAAGAAACTTGTGAGATTTTTGGATAACCAATATTTTAGAAATTGCTAATTCCGAAAACAGATATTTCATCTTTTACTTCTGCAGGTTACCAAGCAACCAAATGTAAAATCAATCACATAAATCCAACAAAATCAAGGTTAACCCAGTGAAAGTCCAATTTGTGTATACAACTATGAAGGGTCTACATAGTTGTTTTCCTTGAAATAGTGATTCCTGACATTCACAGAGTTCATTTGCAAAATTTGAAGATGCAGTATAAATATGCAGCAGCTGTATATCTGTGAGTGTATGTGCATGCATTCATCCAACCAACATACCCTAACTAACTGCTGCAGTCCTGCTGAACATGAACCATAGACAGCAGATCCTGGATAAATCCCCCTTTCAGCTCCATTAATTGAGGTCAACAATATAATGGAACCTCCTGACTTGTAATCTCGCATTCTTCTGCCAACAGCCTTTACCAGAAACCATGCAGACATAAAGTTTATCTTCATTATCTTTTTAAATTCATCTTCAGCTAATTGTAGATGGTCTTGCATTTTTCCTGTTCCAAATAATAAGAAATGATCAATCTGCTTACTTCCAACTAAACTGCAACAATTTTATACACGGACATAAAAAATGCTAAAAACTAAATTGGAAAGTAAAAACGACAAAGAATGTCCATAAAAGAAGTTGTTTGCATGTATTGAGACAGGACCAACATTTTTCAAGAAAGGGGCATCAGATCAGGTGATCATCTTTTGAAAATTAAATTGAATATTTTCCCAAGAAAAAAAAAAAGAAAAAAAAAAAACAAAGGTTGTTGCCATTGTGGTCAGTTCCACATCACAGTTGACTACACCCCAGTTACCCATATCTAATCGGTGTTTTACTAGTCAGTGGTCACCATATCAAACATTTGGAATCTGTTTTAAAAGGTAGCACTGGTAATTCTGTCCACTCAATACAATTTTCTAACCCCAAGCATTTTCCCCAGTAAGGGAGCCAGCCAGAATCCAAGAGAAGAATAAAGATGTCAAACTCTCACAACATTTTATTCAAATTTTCCAATAATTGAGTTCCAAGTACTACTCATAGAGCCATAAAGGACAGAGATTATGTACCTTCGTAAGCATAGCAATGCACAATGGCATCCAAATTACCCAAGATTTTGCATGCCTTATCCACTGCCTCATCAAAAGCTCCCTCTCTCTCGTCCTCCATGTCTACACCAACCACCTCAACTGGCACCACACCCTCCACTGACCCCGTTATTTTCTGTCCAACACTCCGTAGACAGCTCTCGTTGCCCATCAAAACCAGCCTGATTACAAGAAAGACGATTGGGAAGAACAAATATGTTAAACATTTACATATAATTTCTTCAACCCATTTGTGTGTTTAATCATAAAATGCACCCAAAATAATTAATACCCATAAACAATCAGATTCTGAATTTCACATTTAACGCATTGAAAGAAGGAAAAAAAGAAAATAAAACATCAATTAAACTGATTTGGTTGATTTTTTGGATAGACAAACTTCATAATTATATCTAAAAAATAAAAGGTTTTAATTATAAATTTATAATGTGAAATGAGAATAACAAAAAAAAAAGTCGATAAAAAAAATGAATTAGAGAATGTGGATAGTACTCCCAATTCAATTATACCTGCAGCCCCGTTTGGCTAAATGGAAGGCTATGCTCTGCGAAATCTCATCCCCATTAGAGGTGAGCAAGACCTTCTTTCTGAGAGTCCCCATGTGCTAATTAAACAACATTTAGGGCCCTAAGCTCACACTCTTATTATATATAGAACCCAAGTCACCAAGTGAATCCGCGAATCCAATAAATTAATTAAAAAGAGGACTGCTATTTGCACACCCTTTTTTTTTTCTTTTTGCACACATTTTTTTTTCTTTAAAAAAAAAAAACAAAATCTAAAGAAAAAGTCCACCTTACCCCTCTTTAATTTCCTCTCTTTCTCCTTCCCTCACCCACACACCCCATCCCCCCTCCCCTGTACACACACACCCCATCCCCATTTTTATTTTTCTTCTTCTTCTTCTTCTTCTTCCCCCATTCCCACCTGCACCATTTCTTCTTCTTCTTCTTCCCCCCACCCCCACCTGCACCTTTCTCTTCTTCTTCCCCCCACCCCGACCACCTCCCCCTGAGCCCTCCCCTCCTCTCCGGCTCCTCTGTCCCTGCCGCCTCCCCCCGAGCCAGCCCCTCCTCTTTCTCTCCTTCCTTCTCTCTTCTCGCCCCGTAGACAGCCAAAATCTTCACACAAAAAAAAATTGTAGGGGCCAGACAGACAGAGAAAGGGAGAGAGCAGAGGGGGAAGAAGAGAAAGAGAGAGAAGGGGAGAGAAGAGAGGGGCGGAGAGGGGGTGCGGTGGTCACCGGCGATGGTGGGCTTCGACGGTGGTGGGTTGCTCGGCGTGGTCGGGATGGGGTGTGTGTGTTGGGTGTTTGTTTTTTTTTTCTTTTCTTTTGTTTAAGAGGGGTGTGCAAAAAAAAAAAGGGTATAAAGTCTTTTTCTAAGGGTTTTTTTTTTTTTTTTTTTAAGAGGAGTATGCAAAAAGAAAAAAAAAAAAGGTGTGCAAATAGCAGCCCTCATTAAAAAAAAAAAAAAGTGGTTGAGTGCTCTAATAATTTGTGCCCTAATTGCATGTCCTATAAAGACTATTTTAACCTCTTTTAGAATCTTGCAAAACCTAGATCTCAGCTATCCAACTGCATTAAAACTAGATCCAATGATCATAAATAAACATTAAAAAAAAAAAAAAAAAAAGAGAAACACTTTTTTAATACTTCATCTTCTTCAGTCTAACTTTTTCATGGCCAAGCTTGTAGTCGTTAGATTGAAATCAAATGGAGGTGATGTTTTTTGATGAAAGACACCAAAAAATAAATTGTTATTGAAGAATCGATCAAGGAGAGAAAATAGATGTGGGATTTAATTGGTCTACAAAATTGAAAGTTTTTAATTTAATCTCTTCTACTAAATCACCTAATGATCCGATTTTCTTTTACTTTCCTATTAAAAATAAAATAAAATTGGAGCATGAGAGCCGGCCACCTGTTATGTCTTCATGGATTGGAGTATACCCATTCATTGTTCTTGATGCTTATAAATTGTTTTTCTATTAGAAGGAAGAAGCTGATGGTTATGGGTTTATTTGTAGAAAAGGTAAAATGAGTATAAGATTTGGACCTCAAAATTCTTTGGATACGTCAATAAAGCTTGAGTTCTGAAGAAAAAATTGTTTCCCAATAAAATCATTCAATAAACTAGTTGAAGGTTTCTCTAATTCTCCTAAAAGAATAATTGTTAGATTAAGTTGGATGATTCAGATCTAATTAAAGAGAAAAGAAGAAGAAAAAGTATTGGAGATGATCTGCAACAGCCTGCAGCAGGGAGATCACAGTTTGTCAATCCCTTACCAACAAGTTCTTGAAGCAGACGAAATAGTGGGATTTGAGGAGCATAAAGAAAAGCTTGTCAAACAGTTGATGGAAGTAGATTACAATTCATTAATTCAAGGCTTTTGACCATTTCGATTGAGGGTCCTGGCGCTCTAGCAAAACCATTTAAATCATGGAGAAAATACAATACACATTTTTATTAATTAAATAGTAATTTTAGCTATTAAATTTGAGTTGGGTAAGATAGTCTTTTAACAATAATTATATTATTCTGATGTGATAAATATATAATGATGTGTGCAAAATAATTTTGCCACATTAGATTATGGCACATAAATCTTATGCCCTATTAGGGCCCAAAATCTTTTTCCTTAAAAAAAAGGTTGGCGAAAAAATATAAGAAAGAGAAGTCTGCTTCTTCGTGAAAAGTGAGTCAAAATCTTGTAGAATCAAAGAAGATTCGATCACCTGAATACCATTTCATACCCTTAAGGAGTGTCCTCAACTTAGATTCTAATGGATTTTAAAAACCCAACAAAATCTAGGTGTTCTTCATTAGAATTTTAATGGATTCCAAAGAAATTTATATATCTCAAACTCAGATTTTAATGGATTCTAACAAAATTTAGGTATCCTAATTAAAATACTCATGAATTTTATTAAGGGAAAAGATTTAGGGCCTCAAATCTTGTGCCTCAATTTGTGCCTCAAATTTTATGTGGCAAAATTAATTGGACACGTCACTATTTAATTTTTTGTTGATTGTACACATCACTATTTACATACAATACCAATTTAAAATAATTTTTATTAAAGAACTATCTTACCCATCACAAATTCAATGGCAGTAATTCTTACTTTTATTAAGATTTTATATTATTAATTTAATATTAATAAGAACCAAGGTGTTAAATTTCGAAATTTTCGCTAAAATTTTGCCGAAAATTTCGATTTTTAAGGGTATGGAAATTTTAACACCATATTAAACATATTTCGAAAAATTTCGGTGAAATTTTCGACTTAAGCCAAGGAGGCAGCAACTAGAGGGAGAGATGGGAGGAAAAGGAGAGGCGGCCTCGTCGCCTGTCGTTGCCGGGGAGAGAGAAGAGAGGAGGAAGAGATCGGCACGCGGAGAGAAGAGAGGGAGATCGGGGAGGGAAAGGGAGGAAAGAGAAGAGATCAGAGAGGAATGGATCGATCTCAGGGAGTGACTGACTGAGGGAAGGTGTTGTTTCACGAGAGTGGCAAGAGTGAAGCAACAAGCAGCGTCGGCAAAGACGGCGACGAGCTCGATCTGGTCAAATGCCGGTGCTCACTGCCAAAGAATAATTCCACTCTTCCAATGCATTATTCACTTTAGCCTTTCGATTAACCTTTTTCTAATTGCCACGTTTCTTTTTTGAGAACAGCCCTTGGGCCCACTTTGGACTATTGAAGTAAACTTGTGCATTGCATTTGGATAAGCTTTTCCCTTCGTAAGCTTGGTCCAATACAAGATGTACTAGTGTCTGTTGTACACTTGTACTACTAATACTAGGCTTACTAGCAAAGATTTTTAAGAGTTTTATTTTTTGCACTTGTTTTTTTTTTAACTTGTGAGCAAGGCGTTAAATTTCGAAATTTTCTTCACCAAAAAATTTGATTTTTAGGAGTATAGAAATTTTAACACCATATTAAACATATTTCGAAAAATTTCCCGTAGAACAAAAAAAAAAAAAGATTTAGGATTGATTGGGATTTGGAGCCTTTGGGCAATTGGAAAAAAAATGTCTGGGGTTTCGTTTGGCCGTTTTGAGGTTTCGTTTAGTTGTTTTTAAACCAAATACATTTTTATATAAAAAAATAATTAAAAATATCCTAAAAGGCCTAAACTCTAATATCTTATACCATATCTTAAACAATATAGAGTATAAATTATATAATATATAGGGTTTAGTGTATAGATTATAGAGTATATAGGGTTTAGTATTAGGATTTAGCCTATAAGTATAAAGAATATACTAATTTCATTTATTTATTATACTAATTTTATTTAATAGTATTTGCCTCCAACGCGCATTATATTCATCACATATCACATGAAACCTACCATATAATTTAGTTTCTTCAATGTTTTTTATCAATGTAGTAGATAATATGTTAAATAAACATTTAGTAAAGTTTCATTCAAAATTTCCGTATTTTGATAGTAATTTTCGTCATTTCCGTCGAATTTTTGTCGAAATTTAAAAATTTTCGAAATTTCTGTCGAAATTTCCATCGAAATTTCCTCGAAACCCGAAATTTTATTCTTTAATAAGAACTCAATACAAGCTGAAAACGTTATTCAATATCTCTATAAAAAAAAAAAAAAAAAAGAAACTGCAACACGTTGAAATGAGGAAGAAGAAACTACAACATGTTGAAGGGAGGAGGCTCTATCTATCCAAGTCTAACTTAGGTCGAGTCTTCTCTCTTAGACTCCAACCTGCTTCCTCTCTCCGAGTACCCAAAAAACATGCTTCTTTTATCAATCAATCAAATTTGTTTTTCTCTTTGATTTCATAGGTATTGCTAGGTGAATTAGGGTTGGGGTTGTTTTTAATTTTGTCTATGTGATCAGCACAAGTTAGGGATGAGGTTATGCTTTCTTGATATTCCCATTTTGTTTCTATGATATTCTTGATGGATTGTTTGGTTAAATTTCGATTTTAGCTGATTCAAAAGAGAAGAAATTTTATCTTTAAATTGGATTTAGTGTATTATTTTAGTTCTAATTATCTGACACTTCTTTTAGGTTTTTATTTTGTTTATTTTATCTGTTCATTTGTGCCTCAATGATCTTTTCTTGTGTAAAAAAAAAAAAAGATTTGAGGACATAGACAGCGTCTCCTAAATGTTGATACTTAAGTTGAAAACTCCCTAGTTTGGGTAGTCTTTAGTGATTTTTCTTGTGCCTAAGTGATTGTTCTTTTTCGAATAAGATATAGATTCTTTTTACTTTCTTTGATCACAATATCTGGGCTGGCTTGACAGCAGCGCAAATTATGCAATATTGAATTAGGAATTTGCTTCTAGGTCACCATTGCTTGCAATTTCAATATATATTAATTATGTGCAAGGTGTCTTTTCAAGTTGAGATCACTCAGTTTTGTCTAGTAGGACTAGTTCTACCAGCAGGCATTTCATTGAGTTTTTGATCCCTTCATGATAGTTGTATCTGGCAGAGTTGGATATCCATATTTTTCGAAATTGTGCAGGAGCTGCTGCTGTATGGTTGGTATGCCCTTTGGCCCTTCGTGTTTGTCTTTCAAACTCTATCTATTTGCATGCTTGGTTTTTTGAGCTTACTGATAATTTATCAAAGGGGCAGCTGGAAGTGGTTTTCATGCTATTATGGAATATATGGAATTTTCGAAACTCAGTGGTCTGGCAACAAAGGGAACTGTGATCTTATACAAATTGTTAACATCTCTCTATCTTTGCTGCAGGATTTTCATAAAGCTAATTTTCATGTATCTTTGCTGCAGCCTCGTTCTCAAAGTGTCCCTCATTGGCGTCGTCCGAGCCTGGGATTACTATGTCACATTTTCATCGCCAATCCAATAGAGTGGCTCATAGACTAGCTAAATTTGTTATTTCATGTTCATATATGTGCCTTTGGATTGATGAGCCTCTTGAGTTTATCCAGGACGCTCTCTATGAGGAGTTATGTTCTTCCGGTTTTTTAATAAAATTTTTCATTTCCTTAAAAAAAAAAAAAAAGTTTGGAGCTAGTAGCTAGGGTGTAGATTTTTTTTTGGGAGACTTAGAGTCCAGTCCATTTTATGAGCCTTTCTTAGACTAAAACCGGTAGTGATTTAGGGTTTTTATTTAAGTCCTTTTATTTTTCTTTTTTGACGACTTTATGTTAGGTTTTAACTCCAAGATTTTGGGCTCCTCTACAATCCCACTTTACACCCTAGGAGGGGATATACCCTTCAAATCGGGGAAGGACTTTATTATGAATTAAAAGAATTTTCTTATAAATTTTAAAACACCCCCGGTCTCCATCTAAAAATTATTTTTCTAAAGGAACTAAGTCTAATTATATATTTTTTTTATTATTTATAATCTCAATTCTAATTCTGTGCTCTAGTTTGATACATAGCTTGTGATTTGGTATAATTTGTGGTATCTTCTGTCAAGCCAGCACACATTTGTGGTATCTGATAATCAAAAGGAAAAACCCAATTTTGGACTAAATAAATGTTAGGCAAAAGTAATTACAACATAGGCCACTTGGACAAACGTAGTTTATGCATTGTAAAATGTTGGGATTCTATACCTTAAAGCCACTAAGATGTAGACATTGTATCCTTTGATAAGTAAGTTTATCGCATTAATATATGGATAAAACATGGAACATAAAAAATATCATAGGTTTGACGAAAAAAAAAATAAAAAATTCCTAGGTTCTGATAAGAAATATAAGTAATGGTGGGTTCAGTTCGGTAACCGCATGTGAGACCCTGTATTTTTCAAAGATTTTTATTTATTTATTTATTTTGATTATTTTGGGAATTTATTTGAGAAATAAAAAGGTTTTGGTTTAACTTTTAATTTTTGTTTTAAATTGGGCTTGACTAAAAAATTGACTTTTAAAATTAGTGGGCTTTTGATTTTGACTTTAGGCTTGTTGGGAAGGTCTCGAGTCCACGAGTTCGTAGACACGAAGCACGCGTAAATCCGAGTTACGGTTTAAGAGTTACGAGCATTTAAAGTAAAGGGCAATCTTGTAATTTGTACCAAAGGAGTTTTAAAACCAAAAAAAAAAAAAAATCAGACTTTTTTTATCTCTCTCTCTCTCTCGCCTCTCACCCTCGCCGCGCTTACCACCAGCACGTGACAACGCGTCTGGCGGCGGCTGGGCTCGGGTTTTAGCCTACTGCCATCGTCTCCCTCCCCTCTCTCTTCCACTAGTCTCTATTGTTCTGGCCGACCACCCTCGACAAAGAAACGACGCAGAACAGGGCCGAGCCTCCCCGCCGGCGATGTGCATTTTTCGACTACGACGGGACACCGGACCTACAGGGTCTTGTTCTTCTTATCACGACGAGTTTAGCCATGGTCTCCGTTCGTCCATACGATGCTCTATGACGGAGCAATGAGCTCAGGAAGCCAAACCCACCGCCGATTTGAGCCGTTTCCGGTGACTTTTGACCGTCGACTCAGTTACGAGAATTGATCTTCCAAGGCGTGGTCGTCCAAGTTTGAGAAATTGGAAATTTGATTTTAGGGTTTATGCCTATTTCAAATTTTTTGAAATTGGACTTGAATTCGAGTTGTTCTTGTGCAATTGAAGGTTTCTTTGTGCAATTAGGATTAATTGAAGTTGATTTTGGGTATTTCCAGGTTTGTGCCACCGCTGCCACCATCAGAACCACCACTTTTGGCGGTGGGTTAATTGGTTGTTTGACCCAATTCCGCCCAATTGAAGTCTCAGGAGCCTTTCTAGTTCCATTTGGTGAGAATTCGGTGATTTTTCCGTCTTGTTTGGGGGCTGGGCAGCCACCGCATGTGGTGGTTACTGTCCGTTTCAGTCGTTTAACGGCCCATTTGTATTTCTGGTTTGTGAAATTGTTGGTTGTCTGGTCTTAACAGGTACTCGGGCTTAGGAATTCTATTTCTGATGCCGTTATGCTGCCAGATTGAGAATCCGAGCGTGTTGTCATCCAAGGGCATTTCAGTTTTTTCACTTTTTTTCACTGTGAGTAAAATTCGATAGTTGGATTTGTTTGGTTTGTTTGTTTGTATGCATTTGTTTGTTAGGACTTAGTTTGGCTAGAACTTGATAAAGTATAGGCTTGAATCCTTGAGGATGGAAATGATTATGATTATGCTTTGAGGTTATTATTTAAGATGTGAATGATTGATGTTGAGGTTAAAAGTTTGACGATTAGGCAATAAAAATGCCATAATGATTTTTTATTATTATTATTGGTGGAATTTAATGTGAATATGAGGAATTATGATTATCTTGATGTTTGGATCATTGATGGATAAAATTATTATGTGTTTGAGTAGTATTGGATATTATTGTGGATTAATATTGAGTATGGAACTTGAAGAATTATTGAGGATAATTGTTTGAATCATTTCACTCATACGAGCTTTAGTGAGCTTACCGGGTTGTTTGTTTGAATGACCCGGTGTACCATGGATATGATGCAGTGTGATTATTTGTGTTTTGCAGGTTAAGCAGGCTGAGAAGGCAGTGGGGAGAAGACGAGGCAGTGAGACCCATTTTGATTTATGTAATTGTTTTTATACAGTGATTTTACATAAATGTTTTTGGGCTCACACTCTGATTTGTCAAATGTATTTATTTATTATGTTAAGTGCATGGATCATTCTTTGAAAAGAGATTTAAATGGTAAGGTTTCAGTTCAGTGTGTTTATGGGCCTAGGGTTTAAGGTGTTTGTAATGTCCTAAAATAATAATAATAATAATAATAATAAATAGATAAATAAACTTATTTTTATTTTGGCTTTAAAATTGGGCTACATCTCTAGGTTTGGGTTTTAGCCTAATTGTCTACAAGATACAAAGCCCAACTTGAAAAAAAGAAAAAATGGAAGAAGGGATAACACCAACGTCCATCAGCCCTCTCAATTTGGAACACCTAAGCTTAAGATCAATAGTGATGATCCATTTAGAGAGATGAGTCCTTATCTAAATAATGATTAGATTCATTTCTTCTTAACTGAATAAGCCAATTAGATGTTACTCTAACCAAGACTTTGGCTATAAATAAACTGTGTAAGTGTGCTTAAGCTACACTTGAGCAGCAAGACTGAACAAAAAAAGAGAGTGAAATAAATTTAAATTTAATGAAGTTATATCTAAACTATACTTTTTAAACTTTTTAGACCCGAACACATAGGAACAAACCAAGAAGGAACTCGTGCTCAAGAAATTAAGGTAGAGTCTCTATTTCCCTAAGGATTGGACTATATTACAATTAATCCTTGTGTCATATTGTGTGATTTTCTTGTGATAATTTATCTTTATTACTTGCGACAGTATTTCTTTATTAAATGTATCAAGTTCATTATATTTGAGAGAAAGCTTTTATTATTAATCTTGTGTGTGCACTGTGAAATTTCCTAAGTTTGTGATACATTCAAATTGTATAAGGTTGAATTATTATTAAAGCACGATTTAATTTCTCTACACATACATTAATGTTTATCTTTACATGCGTAATCATAAATGCATAAGGAAAGTGTGATTGTGAAAAATGTTAAGAAAATGATTAATTGAGACACCAAGAAGAGAGGGAGATGAACTTGGTGGTCTCGTGATTTATTAGAGACATCATGGAGAAAGGGAGATGTACCTGGTGAGCTCATGATTTGTAGAAGAATTATTGAAGGAAAAGTGGAATTAATAATATTCAAAATATTTAGGCTTAAGGGACAGACGGGTGTTGGCTCATACTTGGGACATTCGGGGCCACAGTGGAAGGATGGGTTTGCAAAGGAGAGATGGCAAAGGAGAGGTTGGCGATCACCTGGGGAAGTGGGCGATCTCTCAGGGAAGTAGGCGATCTCTCAGGGAAATCGGCGAGTATTCAATGTAGTTTTCAGTATCAGTATACCGCCAATATGGGCATTTCAATACCGCTCCGATGCCGATTATTGCCGACACGGTTCGGTCTGAATCCGAAACTGAAAATCCAAGAAAAAGTATTGAACAAATCGATTCGGATCAGGATGGTTGTTGGTATTTTTCAGTATGTCGGCAAAAAAACCCAGCCCTAAATAGAAGAGTTGTTGGGAATAAAAACTAATAAATTACACATAAACCTAGTTTTTGAAAAAATTTTAATTGGAAACTCAGCCAAATAAAAAATTAAGTTTTAGCCCAATCTGTCTATGTTCGCGCGCAAAGGCTAGGAAAATACACTACCGAGCGCTCGGCATGTTACCGAGTGAACAGGGAAAAAATGTCAACGCTATTGGCTGTTGAGTAAGATTAATTAGCTTGAAAATTAACCAAAAATTAAAAAACTAAAAATCATGCTTGATGTATTTTCACTTGAATGGTGCATAAATTCCGTACTCAAGCCTAAAACTTACAATTTAGTATGTGGTCTTAAAGACATACTAAGTCAGTTCGGTAACATATTTTTTTGAGTCATTCAAAAGGTATTTTAAAGATACCATCATATGGGGTGCCCTCTTCCTTTCTTTGTTTTAGTAATAATTAAGCTAGAATGACTACATTATTTTTCAGATTTGTGATTGCATAATTTTTTTTTTTCAAATTAATGAATAGTTTAACATGAATGGTGAAATAAATTTTTTATATTTTATTTTATCATATAGAAAGAAATTTTTTTTGTGTACCTTGGTTTCCTAGGAAAACAAATGTATCTACTACTTACTAAAAAAATTAACTTATAATGAAACAGTAGCAATACACAAGCATCTATTTGCACACAATCTAATTAACCTGCATATGTAATCTCAATGTATAGTCATCATAGAAACCTCTCTCTCAACAAAAAAAAAAAAAAAAAAAGGCCGATAAATGGGTTTATTTTGGCATCTAGGAGTAAACAATCTATGCAAAACTGGTATTAGAATTATTGAATTAATTCAAACAAAAATATCTTGAACACGCGTGATTAACAAGTCATATAGTTCACTCCTACATAACCCGGTTACATATCTTGCGCTTTTATTTGAGATGAGTGTTACAAATTCTTTTTCATGCTTTGGGTTGCTTTTTTGACGATCTCTTCTCTGATTTCATTGTATTGGATTAAGATCATCTATGCCGTTATCTAAAGTCGATATGTTTCAGTCATGTCCTGTAATTTGTACGCACAATTAAATTTAAAAAAAATACACAACTATATATTGCATAGAAACGAACTACAATATTAGCATGTCAACAATGTAATTTTATAAAACGTTTGTTACCGCTCTGATCTCCTTGGTCATTTTACCATCCCAAAACTCCAAGAATTTAATCACCATTACACCACAATCCCAACTGCAACTCAATCATAACAGAATACGTGGGTCACATAATTTGATTACCCACCAAATTTCTCAAACAAAATAGAAAAATTAATTAAATTAACTTTGCACATTAAGTATAAACCAACTTAACTTATGTGTTTGTTTGCTTCAAAACATTCGCCATATATAGTAATTCTGTCAGGGGTGTACATATCTCGATTGAAGGTCATCCCACCAAATTCCTTAGATAGTTCAGTTAGTATAATGAGCTACAGCATAGTATGATTGAATTAATAATAGAGAGACTTAGAGTCCAGTTCATTTTATGAGTCTTTATTAGACAAAGACCGACAGGATTTAGAGTTTTTAATTAAGTCATTTTATTTTTCTTCTTTAACGGCTTTATTATGATTTAGGGTTTTTAATTAAGCCCAAAATTTCGGAGTTAAAACCTAACATGCAGCCTCTACAAAGCCCACTCTACACTCTAGGAAGGGAAATACCCTTCAAATCGGGAGAGGACTTTATTATGAATTAAAAGGATTTTCTTATAAATTAAAATGACTTTATTATGAATTAAAAAAAAAATCTTATAAATTAAGAGTGTTGCTATTTGCACACCATTTTTTTTTTCTTTTTGCACATCATTTTCTCAATTTTTCTCATTTCATACCCTCACACTCCTCCCACAACTGAATTTTCTCAAACACACACCTCTCCCAATTACCATAATATCCCTATTTTAACAATTTCAAAAAATTTCTCACCACAACCCATCACCCAACACACCCCATCAACTAAAAAAAAAACACACACACCCCTTCACCCGACCCACCCACCCACCCAGCTCCCTCCCCCTCCCTCACCGGACCACCTCCCTCCCTCCCTCCCTCCCTTACCGGACCAACTCCCTCCTTCCCTCACCCGACCCACCTAGCCCCTCCCCCCTTACCCGACCACCTCTCTCCCTGCCCCACCCTACCCGCACCATCCTCCGCTCTCTCTCTCTTCTCCCCACAGCATGCACCACCTTCCTCCCTCTCTCTCCCCCAGAGCAGCAATGCAGTACCACCCTCCTCTCTCTCTCTTTCCTCCCCGCATCACCACCGCCCCGTCACAGTCTGTTCGGCACTAGTCCGTAGTTAGTTTCGTTCTGTAGACAGCCGTCGAACATTTCCTGGATGTTCGGTGACGGGGAGGTGGTGCTGCGAGGAGGGGAGAGAGAGAAAAAGAAAGAGAGAAGGTGGTGCTGGGGTGCAGGGAGGGTGGTGCTGCACTGCTGCGCTGGGAGGAGAGATAGAGGAGGCTGGTGCTGCATGCGTTGGGAGGAGAGAGAGAGAGAGAGGGAGGAGGGTGGTGCATGCTGCAGGGAGAAGAGAGAAAGAGAGAGAAGGGTGTACTGCATGGGCTGGGAAGAGAGAGAGGAGGGTGGGGCAGGGAGAGAGGTGGTCGGGTGAGGGGGGAGGGGCTGGGTGGGTCGGGTAAGGGAAGGAGAGAGGTGGTCCGGTGAAGAAGGGGGAAGGAGCTGGTGGGTCGGGTGAAGGGGTGTGTGTGTGTGTTTTTTTTTTTTGGTCTGAGTGTGTAAGGTTGTCCTTTAAAGTCTTTTCTCCTTATGACAATTTGGTAAATTCACAAATTAAATTTAGAGGGTGTGCAAAAAAAAAAAAAAAAAAAAGGTGTGCAAATAGCAACACTCAATTAAATGATTTTATTATGAATTTAAAGGATTTTCTTATAAATTTTAAAATACCCTCGGTCTCCATCTAAAAACTATTTTTCTAAAGGATCCAAGTCTAATTATCTCTTACTAATATTCTAATAAATCCTAGTTCATTTATTTTACCAAATTTTTTTAGAATGTTTAAGAGTACCGTCAAAAGTCTAAAATGCCTTTTTTCTTCTATCGACCATAAATCTTAAACTGAAACTCCGATTAACGTACGGTTCACGTTTACGCACTCATATATTCAAAACCTTTCCAACAAGCCCAAACTCCAAGTCAAAATTGGGTCAAACTAATTTATAAAGAAAATTTAAGATTTAACCCAAAACCTTTTATTTCTCAAATAAATTTCCAAAATATTTAAAATACTTTTCAAAATAAATCTTGGAAAAATATGGGGTCTCACAATTTACAACGGAGCATTTTTAAACTAAATAAACTTTAAATAACGTAAAAATTGATTTCGGTGGAAACATCACATAAATTCTCAAAAACTTCTAAAGAAATTTAGAAAATCTTTTCCAAAGTCATACAACTAAACTTTCTTTAAAGCCTCTTAAAACCAAAGTTAAATAAGAATTCAAATTTCAATTGAAATTTGGGTTGGGTCGTTACATACAAACTATTCATTTTTCTTTGTCTTGTAATGAATGACAATACACTGTTGCTTTCAACTCATCCCGAAACTCTTTGAATTTTTATTCTTATAAGCTTCATGAAATTGGGTCTCGAATTTGAATTGACTAAAGTGTTTCAGGCTTTTAAAGAAAGATCGAAAATCATCTTGTTCTTCTTTTTCAATCTTATCCCACATAACTGCACCATATTGCTCTACAAAAATCTTCAAACTTGTTTTTGAGTTAATAAATTTGTCAAAGTAAGTATTTATACTTTCACTACGTTGAGTAGTTTACATTCCCGCCCAAAATGTGCTTTTCAAATACATGGGAACCCATCGATATTTGTCTTTATACAACCCTTCTAACCACTCATGTCCATTTGAAAAGTATTTATCACACATAGTTTTCCACCACTTCTCAAAGTCATCAATTGTTAAAGCTTCATACACTGCATATATCCAACAAACTATACTTTATGCCCTCGTAATGTTTGAACATCAAAATTTTTTTTGAAATTTTTTTCCATAATATGCCACAAGCACCATCGATGTTTAACTTCTGGAAAGACAACCTTAATTACATTTCTCATACCTCCGCATTGGTCCGTAATTATAGATTTAGGAGTTTTCCCATTCATGCATGCCTTCCACGATTCAAAAATCCATATAAATGACTCTGTACTCTCACTACATAGCAATTTGCAACCTAACAACACAGACTGACTATGATGATTTACCCAACAAAAAGAGCAAATGACATATCATAATTATTTGTCAAGCATGTCGTGTCAAAGGTGATAACATTTCCAAAATCTTCACAAGCTGCTCTACTTATTGCATCAGCCAAATTAAATATGATTTTTAATCAACTTTCTTCATCAAGGTCCATTGAATAAAAAAAATTTGGGTTATGAGTCTGCATCATAATGAAATACTTATGAAGGGCATATGAATCTTCATCTCCAAGTTTCAATCTTCTTTCTTTGCTAATGAGGTTTCATGCATCTTTCTCACTATATTGCAAATTTTCAAATTCACCTTTTTCAGTTAATATAGCATGAAAAATTTTGGATGGTCGTACACCGGCTTTGTCATTGTCAATCAATCTTATTTTTGAATGGGGATCTATAAACCTATATTGCCTTATACGTTGTGCTTTTTCAGGACATAGTTTATGATTGTGTTCAAGATATACTGTGTTCAATATATAGTTTTCATCTGATTGAGAATTGCTCGGATACAAGCATGACATCCTGTAATTTGTGATGAGACTGTCTCTCTTGTTTGATTCTTTGATTCTCCCTTTGATGCTTGTGAACAAACAAGTTGTACGTACTTGATTTTTCCTTTCTCATTGATGTTGGATCTTTTTCTAATTGCAAAACCTATTTTCTTAGCATAACGGAAATAATAGTCAAACAATACCTCATATGACTCAAATGTCATTCCTTTTGCTGGAATGTCTTCTAATAAAATTATTGACATCTCTGCACCAATTGGAGTACCTTCATCCAACATATACATAATTCTCTGTCTCGTTAATATCCAGAAACAATAGTCAAACAATACCACATATGACTTAAAGGTCATTCTTTTTGCCGAAATGTCTTCTATTAAAATTGTTGACGTCTTTGTACCAATTGGAGTACCTTCGTTCGACATATACATATTATCTATCTCGTTAATATCCGGCTCTTGGGAGATATTTTCTTCATCCATTATCACTAGCTAGATGAAATCATAGATGAAAAATATAACATAAAAAAACTCAATTTCACCTAGAATCATAACAGTAATAAAAAAAATTACTTAAATCTAAAAGAATATATTATTAAAAGTATAATTAATCAAATCAATTTCATGGAAACCAATTTTGCAATTTGCATGGGAGTTGAAACATGTTAATTAGTCTCCAAAAAGTGGTGTTGGAGCCGACTATATATATATTCTCTCTTTTTCTCTAATATGCTAAGAAAGATCATTAATATGTACAAGATTGCTTCTTATATTCAAAGGAAAGGATTAATGTTGCATATATATTGATTGAAGATTTTTGTTTCTTTAAACAAACAGTCATATACGACTTACTGAAACTTACAAACTTTTCCCAAACAAAGAAATAAAGAAGAAAAAAAATGAAGGATCAATCAGTTACACTTTGATATGTTCATGAATTCACATCCATTTATATTACTCTAACTTAGTTTTTGTGAGTTCATTTGAATATAAGTTTCAAATTTCATTTAGTTTTGTGTTTTTGGCTTTCGAGCAATAAAATGAGAAATTGCACCATTTATTCTCCTTAATAGATTTTGACATGAATCTAATTGGAGATGGAAGCTAACACCTTGAAGTTATTCCAGGTTACATTTCGTGACATTTGAAGACTTTTAAGGTGTTCATTTTGAATTTCAAAGTCAGCCCAAAACTGTACCAAAGGAAAACTGAGTCAGCTGCATTGTGTGGGGCATAACTTTTTGGTCCGAACTTGAATTTTGGCATATGATATATGATTGGAAAGAAGACATCAAGGGCTTTCCAATGATATATAAAACGTAAATTTCTGGGTTGTTTAAGGCTTTCATCCTACCAAATCACGCCGAGTTCTCCTTGGCAAGTTAGGATTTCCAAATCACGCAAGAATGCAAGTCTTGGGTGCAAAGAAAGGAAAAATAGTCCAAATGCAATGAGAAAAGCGTTTCCTACAATTATAGGGAGTTGGTCAATATATAAACAAGACATTGAAGCAAAATTCTCTCTATCAACACATCTTACAAAAAAAATCAAGCACAAACTATTCAACAACCCAGTTTCAAGATTTCTCAAAGATTTCAACGTGTTCTCTATTCTCTCTAGACCTAGTTCCTTTGTGTTTAGCTCTGCCAAGACCTTGTTTTCTTAGTATCGATTTCTTTTGGTTATTGTTTTCTTTTCATGTTATTTTCTTCATGAATTTTGTTGTTTGAACTCGCATCGTTACTCAGTTTCAGGATAATCATATTATTCATACCTTCTTCATTAAAGTTTATTACTTTGCAATTCACCCAATCACTCAAGTCACAATTGTTCACACATACGAATTTGAGCATCGAGTCATAGAAACCAACGATAATTAGAAGTCCTTGAGGTTCAAGGCAGTTAGGACCTTCAGCGAGTTCTTGTTCCTTGCTCGTTTATAGTCGTTTGTTTAAAATTCAGGTAATCTAGTGCAAATCAATCAAATTCACATCTTTTCTGCAACCGATCTCTCAGCCAAGAAGCAGTGGCACGCCCACAAATCATTTAAAGGACTACAATGGTTCTTTGCTAAGGATCCAACCATCTTTGCCGTGACTTTTAGGAGAAACAAAATTAAAGATAGAAATTCAGTGTTTTCAAAGGCATGTCTTAAGCTCGCTTTCAGGCTTGCCTCGTGGCCAACAGTGACAAAACACCTAAGGCTCTCACCTATTCTACAAAAAGCATGAAAGACTTATGCCTTTTTAAGGAAGGCTTATTTATGCCTAGCATGCGCCTCGCTACTGAAATGTGCAAAGGCGGAAGAGGCATAAGCCTTTTAAGCATTCTTTATTTTCTCTTTTCAATTTTTCTTCTTCTTTTTTACTGTTCTAGTGTTATTTGGGTTGATTTTGCTGCAATTATTTGGAGTTCTTCACATTTTGCTTTTGTCGTCATTTATTTATTTTGTTTCAAATTTTTGTATTGTTGGTGGGAGATTTAAGGTTAAGGGTTTATTACAATCTTTTGTATTGTTGTGCAAAGATAAAAAGATTATTTGGGGCAGCGTTTTGTGTAGGTTTTGTTGTAATTATAATAAATCACGATCTTGTTGAATTCTATATGTTTTGTGGTTGATATTCTTATGCTTGAATGAAAAGTGATATAATTTTTTTAAGAGCAAAATGCACCATTGGTCCACATACTTTGATGGTTTTCCCATGTTGGTCCACGAACTAATTTTCATCCCAAGTTGGTCCACAAATTAATTAAAATGACCCAAGTTGGTCCATTCTGTCAAATATATGCCAACGTTCATCAAAAACTTATCACATGAGGTACACGTGGGGTTTTTTTAGGGCAAATCAGGGATTTCACGCCTGACTGGTTCAAAAAGGTGTGACAACCTTTTGGAAATCAGTTTATTCGACAAAAAGTGGAAGTGTAAAGGTTTTGTCACAAAAATTGGGATCAATCTCGAAGATCCTTTGGATCTTGAGAAATCTGTGTGATCAAATAAGTGAGTTGATTCGGATTTTCACTATTTCACAAGGATGGTGCTTGATTTTCGATTTGATGGAGATGAAGATAATCTGATATACAGTATGTTCCACTATTTGATTTTTCATATTCGTTTTGTGTATTTGGTTTTTCATATTTGATTTATTTGTTTGTTAATTTGGTTAGCTTTTTAGGCATTTTTATATTGGAATTGTTTGTTTGTTTGCCAAGAATCTTATGGGTATTGTTTTCTTCTCTGTCAATACACTTTAGGATTTTTTTACTGTGGTATGGTCCTTCGTGTTTACTTTTGTCTTGGTTGTTATCGATGAGAATCTTGACACATGGGTAAGTTGTACCCCAAAGTAATGGACATGGGCAGTGGTAGTTTGCCAAAGTAATGGACAAGGGCATATGCACATTGAAGTCTGCCAATTAATGAATTTGTTTCTTTGATATGCTCATTTGGTAGGGCTAACTGATTAATATGTTGTTGATATAGTGTAGACATTGATATGCTATTGAATTTCGATTTTGGGTTTTCAAATCTACTGTGTTAATATGTGTCATATTGTACTGTGATAATGAGAGTTAAAAGGAAGGAGATTGACAAAATAAGAGTTATTGATAATGTACTTGGTTACTTTGTGCAGGTGATCTTGATGGGCTTACTCTACAAATTTAGCATGAAGATGACATTAGTGAAGGGGTTTATGTGGGGGGTAGGGTGTGCTACTTGGATTACTTATTTGTTGACCTTATATCCTTGTTGGATCTCATGAAGGTTGGTGAGGAGCTTGAATATGATGTCAACAAGGAGATAATGGAGCCCAATAAGATGAGCATATTCTGGAAGGATCCTAACATAGATGGGCCAAAAGGGTTGGTATACATTGGGTCTAATAGTGTAGTGCTTAGGATTGTTGCAGCAGTAGTACCTCCTTATCAGATTACAACAGTGTATTACAAAGGCTTAATTCCAGTAAGGAAAAAAAGGAGGATGTAACAAGAGATCAATGAGGATGTTGCACTAGCTACCAATGAGAATGTTGGGGAGGAAATACAAGAGGATAATAAGAATATTAATAATGAAAGTCAGTCATCTATTATATGGCCGAGCTTGCATGGTCCAGATTATAGGTTGGAGATTGATGAGATTGAAACTCTTAAGAGGTGGGAAACATTATTGACACAAGTGTCAATGAACAAGGGTTATAGCAACATTATTGAAGAGAATGTTGATGGTGGTCAACATAATGGTGGTTTGGAGAACATGCAGAAGGATGATGCATATACAGGGGGTGATGAGCATGAAGAAGAGGTGACAAATGGAGATGGAAATCATGAGGATGGAGATGAGGCTACTAATAGGGAACATGGTGATAGGGAAGTTGGTGATAGAGAAACTGGTGATAGGGAAACTGGTGATAAGGAAACTAGTGATAAGGAAAGTGGTGATAGGGAATGTGCATCTGCAGGACATGATGATGGCTCAAGTGATGATGACTTTGAAGATAGTGACTATGAGTTTTCAGGAGATAAGGATGAAGAAGCTGCGTTTTAAGCCACTAATGAAGGTGAAGCAATGTTTCAAGATATTGTTGATGATGAAGTAGATCATGTTGCAGCTACCAACAATGCAGGCGACATTTCTGATGATTCTAATGGTTCTGATAATCTATATAGCCTAAGTGAGTCTTCTGATGATGATGGGGGTAAAAAAAAGAGCTAGAGAAGGCTCCCCAAAATCAAAGTTTTTAACAAAGAGACAGATATAAAGAATCTTGTTTTAGAAATAGGAGAGCAATTTTCATGCAAGGCTGATTGTTATGCCTTTATGAAAGAATGAGAGATTGTGAATGGAAGGATGCTAAAGTTTGTGAAAAAAATGACAAGATCAGGTTGAATGCCATATGTGTTGGGGCCCAAGGTTGTCCATTTCAAGTTAGGTGCAATTCATTGCACGGTGGTTCAGATACATAGGTGATCAAAAACTGCAAATTAAGTACCAATGTACTACACAACCTAATTTAAGGCATGCTGACAACAATTGGGTTGCAAAGAAATATGCAGACAGACTTAGGAATGATTCTGACTAGTCTTTGCCAAAATTCATGAACCAAGTGAAGAAAGATTGAGGTGTAAATGTCTCAAAGAACAAGGTCTATAGAGCAAATCAGAAGGCACGTGTGAAGAATGTAGGATTCTACAAGGAGCAGTATGCAAGACTGAACTGCTATGCAGAGGAGTTATTGAGGATTAACAAAGGGTCAACAATCAGTCTTGTTTCAAGGGATGTTGGGATAAAAGGGTTTTCCAGAGAATGTACATTAATTTTTTTGGAGGCATGCAAAGAGGGATTCCTTTAAGGTTGCAAACAAGTGATTGGGGTTGATGGTTGCCACATCAAAGGCCCATTTTTTGGTCAACTACTTACAGCAGTTGAGGTTGATCCAAATAATGGATTATTCCCCATTGCATATGCAGTTGTAGAAGTTAAAAACAAGTCATCATAGAAGTGGTTCTTAGAACTCCTTATCTTAGATTTGAAGATTGAAAATGGGTATCATTGGGTATTTATGAGTGATAAACATAAGGGATTAGTGCCAGCTATAGAGCAATATATTGTTGCCTAGCCTACATGTGAGCATAATATGTGTGTCAGACATCTACACAATAACTTCAAAATGCAGTTTCCTGGTCTGGCATTGAAGAATGTTTTGTGGGCTGCTGCAAAGGCATCTTATGAGGCCTGGTGGAAAGTATAAATGGGGAAGACGAAGGATCTAAATGAGAAGACATGGGGTTGGTTGAGTTAGAGACTAGCAAAAAAATGGAGTAGATCACACTTTGGGACCCACACCAAGTGTGATTTACTGTTGAATAACTTGTGTGAGAGCTTCAACAGTACTATTCTAGAGGCAAGAGTCCAGCCTATAATTACAATACTTGAGCAGATCAAACAATACCTCTCTTAAGAATGGCCAATAGGAGAGCTGCTTGTAGAAGTTGGAAACACCTCATTGGAACAAGAATTGTGAAGATTATTGAGAAAATGAAGGATGCTGCAAGACAATGTAGCACAACAATTGTTGGTGAAAAACTCTGAGGTTAGGATTGGTTCGAATACTACTATGAGTGTGGATTTGAGGTATTGGACTTGCACCTGTAGAAGATAGGATTTGAGTAGGATTCCATGTAGCCATGTCATTGCTTGCATCTAGGACATAGGTGAAGACCTAATGAACTATGTGCATGACTGTTACAAGAAGCATGCATATCTCCAAGCCTATGACCCAATGATTTATCCAATGCCTGACATGGAATTCTAGCCAACATCTGAGAGGGGTCCTCTTGAGCCTCCCCCATTCAAGAGACAATCTGGGAGACCCAAAAAACAATGAACAAAAAGTGTTGGTGAGGTTCCTGCTACTCACCTAATTCCAGATAACCCTAATGCAAATCTTTTGACACCACCACCATTACTCAAGTTAAGGAGGTTCTGGGTGAAGATTAAGTGTAGCAAATGTGGTAAAGAAGGTCACAACACTAGGTCATGTATAAAGCAGATTGGAAACTCCAGCAACCAGATATGTGAGTGTGTGTTTTAGCTTCAAATAATTCAAATTAATTTCTCTTTTAGGTGTACTAACAAATTTTTTGTGCATTATCCTTATTAGTCCTCACACCAGGCCCAACAACCCCAACTACAAGTTCCACAACCCCAAGTACCAGTTCTACAACCCCAAGTCCAACAACAACGAACCAACACAAGGATAATCACTACCTATTGTTGATGTTTAGTGGATTAGTTGGATTTACTGCCTATTTGTAGTTCTTTACTGCCTATTGTTGGATTTGTGGATATGTGGATTAATTGTTGGATTTGTGGATATTGTTGTAGGTGACAAGAGGCAGAAGAAGATGCAGAACCATGGGCATGGGCAGAAGTAAGAGCAGGAAGAGTGTAAGCTTCAGCATGCAGAGTGAGAATGCAAGCAGGGAGAGTGGGACTGCGAGGAAGAGGGTGAAATCACCTGCCAAAAGGGGTAGGTTTTGGAAGGAGTCAGTTTAAACTTCCTGGAGTTGCTTTGGATGTTGGAGTTGCTTTGATAATGAATATTTTGAGTTGCAGGCTTTTGAAGTGAATATTTTGGTTTTTGTAGTGAATATTATGAATTGAATATTTTGGTAGGAAAGTGCATATTTTGACTGCAAAGTGAATATTTTGACTTGGTAGGCATTTGGTAGGAAATTGCATAGAATTAGTAAGAATGAATTGGTATTTTAACTCGTTACAATTTATGGTTCAAAACCCTTTTGGTAAGAAGGTGTACACAATTGGGGCTTGCATTGTAGGCTTGCAAACTGGTATTGGTGATCAATTATATTTAAGATTTGTGAAACCTTCTGATTTATGTAATTTTGCATTGTAAGCCTTTTTCAATTTCCGCATTACCATTTGATCAATCTAAGTTGTTCAATTTATATGGTTTATTTGGATTTTGGTTATCAGCATTTGAATGCATTATCTCTAAACCCAACCATTTTGGTTATAACTCCAACAAAGGTCTCAAATTTATTTTGCATTATCTCTAAACCTAGCCATACACAAAATGCTGCAAGATTCTCAAAATTCATTTTGCATTATCTAACCCAGCCATACAACAACCCAACCATACACACAAATCAACCATACACACAACCTAGCCATACACAAAATGATACAAGATTCTCAAAATTCATTTTGCATTATCTAACCCAGCCATACAACAACTCAACCATACACACAACCCAGCCATTTCATTGAACCCAGCCATACAAACGACACTCACCCTATTCTATTTCATCATCATAATCATCATAACCATTATGAAAAAATCCAAGACAGAATTAGGCATGTCTTGAGCCTTTTTTCCCGTTTGCAGTGCAATTTCACTTCAACTTCTAGTAGGTTGATCTTTCTACCTAATCCCAGAATCAGTTGCTTAGACTGTGGGCACATAGAAGGGTCCAACCACTTAAAAAAATCGCACCCTCCATTTCGCTGCAAGAAATTGGAAAAACCACAAATCCCCAATCAATTACTTGCAATAAATTGACAAAAACCAATACTTGTGTTCAGAAACCCATTGCCCATACTTTCTTATCTTTGGTATTAAACGTATCTTAAATCTTCTTCCTGGATTCAAATTGGTCCAGCTGGTCCTTGTCACGACAAGCCGCCCACAATCACAATAGATTGGATGAAGATAAGGGCTATATATATGTTGAAGATGATGAGTTAACTGACATTTTTGGGGGCAGAATGAAGGGGGAGTTTGATCAATTTTGGTGCTTTGCAGCTCTATGTTTTCGGTTAAGTAAAAGAAACAGAGGGCAAAGCAGGTCTTTTAGGCGGGCATTACAGAGAAAAATGGCGGGAGGAAATGATGGTTAAAGGATGGGGATGCAAACCAGTTGTGAAATCCCTGATTTGCCCTTAAAAAAAACCCACGTGTACCTCACGTGATAAATTTTTGACTGACATTGGCATATATTTGACGGAGCGGACCAACTTGGGTCATTTTAATTAATTCGTGGACCAAGTTGGGACAAAAATTAGTTCGTGGACCAACATGAGAAAACCATCAAAGTATGTGGACCAATGGTGCATTTTGCTCTTTTTTTAAACTATATTATAACTTTTTGAGTACCAAAAGGCTTACGCCTCAACGCAACAAGGGTTATGCATTGCCTTGCGACTATAAAACGCCTTGCCTTATGCTTTTGCGTATGAAGAAACTAGATAGAATTTGATCAAAACACTCAAATAAAACATAATTAGCTTAATTGAAATAAGTCATGAAGATCAAAAGGCGTTCTATTAGGTGCTACCAAAATATTGGGTTACCAGCTCCTCCATTTCAGGATTTTTCTAAGTTCTAAAATTTAGAAAACATATGAATAAATTTTTGACCAATAAAAAAGAAAATATATGAATAAATAGTTCAAAAAAAGAGAGAAAAAAAAATTTGAAATAGAATAAGCACCTAGGCATGTATAGAAATAGAACGGGCTTTCAACTTACAATGCAAATATAATCGAGTGACACTCTCATAGTCACAGCTATATCTCAACATAGCCTCATACGTTTATCCCAAATATGAACCACATCGATCACAACAAGCCACTAACAATGTTCAAAGCTGATGAAGAAGAAGAGGAAGAAGCAGAGGATGACGAAAATAGATTTTGTAATAGGAAGTTTTTATACGGTAATAGCCTAATAAGAAGTTCTAATGCATATTAAACACAAAATAGAAAAGAATTGGAGTGATATATCCACATAAGCAGGAAGAGTAAGATACAAATATGCATTCTAACTCATAATAATTCGATTAATGTAATTAAAAAACATGTGGTAATCTAGCCTTGAAGCCAAGAATGAGGTGAGTTCGATCCTTTTTGAAATCTATGAAAGCCTTTGAGATGTTAACATAAGAAACTCTAGTTGGTGAAAAGACTAAAATACCCTTCAACCTTCGTTTGTCTGTAACTCTCAAACTGTAACTCCAAAACATGTTCTGTTTGCATCTACGCGCTCATTGACCCGAGACCTTTCCAACAAGACTAAAATCAAGACTGGGCCTTTCCTAATTTTTATTGTTTCTCGATACCCCCCAAAATTACTTAAAATCCAAATAACTCACCAAAATTAATTTCAAAGTCCGAAAAACATTATGTAAATTAAATTCGATGAGCTCGTCTCGATAAATCTTATTTTTCTATGACTTCAAATTCATTTATTTCCTTCTAAAATTCGTCAAAAAAATTCTAAAATCTCCAAATTAACAAGATAATTATTAATAAATCACTTTTTACTACAAAATAATTTATAAACCAACTTTCTGGGATCTCACAATCTATTTGGATTGTATTTGATTATTGGGTTAAAGGGTTTATAAAATAATAATACATGTCATTTTCTTATTTGTCCACATATGTTTTAAGGGATAATTAGATTCAAAATGATTAAATATCCCTTAAAAATAGATTATTTTTATATAATTGTTAATTAGTGAACCATTTTTATTTAACAGTATTTGCATCCATGGCTCCAACACCCATTATATTCATCTTATTGAATACTTATTTAATTCATGATTTAATATTGTAATATAAATAAATTTGAGGTGTTATTTATATAATTATTAATTAGTAACCTTTTTTTTTTTAACAGTATTTGTCTACAGCGCGCATTATATTCACATTATATCATATGAAACCTACTATGGGTCAGTTTGGTATTGCTGTGTGCAAAAACAGCTGTGAGGTAAAACAACTGTGAAGTAAAGTCAGCTGTAAAGTAAGCAGCTAAGTGTTTGGTAAAGTATGTTTTCAAAAGTGCTGTGAGTGCAAAAAACAGTATCAAAGTATTTGGTAAATGTTAATGTAAAACTGCTGTGACTGTGTATAATTACTAAAGAGTTAATTACATATATATACCTCAACTATACATCACTTATCAGTTGGGTACCTCTGGTTTAAAAACTTTCATTAGGGTACATCAACTTATGTTTTTTGTCAATTGAATACCTCCGTTAGTCTGACCGTTAGGAAGACCGTTAAATGCCTACGTGGCGCTGACGTGGCACACGCGGACCCCACCATTAAATATTAATTTAGCATTTAAAAACAACCACTAAACCAAAATTAATAATAAAAAAAAAAAACCATTAAAATTATATAAAATTGAAAAAAATAAAAAAGCCAACCCCCACCTAGCACCCTCCCTCCCCTTCCTCCCCCACCCTTTCCCCACCCAGGCCACCGCCTCTCCCCCCAAACCCAAGCCACCCCCCACCTCCCCCGCCCTTCCCCCGCAAACCCAGGCCACCCCCTCCACCTCCCTCGCCCCTGCCCCCCAAACCCAACCCCCTTGGGCCGTCACACCCCCTCCCACCTAACCCCAACCTCTCTTCCCCCTAGCTAGTCGCACCCACCTCCCCCAAACCCAGGCGCACCCCCTCCACCTTCCCTGCCCCTCCCCCCCAAACCCAGGCCACCCCCTCCACCTCCCTCGTCCCTGCCCCCCAAACCCAGTCGCACCCACCTCCCCCTCCATTTCGTGGTCCAACAATACATTGCTTGACTTCATGTCTCTGTGTATAATGTGAGGGATTCAATTGTAGTGGAGGAAACAGAGTCCTTTTGCTGCACCTCTTGTAATCTTTTTCCTTTCCTCCCATGTTAGAATCCGTCTGTCACGTGTCTTGGTTCTCCCATGAAGCATTTCTTCAAGGCTTCCATACTCCATGTATTCGTACACTAGGATCCTCTCTTCACCAATTTTGCAATAACCCAATAGGGGCACAAGATTTCGATGCTTAATCTTCCCCAGAGTTTCCATCTCTGCCATGAATTCACGGTCGCCTTGGCAGCTCAACCTTATAAGTTTCTTGATTGCAACACTGGAGCCATCTTTCAACGTTGCCTTGAACACTTCTCCAAAACCTCCACACCCTATAAGACTATCTGCTGAGAAGCCATTGGTTGCTTCAATGAGTTGGGAGAATTTGAGCTTCCTTAGCTGTCTTTGGAAAGTTGCAACATTAATTACAACTGGGTTTGGGGGGGAGGGGCGAGGGAGGTGGAGGGGGTGGCCTAGGTTTGAGGGGGAAGGGCGGGGAAGGTGGAGGGGGTGCGCTTGGGTTTGAGGGAGGTGGGTGCGACTGGCCAGGGGGAAGAGAGGTTGGGGTTAGGTGGGAGGGGGGTGCGACGGGCAGGGGGGTTGGGTTTGGGGGGGAGGGGCGGTGGCCTGGGTGGGGACAGGGTGGGGGAGGAAGGGGAGGGAGGGTGCTAGGTGGGGGTTGGCTTTGTTTTTTTTTTTTTTCTTCAATTTTATATAATTTTAATGGTTTTTTTTATTTTTTATTAATTTTGGTTTAGTGACTATTTTTAAATGCTAAATTAATATTTAATGGTGGGGTCTGCGTGTGCCACGTCAGCGCCACGTAGGCATTTAATGGTCTTCCTAACGGTCAGACTAACAGAGGTATTCAATTGACAAAAAACATAAGTTGATGTACCCTAATGAAAGTTTTTAAACCAGAGGTACCCAACTGATAAGTGATGTATAATTGAAGTATATATATGTAATTAACCCTTAATATAGATATGATGGTAAAAGTGTCTTTCATTTATTTGTTTGGTAAAAATAAAATGTTTTTTACTTGTTTTTAAAATTTTTGGCTACAAATTTTTATTAGCATTAATTTTTCTAAGAACAACATTATTAAATAAGTATGTATATTATTTTTTTTAGCTATATTATAATTTTAATCGTGCAAATAAAATATCATAATTAATTATCACAATATAAAATATAATTAACAATAGACATATTTTTTAATTAAAAATAAACAAATTAAAAATATAGAAATCAATGAGGATATTATGGGTAAAATAAAATATTCATTGTTGCTGTAATTCACTGCAGCTTTCAAAAGCACCTAGAAACCTGCTTTCTGTTTTTGTTGTGGGGAGTTGAGAATTGTAGGAAAAAACAGTTTTTAATTTGTTTACCAAACACCAAAACTGCTATAGGTGATTGAGAATTGTCATCTACAGCAGCTTTTGGGTCTTGCACCGCAATCCCAAACAGGGCCTATATAATTTGGTTTCTTTAATATTTTTTATCAATATAGTAGATAATATATTAAATAAACATATGGTCAAGTTTCATTCAAAATTTTTATATTTTGATAGCAATTTTCGTCGTTTTTATCCAATTTTGTCAAAATTGAAACCGAAATTTTACGCCTTGTTAATTTGTCTTCTGAAAATTTGTGTTTTCATTAATTATTAATTTATCATTATTATTCAAATTACTTTTAGAGGTCAAGCAAAGCAGGTGGAAGAGTTTTCTGATGGAGTCACTTTTAGGGTTTAAGGAAGAATCAAGAGATTATGGGCAACTGGGGATATCATCATCATCATCATCACCATCACCATCGTACAGCCACAAAATGGTGCCCTGGTTGAGCTGGGATGAGTGGCTCTTTGTTTACGAATCTCTTCATTCGAATTCACCTGTTCCTGTGGCCTCTGCTTTGAGAAGAGTAAGAGAAACCCAACTTATGTGCTCTCTTTGTTACCATGGAAATCATTTTCTGGGAAAATCTTATGTTTTTGTAGCATTGTATCAGAAAAATCATGTGGATATGCCTTATTGTTCTGTCTATTTCTCTGGAAGAGTCCCTTCCCTATCAGGGAAAAAAAAAAAAACAAAAAAAATTCTTTTGGCAAGCTTACAGTGGAATTTTTAGCATATCGTTTAATTATGTATTTTTTGCTAAAATTTTGAAAACATTGGAAGAAATTATTTGTTCAAGTGGGTTTTACTTTCAATTTAATTTGTGAGTTTTGTGGCAATCTTATATATGTTTTCCATCTTTGGATTGTTTACAGATATCAGCATGGCGAAGCAGAGGATGTCTTCCTGTTGTGATTGAAGTTACGGCTTCAATTATTGAAGTTCAGCAAAAAGATCCTCACTTAAGGTACCTTATTCCCAACTTCACAAGCTTACTGTAGTTCGGTTTGGATAAACCTTTTTATACCTTGTTTTTTCTTTGGCGGGGGGGGGGGGGGGGGGGGGGGGGGGGGGGGGGGGGGTGGGGTATCCTTAATGCTAAATATTATTCGCTTGGCGGTTCTGTTTGTAATTCTATCTCATTTATAGTTTCAAATTCTAACCTCCAAATTTTCTAGCCGAAGATATGTATTTGTCCTACTTTGAATACTACTGCTTGTGTGTGTTTTGTGAATTATAGAAAGGACCAGTTAAATGATGCTTTAGATAATTGCAGAGCAGATCAATCTAGGGATGCTTCACTTTCAGAGGAAATGCTGGCCATGTTATATTGTATGGCAATCATGAGGTTAGGTTCCCTAAATATAATGTATTCGCTATATGCTTTGTATCTTCACCAATATTGAAATTTTTTTAGTCTTGACTTGTCCCAGTTACATTACAGGTTCAGCTACACCTAGAATCTTGCACTTAATAGATAAATTTGTAGGACTAAAATTTGATAGGTCTCGGAAAGAGCTCCAGCGTGATATTAGGGATGAACTATAGATGTATATGTTCTCAGTACTCCTCCTTTGCTGGAAGGTCCTAAAGATTCATTTAGATCATAAAATCTTGTCAGGAATTTAAATCAAGTTTGAGGTGATTATTCTTTAGATTTATCATATATGTATGCAGTGCTTATATTATCATTCAATTTAAGATTATATTTGAAATAGGTTCTTTGTAACATGCATAATTTTTGTTGTAAATCCCATGTTGCATCACTTAACTGATATTAGTATGTATCAAGATAATTCATTTGTGGATGAAAAAAATGTTTGTGGGCGGGAATAAGGCAATGATTTTATGGAGTTCTGGTGTGTTAACGGTGTTTTGGGGTTTTTGGTTGGAAATGGACATAGGATTTTTGAGGATTGCAGAGGGGAGGGGTTGTATTGTTGTGGTGGATTTTGTCCACAGTGGTTGTAATTGTTCCTTGTTATCAATAAAATTTTGTTTCTTGCAGGAAAAAAAAAAAATCATTTTTGGAATTTCTACTTTTAAGGTTTCGCATAGTTAGACATAGAACAGATAAATTAAGTCTTTGTAATTCATTGACCATTTGAAAATTGCACTTCATATCTATATAATTATATACATAATTCATTCGAAATTGTAGGGGATTAATGCTTTAAGCTCGCATCTATTTTGTCTCCTGCTTATGTGTGGCACATGTAAATGCTACATGAACAAATTAGGTTCACACTAGTTGTCTTGTTTCTGAAGGCTTGTGAATGGTGTTGTTGAGAAGACACGTAAGAAAACAGAGGTTTCAATTGCTGTGGCTGCTGATGCAATTGGCATTCCACGTACACTGATTGATATCCGTCATGGTGAGCAACCCCAACTTTTAATTTGTACATTTATCTTTTGTTAGTTGGTTAAGCCTTGAGGCTTTTTCAGCAGTCTGGGATACCAACCATCTCCATTATGCCCTTGCATACTCTATGTGGGGCTTTGAGTATTCAAATAATTTTTTGAACACTTAAGATAGTGCGGATTGACGTTATTTTGATTTTCTCCTTGTTCTTTGATTTTAGAGGGATCTCATCGTGAACTTCCTGCACTTCAGGTTGTTCGCAGTGCTTCAGTTAAGGTATGCATCTTTTTTTGTTTGGTCGAATTAAGGTATGCATCATATGCTTAGTATTTCAAATCATAACTTGTCTCTTGCATCATTTACCAATTATATTTGGAAGGGAAGGACTCAATTTAAATTTGGAAAGTTAAACTATATTCATGGTTGGTGTCTTTAGGCACTTGATTGGTTGAAGTCTTATTATTGGGAGCCTCAGAAGACGGCAATTCCATTTCAAGGTAATGGAATTGCTAGCATCAGAAATGAAATAAAGTTTAAATTTTATGAATTGGCCTTCTTCTTGAGAGTTAAGAAGACTCCCCAATCCTGTTCTTCGCAAGCCAAAGTAAAATGTGGTATGAGAATCTCTTTTCTTTTTCAAGTTGTGTTGATTATAGTGCCTAAAGTCTCTGATCTATAGGATATATTTGCTAATATTTCAATGGTTTTGTTAGAGTGCAATATGGGGTTGCACCTATGAATATGGAACTTTTCATATAATTGCAGCCACCCTTTTAGATAAGAACCAATATTTATATATACACAGTTACACATATCTAAGCTCCCTTGTGCTGTGTCACAAGCCTGTATGGAAATATTTTATCCTGACTTCCGAATTACTGTTAACATGCGGATGTTGCAGTCAAATTAGTGGAAATACAAAAACTAAAAAAGCTATAAAATAAAAAAATGGTGAAGATTTAGATTTCTATTTGCGGTGTTAGCCATTGATTGAAGTAAAAAGTCAGAAGTTTTAAAATATTGAAACCTGGTCAACTATTTATTCTTCCTATGCACTATGCACTATCATTGGTGTGGGTTTCACTTTGGAATCTCAACATTGTGACCTCAAACCCCGACTACCCCAGAACTCAACTTAACCCAAGATTTTATGTTCCTAACCTGTCCGGAAGCCTTCCAAAATCCATCATTCAAGGGTGGAGTAGGTGGGGCCCCGCCAAAACCTTCCTGTTGTTGGCTATGCAACTTTATGTCAACAACACTCTGGACTTAGTTCTTGAAATACTAGTGTAAAGGATTTATATGTAACCTAGATAGGATATTGCTTTCGAGGCTAAGTATTGATTTCTACCTTGCTGTTGATATTTAACCATTATTGGTACAAGAACATGTTTATGGGAGAAATAGAGGAGAGTTTGGCTTTCGATATGTCTGTATGGTGGACTGGAGTTAATGTTGAGGCCCCAAGTAGTTAAAAGAAAAACGGATTTGTAGTTGATCCCATTTATTTTTGGTATAATGACTTAGTTGAGTTGAAGAGAATTGTATGTATAGTATCATTGTTAATGATGTGTAGTGAGAAATGATATGATTTTTTATGTAATGGAAAATGTGGATTGGAATAGGTAAGTGAGAGAGCAGAGTACATATTGAGGATTGGTTATAGTTTCAAAAAAACAATCACGCAGCTGAAGTGCTGCTGAACCTATATTTTACCCCTCTGTTTTTGAGTGTGTACAACATAATTCAAAACTTAGTTTCATAATCACTTGCAAGTTTTGGCTTCCTTTTTGTATCTAATTATCTCATGAATTGTGAGGGATGCATTTAGTACATTACTGAGCTAAGAAATGTGCTCCTTCCCATTACCTTTTGAATGGAGAGGACCTTGTCAATCACTGTTACTGTACAAGTAAACTGGAAACCCCCAAGTGGGAGTCAAACTATTTCATAGGCCCCAGCTTTTTTTTCCATATATCTTCCACCACCTGAGACAGTTATAGTTTCATTTTTAATTATATTTAATTTTTTTTTATTATTATAAGGTTTATTAGGGGATATTGGGGTTTATTAGCGTAGGATTTAGCATAAGGGGGTTTAAGGCTATTTACTCTAGGGTGTAGAATCGTCGTTTTAGAGCTTATGGTTTATAGTTTAGCTCCCAAGTTTGGATTTTGCTCAAAACTTGATAGGTAAATCCTAAACCATGAGTGATGAATGAGATTCTAATAAAAGTAAAAATGAAACCCTAGAGATGTAATTGTGCCACAATTTGTGTACGTAACAGTGACAATTATAGTTGACAGTTAGAGTTCATCTGTAACTGTTTTATCGGCATTAGAAGACAGAAAAGAAGCAGGAAAAAAGGTTGGGGGTGATTAGAGAACTCCAAGATAGATAGGGGATTAATTAATGGCCCCTGTTACTGCCAATCATAATTTGAATGTTTGAGAGCATGTATTAGAGAAAGTCACTTATTTCTACAGTACGCTCACAGCTCTCTAAATCTCTATGATTAGAGAACAGGTTCTCTTATTTGAAAGGCAAATAGAGAGGAACCCAATCGGTCAGCTAATTTTGAAGGATATGTCTTTTAATACTTGCATGTATTATTAGGTATCATTGAAGTGTGTTTAAACGCATGTATCAGTGCAAGTCACTTGGTTTCATAGAATGCTCACAGCCGTCTAAATCATGATTGGATGTCGATGATTAGAGAACAAGCTGTCCTCATTTGAAAGGCAAATGGAGAGGAGCCCAATCTGTCAGCTAGTGCTTGAATATGCCTTTAAATACTTACATGTTTTATGGGTATGGTTGTTAATGGTGGTACTTTACTTCAGGTACTAAAAAAGATGTTACCAAGATATTGAAAACTCTTGTTGGGTTGTATTCTTCTTTCTCCTCTGAAGTTGTGTCTGTACTGTTGGAGTGCTTGTTGAAGGCTACAAATTCCTCAGATCCATCGGAGCTTCCAGTAAACACCCAAAATGATCCAAGCCTACATATTTCGTTAAAGGAATGGAAACTTGTGATAACAAAATTTTCAAATAAGGAACCAGAGTTGCTTCTAGCTCTTCCGAATGCAGTTCTTGATATGATTGAGACTCAAGAAGCAGACGAGACAGGTAACCACATGACCTGTTCCTTCTTTGTATTCTTTCATTCTTTGCTCCATATCCAGATATATGCTTGTAAATTTATGGTGTGCTTGCGCATAGAATGTATTTATATTTACTTGGTTACAGGTAGGATGCTTTTTTACAGTGGACTTGGATCTGTGATGTCTGAGTTTAGAGATAATTTGTGCATTTGCATGAAATTTTTGGATTGCTCTGACAAAAAAGAAAAAACGAAAAGAAAAAGATGAAATGGTTGGATTGTGGTGATAAAATTCTTTTGGGTGTCCCTGGAAAACTACATTTTTCAATATATATATATATATATATATATATATATGTTGGAGGCAGATCCATGACATTATATTTGTGACACAATTTTTGACACAAGTTTTCAATGGGGCCCACTCCATTATAGGATTTCAATATCCGAACCATCTATTTTTAAGGTCTCCATTAAAGGATTATTCTTGCAAAAAATTAGGTAAATCGGAAACCATTTACCTACAAAGATTAAATAATCAACCAAATAAACACTTAAAATATTGACCATTTAATCTTATATGGTAAATGATTTTCGATTAACCTAATTTTTTGTAAGGATGATCTTTTAATGGAGACCTAAAAAATAGACGATTCGGATCGTTGAAATCCTATATGGAGTGGGCCCCATTGAAAACTTGTGTCAAAATTATGATGCCATGGATCATTCTCCATATATGTTTTATATTTGGTCGCAATTAAAAGCGGTGTGGACCTTTACTCCTTTAGGTTGAAAAAGCAACTTCTAAGCATTTTTCTTTGGTTACAAGAAGCTCTAAATTATAAGCTACTGAATTTAGCTAAATATAAAATCAACATTGAGTCTTCCCAATGTTTCCCAGCATCTCCTACGTAGGGGTTGCGGCCATACACTTGCTGTGTAAGAATTTCCCCTTCTATCAGTGTCTTTTTTTTGGTAGAAAATACTATACAACAGCTCTTAGACAGGAGCCTCACATCAGATCCTTAATCAATTATAAACAGTTTTAAGCTGCTTTCTTGAAGGCATGTTCTTGTGAGCTACATATAATCAGCTAAGCCAGATGCAGATTTTAGGTGCATTTGTAAATGGACTATTTTTTAGTTTTATTTGTGCAAAGTGATTATACATTAAGTTTCCTAGCCAAATAATTTCACAGCACAGGTTCACACACACTTCGTTTGGACTACATTACTTTCGGTTATACCTATATATTTCCAATTTGAATTTTTAGTTTAACTCTTCGCTTAATTGAATGATTCGAATTGTGTTCAACAACTATTTGGTATTCTTAGGACATAGTACGAAGACAACCATATGTGGTACAGCCAGACATACCAAGTCTTCTGCTTCCCCAAAATTGAGCATGTGATAGATTTCAAATGTGCTCCAAACTTTAAATGATCTAAATAAGATTCTGATCTCCTTATCTTGGTTGCTATTTATGTGAATTTTGTTCAGGAAGAGAGTTCCGCTCATCATCAGACTGTAGGGCAGAGATACACCAAGTTGAACACCTCTCTTCTCTGTTTACATGGCTTGTTGGAAATTTCAAAGGATTAAAGCCTCATCATGAAATAGATTCTGCAGCTGAGACGAACGTTTCTTCAGCAGAAAAAACTATATCGAAAGCAATTCTGATGGAACTCCTACGTAAATGTCTTCTTGTTTCAGCTTCTGCTAATAACCAGCTCATGGATTGTGCCCTCCATCTTGCACAGCTGACAGGAGACAACTATCTAGTGGGAAAACTTAAAAATCTCTGTTCGTTAGTTTCATCAAATTTGGATGTTGCTGAACAAGATGCTTCTCTTAAAAATTCAAATAATCTCTTTATCCAGCAAGACAAATCTATACGTCAAGCAGCGAAGAAGTTAGAGTTGATTAAACATTACCGGATGAACAGAAAAGTAGTGAAGAGAACAGAAGCTGATGTTGGAAATTGTAATAGATGGGTTCTGGCAAAATCATGGAACTCATGTCCAATTGGAATGTTGCCTCGTTCTGTTGGATCTTCTGGCTGCCTTCCTGTTTTGGACTTTAATTATGTCAAGAAAAAGGTTCCTGAATTACTAGGAAGAAAAGAGAACTGGGAACTGAACCAGTGCAGTGGTAAGAGAGACACTAGTTCTGATATGGAGCTATTAGATAACCAATGTGTTAAGAAGATGAGGGAGACGGTTGATGGTTGTGTATCAGATGGTGAGGATGTTTTATCCTTGGAAGATGTCAATGGCCATCTCATGATAGGCGGGGTGTGGAAGAAAGTTGGGGAAGAAGAGCTACTTGCCCTCAAGTCTGCAGTCAGGATTTTAATTTAGTCACTGAATAGATTTAGTTTTTTGGAAGCTTTTGTGAGCATCAATTCTGGCTTGCAGTATGCGATTAAAATCTGAGTTACAGTGGTGGTAGATTTGCCCCCGAAGCAGTTTTGGTTAATATGTAACTTATATTTTAGCAACCTATGCGATCATCAGGCCGTTAAAAGAAATGGTATCTAGACTTCAATAATCTCATATGCACGAATAGAAAAAAGAAAATGATAGGGGACTATGTCATTGTACTACATTTATGGTATCACATGATGTGGCTTCTTAGCCACCTTTGATCTCTTCTCCTCTCTCCCTCTCTTTAGATTAGGAAGTCACATTATATGGTACTACAAATGTGGTAAATGACATGGTTTCCCTAGCATTATCCATATAAAAAATAGCAATTTGGATTAAAGTCCTTTATAGATATCTTTTCTTTGTATACTATTGCAAATGTCTCCCATAACCCCTGAAATTTGGCAACTAATCACAATAATCCAAAAATGAAGATTCCAAAAAACAAAGGCAGTGGTTGGCATGACATACCTGCACCATCGTCCCATCAAATTTACGGCAATTCAATCGTGTGTGGTAAAGGAAAGTTCGGCAAGGGCGACCTGAGAACACATCAAGCACAATACACCAGCAGTACTGTAGCACTGCAGCTCATTGTGTTTAGCGAGTGAGAATGCACACGTGTTCTCAGGTCACTCCTATAGTCCTGTGGAACCCCTCTACATCTTTGGCGTAGCCACAGTCCACACAAACTTGGTTCTGCTACCACAACTTCTTCCAATACATAGCACAACTTCATTGAGTACTTCACTTATTGGATTACATTGATGGTACGTGCAGGAAAATAAGCTTTATACTTATAAATCTTATTTGTACCATAGATTTTCTATTGCAAAACAAATTTATACAACTGGATATAATATCAATGATGTAGATTAATCCTTGGGGCACAACTAAATTGTACTTCGTCAGATTGTACTATATTGTGGTACTTGATACTTGATAGAAAATTTAGAGCCTATTGTGGATGAGTATGGTTTTGTACTCTTCGGCCTCGCTTGGTGCATAGGATAAAATTAGATAAGATAAATGACTAAATTTATATGTATTTAAGGAAGAATTTTCTAACTTGAAGGAATAAGATGTATTAAGATAAACTAATCATAATGGGAAACTTATCCCTTTCAATCCCCCCAAAAATGGTGGGATTAAATAATTCATCTTCTTCCGATCTTCTTCTTTCAAGTTAGAGAAGACACCCTTCATGTTCTTTTTTGAATACACATGATTTTGCTATTTATCCTATTAAATCTTATCATATGCACCAAACAGTGCAAGTCTGTGGTACAGAAGCTCTCTTGGGTTTCTTGTTGTGGTACAAAAGCTTTGTGCCTATATAAATGTTATCTACCTTTTCCTTTCCACCTTCTCTCTTATTCCTCTTAGGTCACGTTTACTAACATTAAATGGGAGAGAAAATGAATTGGAGTAAGAAGGAATTGGAGTAGGAGTCATTCTCATTAAGTTATTTACTAACCATCTAGAATGAGAATGAAAACGAAGTTAATTCTCACTATTGTGTTTATTAGTAATTATGAATTGGAATAAAAACTAGTTTAGTTACTAAAAAGTTTGAGTGTTGTTAAAAAAAAAAATTTATTTTCTTAGTGGGTAATTTGGGATTATTAAAAAAAATTGAGGGGGTACTTTTGGTATGAATTATAATGACTCTTAAAGAATGAGAGTTAATACCATGTCCTCTCCAAGGAATGAGATTGAAGGAGTGATTCCTGATTTTGGAGTGTGCCCCACTTATTTTTTGATTCCCCACTACAAGTAAACATAGGATTGGAGTGGAATGTGAATGACTCCCATTCATTCTACTCCCACAGTCCCACTCTATGTAAGTAAACGTGCCACTAATTCACATTGTATATATTGACTCCTCAAATACAAGAGAAGCCTTGAGAATGACCTTTTTCTATTGGCACACATCATTTGATTGTTCAAAATTGCTTGAATACTCAATTGGGTAAGAATTGTGTATTTGGAAATTGAAAAACAGGTAAGATTTGTTCTGATTGACTTGCAGACATATTTCTATTGACAAAGAAATATTCCTTGAAGTAAAAAGCACAGCGTATAATTAAGCCCATTACAGTGGTATTGCCATAAAGAATTGGCTGTTTGTTATTTAAAATTGTTTGAAATCATTTGGAACAAAAAGCATAATCAATAGAAGTCCCCTCGTGTCATGGGGTAGTTCTTTGTTGTGCTAAATTACAATGTGTTATTAATAATTCCTTCAAGATCTTGTTAGCAATGGAATTTGATGAACACCCTATACGCAAATAAAAGATATATGAAAGTATTACACAAATAAAGAACATAAAATTTAACGAGGTTCGGCAGTGTGCTTATATCCTCATAGATCACCTTGAGAGGTTTCACTAGTATGAGGAAAAATTACAACTTACAAGAACTTTCCCTCCATCTAGGTCTCAATCTCTCTCTCACCTTTTGGTTGCACACTTAGTGCCAAACTTAGGGTTTTTCCATGTCCTATTGACCTATTTATACTTTATAGGTCATAGGTTACAATTTGGTTTGAAGTAGGATACATAAAAACCCCAAAACATTAAAATATATGTAATAAAAGACATCATCGTCACAAAATCTTATGTTAGGATTGATCTTGTCGCGATCAGGATCGATCATCTTGAGGTGAACGCACCAGCATCAGGCGACGATTGATCATTTCCTTGGGCTAAGGGAATGTGCATCAATTCTTCACACCATGATTGATCTTTACAATGCACAATCGATTGTGCATGAAACATAGACTTGTGGTGATCTATTTCTAAGGGGGCTAATCGATCGGTTAGAGACTTGTACAATATCAGGTCAATCTTGCATCAATGATAGATAGAGCTAGTTATGAGTTCTATGACTTTCCTACATCCGTTTTTACCTCCAATCTTCATCACAATGCTCCATGGAATCTACCATGGACCCGAAAAACCTCCAATAACAAGCAAAAACCATGATAATCTCTACCTTGACAAGCCTATACCAAGTACCATGATGTTGTAAAACCACGATACCTTTGAACTTGTTGAAGAACACTCTGAATTCCTCCAAAAACCTTCACCTTGGCAAGAGACCACTTACCTCAATGCACCTCAAGTGAGGAAGTGTTCAACCCAATCTCTAGCATGTGGTGAGGTTGAACAAATCAAAACAATGTTTGTACTTTTTTACTGTAAAAGGATTGGTCAAACAATATGAAGCATTCTATGCTATTGAAACCTTTTTCAACTATTATCTCCCCCAAGTCCAACAAGTCCCTAATTCAATTATGCCAAACTTCAATATTCTTAGTTGTTGAGTGTTCAATTTGCATCAATTTTATATACTAACTCTTACTTCTAGAATGCTAGAACTTAGCATTTTTCTGTATTTTGTAGGTAATTCGCATGCAAAGAAGGAAAATAAAAGAAGTATATTAGGGAAAATTAGGACCAAAAATGGAAAATAATGAAAAAAGAATCTTGAGGAAATCTTCTAGAAGAATATGAAATCTTGAAAGAATCTTTGGAGAATCTTTTACAGAATCTTTGAGAGAATCTTTTTTGTCAATGTTAACTTTTTTTCAAAATCAAAAGTTAATGGTTAACCATGCCACATCATCACATGACATGGACCTCACTTGCAAGCCATGCATCATAGGCCATGCGCACAACCCTAGCCCAAGAAGACCAAGGCTATGCACCTATCTCAAACCCATAAGGAGGGGAGCCCAAAGTCGACACTTAAGGAGCTTGAAGAGGAAGCCCATGCGCCTATTCCTTGCCCTAGAAGACTTTCTCTATACTGAAATCCTAATTTGGAATGAAGATCTTAGAAGATTTAGTCAAAGATCACAAGGAGTCTTTAACTTGTAAGGAAGTCAAAACCCTAGAAATCTGAACAGCAAATTTCGACAGCAATCCTGTACCTATACAGATCGAACTAGATGACATTCCATATATGGTTGGAAAGGTACATATGTGAGCTTTGCAACGAATTTTATGGATCTCGATTTCGAGTTTTCTAGCTCAAGATATGGCTGTTTTAGTGGAGGTAGCGCAACAGTTCTGCAAACAGAAAAAAGAGTTCTGCCCAAAATAGGCTAAGGCCCAATGCTTGCCACATCTTTTCCTACCCAAGCCCATTTATTTTCCCTAGTTTGCAAGGAAACAACTGAATCCCACATTGAAGAATAAGAGAAACCTCAGCCCCAAGGTTCTTTATAAATAGACCTACATCCTTCACAAGGGGTCGCTCTCTCCACACGCTCTCTCCTCTCTCTTGTTCTCTCTCTTTGCCGCAAAACCCTAGCTGCCCTTTTCTTTATTTTTCACGCAAGTCTCCAGCCCCTATCTTGTCTTTTCCAAAACCCAAGAAGAGAAGAAGGCCATCTTTGTTGCAGCCCCAAGTCGTCGCCCAAGGGTGGAGCCACCTCCACCTTGCTACCATGGCTTCTCCTTCTCTCTTCTATCGGTTTTTCTAGTTTATAATTATGTTTTCTTTTGTTTTACTTTCCTTATGTGTAGTTAAACTTCTAGCTAGGGCTAGGATGAAGCCCTAGTTATGCTATTTACTATTACTATGATGATTGAGTTTTTAATTACATGATGTGTTGATAAATCTTGGATCTTTATTTTAATTGATTGTATTTGTATTGCGTCTTTGACTGATCACCTTAGCTTGTATGCATTTAGATTTTGTTGTGAAATTAAATAAGCTCAGAAGGATGATAATTTCAATTGGCAACAAGTGAGTATCCTAAGAACATAATCATGAGGAAAGGGATCATAGATGCTCATAGGTTACATTAAGGTGGGTCTATGCACTATGTGTTTATCATTCTTACAAAGGTTAATGACTCTTGCATGGCTAACAGCCCTAGACATAATCAAGCCTTAGGGAATATTTTTAGTTAACTAACTAGGGCATAATCAAACCTTAGTTATGCATAAGAAGAATTGCTAGAAGGGAAATAATCAAAGCCTTTTGGTAGACAAACTTTATCATGTGTTTTGTCTAGCTTTAATTTCTTGTATCCATAGTATGGTAAATGGTATGCTAGTAGTGGATTCTGAAACCCTAGTGCTTCTTTATTATTGTTTTTATCTAAATCAATTCAGTTTGCTATTGTTTACATACTTAATTGTTAGTTTAGTCTAGTCTTAAAAACCAATCCAAAAACCCCCTAATTGTGTGTGTGAGTTGTGTTTGATTTAATTGGATTTAATTGAGTTAGTAATCACAATATTAATACAATTCCTTGTGGAATCGACCTCGTATTTGCTAGCTTTGCTACTCTGCGATTCGTGTACTAGTGAGTTAACTGAGAGCCAGAAAAAGGTTAATTAAATTGCTCTAGGAAAACAACAAGAAGTTTTTTGGCGCTTTTGCCAAGTAATTGTTATTGGTGTTGATTGCTAGTTTAATTATTTTTAGTTAAGTCATTTTGGTTAGGTTTTATTTTCTTTTTGGTTCTTGCTAATTTCTCTTGTTTTTGAGATACAATGAAAGAATCAAGTTCTATGATCACCCTTTTACTTGCGGGGAAATGTCGAAGATAGTGAACAAACAAAAGGGCATATCTAAGGTTATTCGAAAGCCATTAAAAATGATGTCTGCCCCTGTTTTTCCGCAAGGTAGAGAGTTCGAGGAAGAACTTGAAAAAGAGAAACAAGATCGAGATGGTAGTTGAGGAGGGAATGTGGCTGAAAAGACCGTTAAGTGATTACTCATCTCCAATACCCCTCGCTCAACCTACATGTATAGCCTATCCTCAAGTGGAAACCGAGCAGTTTGTGACACCAAGTGGGATAATTCGTATTCTTCCTATCTATTGTGGTCAAGAAGGTGAAGATCCTTTTTTGCATTTGAAAGAATTTCATGTTGTGTGAGATTTACAAAAAGGGATTAAGTTATAAGCAATTGAGATTGAGGTTGTTTCCATTTTCTCTCAAGGAAAAAGTTAAAAGTTGGTTGTATTCTTTACAATTTACTTCTATTAATTCGTGGGAGGAATTGACATCCAAGTTTCTTAAGAAATTCTACCCTGCTAGCAAAACTACAATTGTAAGAAAGCAAGTATTAGGTTTACACAAGACAAAAGATAAAGTTTTTCACGAAAGTTGGGAAAGATATCAAAAGCTTTTGAATTCGTACCCACATTACAATTTTGCTCTATGGATGTAGATTGATTGTGACACCCTAAACCCCCGGGCTGGAAGATTCGGATGCGCTACAGCGCCACACTAACCATTCAGCCCTAGATGGAATTACCAAGCTCGGCAACTTGCATCTATAACCGAACAATCAATGTAAGGCTGAGTTTAAAAACAAAATACAAGGTTGGATCAGAATGCAAATTAAACAGCAGAATAAATAAATCAAATACTTTGATTAAAAACTAACCCCCAAGATTACATAAATAATAGTAACCTTGTACAACTGTTTCGAATATTAATGAACTGAAGTAAATACAAAACTCTTTACAAATAAAAGAGAAAAACCACTTCTGAATTACCAATTGCCACATCTTCTCCACGCTGCTTCCTTAGTCTTACTTTACCTGCAAAACCAACCGTTGCACCGTTGAATGGTGCACCGGGTTAAAGTACAAACCCGGTAAGCTTTCGCACGCTTGTATGAGTGAAACGACTCATAAGAAAACAGAAACAATTCAAAAAATTCAAACAACACTAAGCAGTAAGGTATATAAAAATACCCTGCAACACCAATCCTGGAATCAACATCCAGGTTGTCACACACATAAACAATGACAATAACCATCATAAATCAGCATGAAGTAATATCAAAGCTGAATAAACAACCACATTAAAATAGTGGTAAAATATCACCATTATTATCAACAATAAACACGTAATGGCATCTCAAGCTCATTACAAATCACGCATACACGATACCATTTAATAGTTAATCAATAATTTAACTATTAATCAGCATTTCATAATCAAATTCATATTTTAATGATTAAGATGCCATATGAATTATATGTCATGCACACCAATGCATGCGTACCTGGCCTACAGAAGAGGCAACAGCTGTATACTTGTACAAATGACAGTGGACCCACACTAACCGATAATCAACTGTATCAACTACCTCCCTGTTAGTAAAAACTGAACGAGTAGTGAGACGTTCAAACCATTTGATCCTCATATCAAAACAACCTAGCTTACTTTTAAAAGTAGTAACCACACGGTGGATTTAGGGGAGGTCATCGCTATGTGATCCTTCGTCTCAAGTTAGTGGTCCAAACACTTCAACATCATTAGTATAATCAATATATCAATAATGTTTGATATGCTTAATGCCATGCCAATTTTTAATGCATTCTAACCAGCATATTCAATGATCATCCACATTAATCAATTTATTAATTATTGATTATCATGCTCAGTTGCCATGCTAATTCATCATGCAATATAGACAACAAACCAATCAATCATCAACATAAACTATTCTCAAATAAATCATATATTAATTTATATCTTTGCTCAACCTAGCCCAATCTTTGTGTCTCGGCTCAAACAGCTCAAATAAAACACAAATAAACAATAGTTCTCTAACAGACATTAATCGTCATTACCAAGTAACTATTTAGTCAAATTATGATATCCAATTATGAGATATAGTAGGGTCTCACACACCCAACAACAAGAGCTTAAGTGAAGTCTCTAGAGTGTGCCCTAACTCATTTTAATTCATTAACAAATATACGACTTGTAATCTAACAAGTCAAATGCCAAGACAATGACCAATAACAATTTATATAGAAATGGCTCAAAAGGAGCATTACTGGAAACTAGTAATGCCATCACAAATCCGCTATATTAGCAAAGCAAATTGGAAACTAATGTGTCATCACACTCATTTTGGGTATCATTCCAATTAATTTAATACATATGATTCACATTTCAATAATAATAATACAATTTATCATGTGACTTGTTTAATAAGTCAAATTCCGACCAGAACGGTCAATCAAGCATTTACTACTTAACTCAGTAAATTAATCATCTTTGGTACTAAATCGTACCCATATATGAATCCATAAACATGATGCACAACTAGCATCTCAAGAATATACACAATCAAAACATATATAATCTTTAAACAAACCTTTATCATTATAATAATCGAATGATTATTTAATCAGATTATGATGTTCGATTATGAAAAGTAGGGCTACACAATAATCAAACAGATTATGTGAATTCACTAAAGAATTGCCTAATTCATTTTATTTAACAACATTTCCTCTACTTGTAAAATAACAAGTAATGTGCCAAACCAATGGCTAACAACAACACAATATATTAAATAAAATAACTCAAACAAGTATCACCGGCATCTAGATGTGCCATCACAATTAACTTGTATACCGTTCTAATTATGGTATCAATTAGTTGAACAACAACAGTTCATTATCATAAACAATAAAGTGTTATCTACACAATTAAGGTTTCACACACCATCACTAAAATAATAAGTCAAATAAGGTAATCTTACCTTACACAATTAATTAAACAAATCATTCTCACAATTCCACAAATTAAACAACAAAGGACTAATGACAAAACCACAAAACTAGGGTCACAAATCACCCACCTGGATTCCGTGCATCCTATACGTACTCTACACCACTTCACCACCACCACGGGCAAATTAAGGAATTGCCAAGCAAGTTGATCAAAGGATTGAGTAATCAATCCATATCCTCGTCCAACATCCTCTGCCAAACTAATTCACAAAAGCTAAGTGATTAATCTAAAGAAATAGGTGAGTTAGTGTTTGCGGGTGAGGAAAATGAAGTTGCTAGAGAGAGTTGAGGTTTCGGGTGAGAAAGAGATGAGAGATAATTCTAAAATGTGAAAACGGGGGGGTATATATAGGTTGGCTGCCGAGCCCTTGCCGGACCGCCGAGCCCTCGGTGGGGGCTTCCACCGAATTCCTCTCTTTTCTCCATTCTTCTCCTTTCTCCCTTCGTGACAGCTGCTCACCAATTAGTTCTTCATGGCTGGCATCTTCTCAACCATTTGATCAAAAGTGATCAATGGTTGTGATCTTGTCACTTCTCTACACTTTTTCAACTTCAAACACTTGCCAAAAATACATTCGGAAACCCATGAATATTTTGAAAAATATTACGTACTCATAAAAACGAATACAAACTTCTTATTGGTTCACAACCAACCTTTGATCTTCAAACCTTTGAAAATCAAAAACCAAAAATTTTCAGGGCCTCACATTGACTATTTTTATGAAGGTTTAATGGAGCAAGACCGCACTATAGTGGATATGACTTGTGGAGGAGCATTGAAAGAAAGGACTTCTGAGAATGCATGGGCATTGTTTAACACATTGGCATTAAATTCTCAACAGTGAAATAGAAAGAAAAGAAATACAAAGAAAATGGCCATGGATGTAGAAGTGGTTGAACTCAAGCAAATGGTGTAAGTTATGATGACAAATCAAGTTTCTGTGGTTTCACAAGAAGAGTTAACTTATGAAGGATAAAGAGTTGTTAGTCCGCATAGGAGACCTCAGAGTAGGCCCAGTTCACCACCATCTGTTGAGTAAAGAAATTCATATTTGGGGGAGATGATTGAGTCACTAGCTCAAAGTGCCAGTACTATGTCTAATGATACAAAATCTTTCATGAACAAGACCGAGGAACAACTGAATGCTACATCAAATGCTATTTCTAGTTTGAAAGACCAATTGGATCAAGTGATCGACTTCAACATTGGATAAAGTGGTAAAGGGCGCACAGGTTCATGATGAAGCTGAAGCAATTACTACTTTGAGAAGTGGAAGAGTTGGCACTACCCAAGCTACAAAGGATGATGGTCAAGTCAATGATGATGATGAGGTTGAGATTTTAGATCCCAATCAATTTTAGAAGGATAAAGAGGATGAAAAGAGGAGAAAGGAAGATGAGGAAGAAAGAAAGAAGCAAGAGAAGTTCATGGCTACTCAAGCAAGTAAGCAAGCCGTGATCTCCCCAATTGTACCTAGAGTACCATTACCTTTCCCTCAACGTCAAAGAAGACATTTTAAAGATGAACAAACTAAGGAAATTTTGGAGATCTTTAAGAAAGTGGAGATTAATATTCCTTTTCTTGATGCAATTCAGCAAATTTCTAAATATGCCAAATTCTTAAAGAAGCTATGCACTCACAAACAGAGGTTCAAAGAGCGTGAACAAGTTGCTTTGAGTGAGGAAGTGAGTACTGTGTTACTAAGGAAGTTGCCACCTAAGTTGAAAAATCCTGGTAGTTTCACAATTCCATGTATAGTTGGAGATCATAAGTTTGAGAAGGCATTGTTGGTTCTTGGAGCAAGCATTAATTTGATGCCATATTCAGTTTTCAAAGGAATGAGTTTAGGAGAACTAAAACCCATGGGAGTTACACTCTAATTGGCTGATCATTCTATCAAAATTCCCAAAGGTGTGGTTGACGACGTTCTAGTCAAGGTGGCTGATTTGATCATATCAGCCGATTTTAGCATTTTGGAAATGGAAGACACTTTGACTAAAGGGAAAGAGTTACCAATTATTCTTGGGAGACCATTCATTGCCATAGCCAATACTAAGATTGATGTGAGTAATGAAAGGTTAACTATGACATTTTTTGGTGAAACAGTGGAATTTGATGTGTTTGGAGCTATGAGATATCCGAGTGAGGAAGACGATTGTTTGAGAATTGATTCCTTGGACCCACTAATACAAGAAGTAACCAAAGCGGGCTTTCTGGAAGATCTATTAGAAGCTGTTGTAGTCATGGCTGAACCGAGTTGTCCAATGGAAGAAGTGGAAGAAGTCCAAACCATGCTTGATGAGAATCCTCTGCGAAAAGGTAAGTGGTCTAGCCATTTTGAGACTTTGGTTTCTATTAATCCCAAACCACTTCCATCTATTGAGCAAGCACCAAAATTGGAGCTGAAACCACTTCCCGAGCATCTGACATATGTATTCTTGGGAGAAGAGGAGACTTTGCCCTTGATTATTGCATCCAATTTGAGTACAAGTGAAGAAGAAAGGCTTTTGGGAGTGCTGAAAGAGAATCGGTTAGCTTTGGGATGGACTATAGTTGATAGAAAAGGAATCTCACCAACAATCTGTATGCATAGGATTTTACTTGAAGAGGAGTCTAAGCCAATCCGCGATGCTCAAAGGAGATTGAATCCAACCCTAAAAGAAGTTGTGTGTAATGAGGTAATCAAGTATTGGATGTTGGAATTATTTACTCTATTAGTGATTCAAAGTGGGTGAGCCCTGTGCAAGTTGTGCCGAAAAAGAGTAGTATAATTATGGTGAGGAACGAGTACAATGAGTTGGTTCCTCAAAGAATGCAAACTGGTTGGCATCTATGTATTGACTATAGAAAGCTCAACACCTCAATAATGATCATTTTCCATTGCCGTTTATTGACCAAATGTTGGAGAGGTTGGCTAGCCATAGTCACTCTTATTTCTTTAATGGATATAGTTGTTACAATCAAATCCCTATTGCACTCGAAGATCAGGAGAAGACAACTTTTACATGCCCATTTGGTACATTTGCATATAGGAGAATGCCGTTTGAATTGTGCAATGCATCGGCCACATTTCAAAGATGTATGAAGGCTATTTTCTCTGACATAGTGGAGCGCATCATTAAGGTATTTATGGATGATTTTTCTATTTTTGGCTCCTCTTTTGATTCTTGTCTTGATAATTTATCCCTAGTATTAAAAAGATGTTAAGAGGCCAATTTAGTGCTTAATTGGGAGATGTGTCATTTTATGGTGCAACAAGGGATATATAGTTCTTGGTCATGTGATTTCAATGAGTGGAATACAAGTTGATGAGGCAAAGATTGATGTAATACAAAGGTTACCGCCACCCTCAAGTGTCAAAGAGGTGAGAAGCGTTTTAGGACATGTTGGTTTCTATAGGAGGTTTGTGATTTAACTTTGTAACTTGTAACTTTGTAAGCGTTTTAGGACATGTTGGTTTCTATAGAAGGTTTATGATTTAACATGTAACTTGTAACTTTGTAAGCGTTTTAGGACATGTTGGTTTTTACTTTTAAGTTAACTTGTAACTTTGTAAGCAATATACGTTGATGATGCCATGATGGTCATTCATTTGCTTAATCATCAGTGGTGGGAATTCCATTTTAGTTAAAATTGTTGATACGATCTTGTTGCTTTTTGTCATTTCCTCTCAATAAATCGTAACCTAGATCAAATCCTATCTCCTCTACCTAGGCATGACAGTATGTTGGCATGTCTTTTTTTTTTTCCTTCATCTTCCTCTTACCCGTGACTCTCTTTCTTTCTCTTCTTCTTCACAGTCTTCTTTCTCTCTTCCTTCCTTTTCCTCCTTGCCCATGACTCTCCCTCTTCTTCTTCCCCACCAAGCACCAGCCCCCATGCCTCTCTCCCCCTAACCCAGCCCATCCCCGACACACCCCCCTCACCCAGCCCCTCCCAGCCCATTTTCCCCCAAATCCAGCCCTTCCTAGCCCCTTTTCCCCCAAACCCAGCCGAAATTTCGAGAAATTTCTCCAATTTCGCCGAAATAATTGGGTATGTGATAAAATTTCGGTGACCCGAAAAAATGAAATTTCATTCCTTGGATGCAAGTGATTATGCTATTGGAGCTGTTATGGGTCAGAGAGTGGATAAGTTGCTGCATGTGATTTATTATTCGAGTATAACTCTTAATGATGCTCAATTGAACCATTCTACTACTGAAAAAGAGTTACTTGCTGTAATTATCGCATTGGAGAAGTTTAAGAGTTACTTGATTGGTTCGAAGATCACCATTTATACTGACCATGCCGCTCTCAAGTACTTGTTGAACAAAAAGGATGTCAAACCAAGGTTGATCTGATGGATTATGTACTTCAGATATTCAATATTGAGATCAAGGACAAGAAATGTTATGAGAATATGGTAGCAGATCATTTGAGTCGATTAGTTAATGAGGATGAAGCTGAGGAAGATACACTACCATTGAGATAATCTTTTCCTAATGAGCAACTCTTAGCTATTTTGTGTATTCCATGGTATGCTGACATAGCAAATTATTTAGCAAGTGGAATGTTGCCCTTTGACCTAACATATGATCAAAGGAAGAAATTTTTCTGTGATGTGAAATAGTATGTGTGGGATGATCCTTATTTGTTCAAATTTGGAACTTATCAAATGATGAGAAGATGTATACCTGAGGTTTAGCAGAAATGAATCATTAAGATGTGCCATAGTGGAACATGTGGAGGACATGGAGGAGGAAAGAAGAGCGCTTACAAGATTCTTCAATCAGGTTTTTATTGACCTACTATTTTTCAAGATTGTCACCAATTTTACCTCACTTGTGATAGATGCCAACGAATGGGCAACATGAATGCTCATAATCAAATGTCGTTAAATGCTTTAATGGAGGTTGAGATTTTTATGTGTGGGGCATAGATTTCATAGGGCCATTCCCTTCTTCCTTTGGTATGAAATATATTCTGGTGGGGGTCGACTATGTCTCAAAATGGGTAGAGACCATTTCATCAAGGACCAATGATGCCCGTGTTGTCCTCAAATTCTTGAAGAATAACATCTTTGCACGGTTTGGTACACCTAAGGTGATTATTAATGATGGAGGATCCCATTTTTGTAATCAATTGTTTGCATCCAATTGAAGAAATATGGGATTACGCATAAAGTGGCTACTCTGTATCACTCTCAAAAGAGTGGACAAGTGGAGATATCTAATCGTGAGATCAAGTTTATTTTGGAGAGAACTATGAACACTAATAGGAAGGATTGGTCTACTAAATTGACTAATGCTTTATGGGTTTATCGCACAGCTTATAAGATGCCCATTGGAATGTCTCCATTTCGACTATTTTATGGGAAAGTATGTCATTTACCGGTTGAGCTTGAGCATAAGGCGTTTTGGGCTATTAAGCGACTAAATTTTGATTTGCAATCAGCTGGTGACCAAAGGAAATTGCATCTCAGTGAATTGGAAGATATACGTCATTTTGCTTATGAGAATGCTAAGTTGTATAAAGAAGGAACAAAGAAATATCATGACAAGAAGTTGCTCCCAAAAGAATTCCATGTGGGCGACAAAGTGTTGCTCTATAACACACGATTACGTCTCTTTCCAGGGAAGCTTCGCTCAAGATGGATGGGGCCTTTTGAAGTTGTTCAGGTATTCCCTTTTGGAACTGTTGAGATTAAGAATCCGAAGAATGAATCAATTTTTAAATTGAACGGGCATCATCTAAAGCATTACCCAGAGACCAACTTTGATGCTTAAGAGGTGGAAATCTAACACCTTGGTTGTCTAGCTGAAGACGTAAAATTTAGCGCTTCTTGGGAGGTAACCCAAGTGATGGAAGAGAATAAGTTTGGGGGATGAGTGTGTGCTTATCGACCTAATCGCGTCAAAGGGGAGTCCTACCCCTGCTTTTTGCATGTTTTACTTGCTTATTTTAATTTCTCCCATGCTTGTATGTTCATTGCATGATTTCGTTTTTTTAACCATTGGGGACAATGTTTCATTTAAGTTTGGGGGGATAGCTTTTGTACAGTTTCTAAGTATTAAGGTTTGGAAAAAAAAAACCAAAAAATTTCAAATTTTTGGCCCAGAGGTCCGGTCCTCGGTGCAACTAGAAAGAACCATTGGTTATGGAGGTCCGGTCCTCCATGTTGCTAAAATGAGCCACGGTCTCTGGAGGTCCAGTCCTCTGGAGCATTTTCTTTGTTTTTTTAGAAAAAAAGAAGAAGAAAAAATCTTTCAAGTCTTTTAAAAGTCCCCAACAAGTGGTATGATTGTTTATAGCTTTTAAGAGCATGTTTAGCATTGTATATGTGTTATTTGTTCTTCTTTCTCTATTTTTGTTTCATATCTTATTTTGCAATTCCATATGATTATATCTTGTTTTCATAAACTTGAGTTATGATTTGCATGACTAGTGATTCGTATGCATTTTAGAGTAGACTTATATGACTCAAGTGAGCTTTTGAGTCTTGTTCTTCAATTCTCGAGTGTTTTTACACTTACTCTAATCCTTTATTGTCATTTAAGTTGTTGTACGATCTCAGTATTAATTTCTTTTGATCAATTACTTGAAATCTACACTTTATGAATCAATGAGCTAGAACTTTTTCTTATTCTAGTCAAAGCATTTTTATAACTACATGGAATCTAGGAGATGATATTAGGCCTTGTTTGTGTTACCTAGAGCCAAAAAGCCAAACTTTTGTGTTTTTATCCCTTGTTAATTAGCCCATTTTGACCCTTAATTTATACAAAAGTGAGTTTTTAAACCCAAAAAGTCAGAAACCTCTCTGTTCATTTCTCTCTCCCTCCCGTGCATTCTCTCTCTCTTCCCGAATTCTCTCTTCTCTCTCCTCCTCTCCTCTTGACAAAACTTTGACCAGCTATAACTCTCGCTCCCGACCACCGATTCAGGCGTTCTTGGTGGCTTTGGAAAGCTATAGACGATACCTTTTTATTGGTGGTCTCGGATCCCACGACAGCGTAGCAAGCCACCAAAGTTGTGGCTGCACCATCGCGATCTCACTATTCCGGCAGAAATTGGATGGCAGGACCCACTGGGCTTTGTTCCCCTCGTCACGGTGAGTCTAGCCATGGTCCCCGTTCGTCTATACGATGCTCCACGATGGAGCAATGAGCTCGGGAAGTCCAAAATGGTTTGTGCCGCTGCCACCATCAGAACCACCATTTTTGGCAGTGGGTTAATGGTTGTTTGACCCGATTCCGCTCAATTGAGGTCCCAGGAACCTTTCTAGGTCTTTTTGGTACATAGGCTCGGGAAATCTCATTCCCGATGTCGTTATGCTGTCGGATTTGATATCCGAGAAATGACGCTGTGAAGGGCATTTCGGTCATTTCACGTGGTTGCACTGTGAGTGAAATTTATCATATTGTAATGTAGAGTACTTTAGTGAATTTATCATTTTGTGTGTTTGTTGTTACTTGTTAGAGGAGGTAAAGTGTATGATTTGAATCATGAGAATGAATTGACAATGATTTGAGGCTAAAGAATTAATTAGGAATTTTAGAGATGCTATGAGAATAATTGCTAAATTAGAGAAGAAATGTTTATTGTTTAGGTAAATGAATGATGATTAGACAATTATTATACAGAATGATCAAATTAATTTTTGAGGAAGTATTAGTATGATTTGAGTGGCAAAACAAGTGAGGGGTTGTGAGTATGAATCAATTTCGAAAAGATTTCGGCATAGCTCGGAGTAAACTATGAGTGGACTTTGATTTTTATTAAATTATGTTTTACCATGTGATTTTGGTCTCCTTGATTTAATTTGAAATCGATTTGAGTTTTAAATCTTAAGTTTGCTTAAATAACCATTCGTATAGTTCGATTTCCCTTATCTTGGAATTTATATTTTAGACGATTAAGAAATATTTCAACAAGCTTTTGGATGTTCATTTCTTTGAATATTTATGTTGATTATGACGTCGTGATATGAGAAATGACAGTTTGGGGTTTGGATTATTAAGGAAAGTGTTGAAAAGGAAAGAAAAGGGTTATTCATTTATCTCCAAAGTAAGTAGAGATTTAAAGAGTATTTTAAAACTGTTGTGTAAATACACGTACTGATCGGACGAGCCTGCCTATGTAAAATGCACAGGATTGTGGCCAGGATATGAGCCTGCTCGTGTGAAGTGACCTCTCCGTACGAGATTGTGGCTAGAGTATAAGCCTGCCCGTGTGCGAGATTGTGGCCAGGGTATTATCTGCAGTTTTCGGGTACTGTTGTGGTGAGTGTTTTCAGTTTATGGAGTATTGTAAGATATAATTTTACATGAACAAAGATTTTAAGTATGGCAGTTTCGACTGAACAGTTTTATTAATTTTCAGTATATCGAGGGTGTTTGAGATGAAAGTTTTCCGCTTAAATTAATTATTTACAAGATTTATATATAGAATGAGTTTCTTTTTGTTACTGCATAACATATTTTGAGGTTCTTATACATTTATTATTTTACGAGTTTTTTATGCATTGGGCATTATGAGGATTTGAAGTATTTTCATGTTCATATGTTTTTAATATACTGTAAGCATGATCGTGGGTTATCAAAGAAATTTTGAAATGGATTTGTTATATGGTTTTTAAAATTGAGGGATTTCAAAGAGCGATGTGAGTGAAATTAGATAGATGATTATTTGTATTGTGTGCTTGTATTGCATTGTTTGTTAGGACTTGGTAAAATCTAGGCTTGAATCTTTGAGGATGGAAATGATAGTGATTATGCATTGAGGTTATTAATTAGGATATGAATGATTATTATTATTATTGGTGAGATTTGATGTGAATATGAGGAATTATGATTTTCTTGACAGTTGAATTATTGGTGAATGAAATATTATGTGATTGAGAAATTATGAACTTATGAGGATTAATTATTTATGACTTGGTATTATTGTGAATATATTGTGGATTGTAAATTGTGATAATTGATGAAAAATATTTTGAGGCCATGTGATTAATTATTGTGAATTATTATTGAGTATGGACATTGAATAAATTATTGAGGTTATTTGTTTACGTCATTTCACTCATACGAGCTCTAGTGAGGTTACTAGGTTGTTTGTTTGAATGACTCCGTGTACCATGGATATGGTGTGGTGTGGTTATTTGTGTTTTGCAGGTTAAGCAGGCTGAGGAGGCAGTGAGGAGAAGATGAGGCAGTGGGACCCATTTTAATTTGATTTAAACCGATTTTAGAAAGTGATTTTACATAAATGTTTTTGGGCTCGCACTCTGTTTTATTATATGTATTTATTTATTATGTTAAGTACATGACTCAATTTTTTGAAAATGGGTTTAAATGACAATGTTTCAGTATGTTTATTTGGCCCGAGGTTCCGGGTGTTACACTCTAAGTGTGTTTTGATTTGCAATTACAAGGTTTGTAGCCCTTTCCTTATCTATTTCTTTCAATATCATATCATAACCTAAGCCTTCATTACAACCTTTGTTAAAAGCCTTATTTGATCTTAGGCGAGGTGTAGTTCTTAATGTGGAGTGTAGATGAGAGGGGAGCATATGGTTATTGATTTTATTTCAAGTATTTTGATATTCATTTCATGAGATCATTATTTTCTTTCAAATGTGCCTTTGTTTCATGCTAATATGTGAGCTATTTGCTTTTGATTACATAACTTCTCTCACATATACTTTTGAGTGCACAAAATCAACCCAATTCTCAAGTGCTTTATTTCTTAGAGTATACCATGGTAAAGATTGGAGTTAAATCTTTCTTATGTATGATGATTTATTCTTTTTTTATCTAATATTTAGGTTTATGTTAAGGATGGTTGGTTTGCACAATAGCAGAGTAACGTAAGTTGTTGGAGCATTATTAGAATTAGCAGAATGAATTATATATATGCCCTTCTTGAGTATGTCCTTATTAGCCATGTACATGAAATCAATTGTTGGAAATTGGTGTTGAGTCAATTTTGAGTCTTTTGTTTTGTTTTCTTTGCTCGAAGACTAGCAAATTCTAAGTTTTGGGGTGTGTTGAGTGTCCAATTTGCATCGATTTTACATACTAACTCTCACTCCTAGAATGCTAGAACTTGGCATTTTTGTGTATTTTGGTTTGTTTTAGTGTTTTGAAGGTAATTTGCATGCAAAGAAAGAAAAGAAGTATATTAGGGCAAATTGAGACCAAAAATGGAAAATAATGGAAAAAAGAATCTTGAGGGAATTTTCAAGAAGAATTTAGAATTTTGAAAGAATCTTTGGAGAATATTAGACAAAATATTTGGAAAATATTAGACAGAATCTTTGGAGGAATCTTTTTTGTCAAGGTTCACTTTTGGTCAAAGTCAAAAGTCAAAGGTCTAAGTCAATGGTCAACCATACCACATTATCACATGACATGGACCTCACTTGCAAGCCATGCATCATGGGTCATGCGCACAACCCTAGGCCAAGAAGACCAAGGTCATGGGCCTATCTCAAGCCTATAAGGAGGGGAGCCCAAAGTCGACACTAAAGGAGCTCGAAGAGGAAGCCCATGCGCCTATTCCTTGCCTTAGAAGACTTTCTTTATGCTGAAATCCTAATTTGGAAAAAAAATCTTGGAAGATTCAGTCAAAAATCATAAGGAGTCTTTAACTTGAAAGGAAGTCAAAACCCTGGAAATTTGAACAGTAAAATTTAAAGGCAATCATGTACCTATACAGATCTAACTAGATGGCATACCATATATGGTTGGAAAGATACGGATATTATCTTCATAGGGAATTTTACGGATCTCTATTTTGAGTTGTCTAGCTCAAGATATGACCGTTTTAATGGAGGTAACGCAGCAGTTCCGCGAACACAAAAGAGAGTTTCACCCAAAATAGGCCAGGGCCCAATGCTTGCCGCATCTTTTGCTACCCAAGCCCATTTATTTTCCCTAGTTTTCAAGGAAACAACTGAATCTCACATTGAAGAATAAGATAAACCTCAGCCCAAAGGTTCCTTATAAATAGACCTACATACTTCACAACTGGTCGCTCTCTCCACACACTCTCTTCTCTCTCTTTGCCGCAAAACCCTAGCTACCCTATCCTTTATTTTTCACGCAAGTCTCCAACCCTTATCTTATCTTTTCCAAAACCCTAGAATAGAAGAAGATCATCTTTGTTGTAACCCCAAGTCGTTGCCCAAGGGTGGAGCCACCTCCACCTTGCTGTCGTGGCTTCTCCTTCTCTCTTCCATCGATTTTTCTAGTTTTTAATTATGTTTTCTTTTGTTTTTACTTTCTTTATGTGTAGCTAAACTTCTAGCTAGGGCTAGGATGATGTCCTAGTTATGCTATTTACTATTACTATGGATGATTGAGTTTTTAATTACATAATGTGTTGATAAATCTTGGATCTCTATTTAAATTGATTATATTTATTTTGCATCTTTGACTAATCACCTTTGGTTGCGTGCATTAAGATTTTGTTGTGAAATTAAATAAGCTCAGAAGGATGATAATTTCAATAGACAATTAGGAAAATCCCCTACAAATTTATATTTCTTTCATTAAAACTCACATTTTTTTTTTCATGCCTTAATCTCTTTGACTAGTTGCTAACTCACCTACTTTCCATATATATATTTCCTAGTCAGCGTTTTTTAAAATTCAGATATTGTAAATTTCTTTTATGCCCTCAACCTTATGTCAAACTATTATTTCACTATTTATTGTTGGTAACTTTTGTGATTACTTCCTAAATTTTTGGTGTTTTTAATGCTCATAATTCATTATTTGGACTTTTATTTTATTTATTTCAAATATGAATTTTTCATAAACTTCGAATTAAACAACCTACATTAATAAAATTAGAATATATTATACAATAAATAGAAACCTACGGAATATATATACTTCAACACACCTACACTATAAAAGTTCAAGGAATATAATGAACCTACACTATAAACAAGTAAATAACCTACAACAACAAAGGAACAAACACTTGTATAAAAAACAAAAAAACTAAGGAACTTGCATGAATTATTCAATAAGAACTTACGTTATCATATTCAATAAGGAACCTACATTAGCTAAGGAACCTACATTAGCTACTACACCTCCAACATACAAAAAAAAAAAACCTACAACATAAAAACTCAAATATCTCCAATAAAAAAATGCACATATCTATAATAAAAAAAACTCACATATCTATTACTTTCTATATTTAAATATGAGTAATTTAATAATTCCTTATAGTTTAGTAATTTGTGGGAGAGAGAAATTTGAAATCAACATTAATTACATAATGGCAAAACTTGTAAATAATAGGAAACTCATGGATTATTGTTATCTTACGTGGCGTAGACTTTTGAATATGGGCTTTAGCTATTAAAAAAAAAAACTAATGGTGTTAGACTCAATACGAAATTAGTTTAAAGAGCTAATATCCTAATATCCCTAATTTCGATTGGCAACAAGTAAATATCCTAAGAACATATTCACGAGGAAAGAGATCATAGATGCTCATATGTTACATTAAGGTGGGTCTATACTCTATGTGTTTGTCATTCTTACAAAGGTTAATGACTCTTGCATGGCTAACAGCCCTAAGTATAATCAAGCCTTAGGGAATATGTTTAGTTAACTAACTAGGGCATAATCAAACCTTAGGGAATAAGAACAATTGCTAGAAGGGAAATAATTAAAGCCTTTTGGTAGACAAACTTTATCAATGTGTTTTGTCTTTAATTTCTTGTATCCATAGTATAGTAAATGGTATGCTAGTGGTGGATTTTGAAACCCTAGTGATTCTTTATTATTATTTTTATCTAAATCAATTTAGTTTGCTATTGTTTACTTAATTGTTAGTTTAGTCTAGACTTAAAAACCAATCCAAAAACCATCTAATTGTGTGTGTGAGTTGTGTTTGATTTAATTGGATTTAATTGAGTTAGTAATCAAAATATTAATACAATTCCTTGAGAGATCGACCTCGTATTTGCAAGATTTGTTATTCCGCGATTTGTGCACTTGCGAGTTAACTTAGAGCTGGAAAAAGGTTAATTAAATTGCTCTAGGAAAGCAACAACATTAGTTCTTTGAATCTTTGCTAATCCTATTGAATTTTTTCTGTCAAACCTTATCACCATAGAACTTTGTTCTATACTGAACTCTTTAGCTAACCATTCAGGCATATTGTTTCCTTATAAGCCTTTGTCAATGCCATGTACTCCTCCTCAATGCACTAACCGATTGGAGCATAGATTTCCCACTGATTAGTCTCCCACCACAAGTGAAGACGTATCTTGTGGTGACGTTTCTTGTGGTGGATTGTTGTTATTCTACCTCAAAAGCAAGGTTGTCAAGTTTTAATATGGAAATCGAAGTAGGGGTTGTCGTACCTGATATGTTCATAAATTCATATCCTTTTATATTTCTCTTACTTAGTTTTTGTGAGTTCATTTGATTAAAAGCTTTAAATTTCATTTAGTTTTGTGTTTTTAGATTCCGAGCAATAAAATGAGAAATTTCACCATTTATTCTCCTTAATAGATTTTAACATGAATCCAATTGGAGATAGAAGCTAACACCTTGAAGTTATTCCAGGTTAAATTTTGTGACATTTGAAGACTTCTAAGGTGTTCATTATGAATTTCAAAATCAGCCCAAAACTGCACCCGAGGAGAACTGAGTCAGCTGCATTGTGTGGGGCATAACTTTTTGGTTTCAGCTTGAATTGAGGCATATAATATATGGTTGGAAAGAAGACATCCAGGGATTTCTATTGATATATAAAACGTAAATTTCTGAGTTGGTTAAGGCCTCCAAATTGCTCTCCAAAGACAGCTCAGAAATCCTGTCAGCAAAAAGATAAAGTGGTCCCAAGGCATCTTTCCATTTTGGGTAATTGCCTATCACATGCTCTCTTTCCTTCCCCTTTGTTTGCCCATTCTAAGCAAAATTCAGAAACCACAATGTGAAGGCTCTAAATGAGGCAAAGAAAACATCTATCTATCTCAACATCCTTTAAAGATCATCCATTGAGGGATAAGCTAGATGAAATATTCTCATTTTTGAATTAATCAAACATTATCCCTTCATTTCCTTTTAATCCTAGCCACATATTCTAGACATAACAACTCACCCAAACCATAAAACACTCTCTCATTTTCGAGCTCCCCCCTCCATCCTCTCTAATTTCACTCATTTCATCATCCATTTCATCATCTCATCTTCCATCTTCCAAAACCCTATCCTTTTCTCATCTCTCTACATCATTTCTTTTCTCCATCTTTCCTCCATCAACTCTTCCTCTCCAAAAAGCCAAACACCATCACAACACTCATCTACCATATTCACCACCATTATTGCAAGAGGAGCTTGGAGGCACTTGGGACAATAAGCTATTTTGGGCATCCTTGGAGGGGTGACACCCCTTGGGAGCTTGGCTTCAACATCTAGAGTTTTCTCTTTTCCTTCTTGTTTCCATTTATGTTTCAATTTGTGATGTTGTTTGTAACTTTTATGGCTAGTAAGTAGTTTCTTGATTTGGGGCTAGGGATCTAGCCCTAGCCCAACCATGTAATGACTTTGTGATATAAATGTCATTTTGGATATATATACTCTTATGCTATTTTAAAGATCATGACTTGTATGTGTGAATTTACCACTTGTACATATGAGAAATGTTGTCATATAAAAATTGGAGATTGGTAACCTTTAGTTTCTAAAGCTTGTTGCATAAGAGCATGGTAATTTAAAAGCACCTTGGTTGGATTGTTTTAATTGCTTGGATTCTTCATCCTTAGAACTTTATGCACCTAGGGTTTGCTATGGCATTAATCTTAGGTAGTTATCTATCACCTTGGTTGGAATAGTTGATAACATGAAAGAGGATGTGCCCTAATTTACCTTGATTGGGGGTTAGAAGGGAATCTAATCTATCTAATTTGGCATAATCACTAATTGCATTGTTTGTTACATGGGAGGGTTAGTGTGAACCCCTAATAACCCCAAATCCTTCATCATCATTGAATTTAATTTGTACTTGAATTTGCTTGTATTTCCATTTGTTAGTTTCAAATTCTAGTGTTACGTATCATCAATCAACCAAACAACAACTCAACACTACACATTTGCACATACCATTATGTTTAGTCTTGGCTTTGCATAGTACATAGTAGGTTGTTTGTTAGTTTTATAACCCTAAAATCAATCTAGCTTGTGGTTGAAATCTCAATCCAATCTCTTGGGTACGACAACCCCTTATTTCCATTTTCATACTAAAACTTGACAACCTTACAGTTGAGGTAGGACAACAACAGTACCCAAGAGATTTGATTGGGATTTCAACCACAAGCTAGATTGATTTTAGGGTTATAAAACTAACAAACAACCTATTATGTACTATGTAAAGTCAAGACTAAACAAAATGGTATGTGCAAATGTGTAGTGTTGAGTTGTTATTTGGTTGATAGATGATACGTAACACTAGAATTTGAAACTAACAAATGGAAATACAAGCAAATTCAAGTACAAATTAAATTCAATGATGATGAAGGATTTAGGGTTATTAGGGGTTCACACTAACCCTCACATGTAACAAACAATGCAATTAGTGATTATGCCAAATTAGATAGATTAGATTCCCTCCTAACCCCCGATCAAGGTAAATTAGGGCACATCCTCTTTCATGTTATCAGCTATCCCAATCAAGGTGATAGGTAACTATCTAAGATTAATGCCATAGCAAACCCTAGATGCATAAAGTTCTAAGGATGAGGAATCCAAGCAATTAAAACAATCCAACCAAGGTGCTTTTAAATTACCATGCTCTTATGCAACAAGCTTTAAAAACTAAAGGTTACCAATCTCCAATTTCTACATGACAACATTTCTCATATGCACAAGTGGTAAATTCACACATATAAGTCATGATCTTTAAACTAGCATAAGAGCATATATATCCAAAATAACATTTATATCACAAATCACAAAGTCATTACATGGTTGGGCTAGGGCTACATCCCTAGCTCCAAATCAAGAAACTACTCACTACTCATAAAAGTTACAAACAACATCACAAATTGAAACATAAATGGAAATAAGAAGGAAAAGAAAAAACTCTAGATGTTGAAGCCAATTAAGCTCCCAAGGGGTGTCACTCTTCTAAGGATGCCCAAAATAGCTTCTTGTCCCAAGTGCCTCTAAGTTCCTCTTGCAATAATGGTGGTGAATATGGTAGGTGGGTGTTGTGATGGTGTTTGACTTTTTGGAGAGGAAGAGTTGATGGAGGGAAGATGGAGAAAAGAAATGATGAAGAGAGATGAGAAAATGTTAGAGTTTTGGAAGATGGAAGATGAGATGTGTGTTTTTGAGATGAGATGATGGAATGAATGATGAAATGAGTGAAATTAGAGAGGGTGGAGAGGGGAGCTCGAAAATGAGAGAGTTTTATGGTTTGGGTGAGTTGTTATGTCTAGAATATGTGGCTAGGATTAAAAGGAAATGAAGGGATAAGGTTTGGTTAATTCAAAAATGAGAATATTTCATCTTATCCCTCAATGGATGATTCTTAAAGAATGTTGAGATAGGTAGATGTTCTCTTTGCCTCATTTAGAGCCTTCACAGTGTGGTTTCTGAATTTTTCTTAGAATGGGCAAACAACGGGGAAGGAAAGAGAGCATGTGATAGACAATTACCCAAAATAGAAAGATGCCTTGAGACCACTTTATCTTTTTTGCTGACAAGATTTCTAAGTTGTCTTTGGAGAGCAATTTGGAGGCCTTAACTAAGTTAGAAATTTACATTTTATATATCAATAGAAATTCATGGATGTCTTCTTTCCAACCATATATTACATGCCTCAATTCAAGCTTGAACCAAAAATTTATGCCCCACACAATGCAGCTAACTCAGTTCTCCTCAGGTGCAGTTTTGGGCTAATTTTGAAATTCAAAATGAACACCTTAGAAGTCTTCAAATGTCACGGAATTTAACCTGAAATAACTTCAAGGTGTTAGTTTCTATCTCCAATTAGATTTATGTTAAAATCTATTAAGGAGAATAAATGGTGAAATTTCTCATTTTATTGCTCGGAATCTAAAAACACAAAACTAAATAAAATTTAAAGTTTTTAATCAAATGAACTCACAAAAACTAAGTAAAAGAAATATAAAAGGATGTGAATTTATGAACATATCATGGATCTCCTATTCTTTGATTCTCCCACATAATTTGAATCTTCATAACCTGAAATACATGTTACATCATGTTTTTTCTCAAAAAAGATCCCAATACCCTTCGTGCCTTTCTAATACCTAAGAATCCATTTCACTGCATCCACGTGTTGCTTACCCAAATTTTCCGTGTACCTTGAAATTACACTGATTTCTTAGGTAGATTAGGACTTATGCACATCATTGTATACATGGTACATCTCATTGTGGTTTCATAAGGCAATTTATTCATCTTCTCCACTTCATCTTATGTAAAAAAGACTTTGTTTTACACGTAAAGAGAAGTACCTAGCTAAAGGAGTCGACACAAGCTTTGTATCATACATGCATGTTGAACTTATCAAGAACCTTGAGTATGTAGTTGCCTTGTGACAACCATATCTTTTTTACTTTTTAATTAATTCTCATAATTTCCATATTTAGGATCTTTTGTGTACTCCCAAGATCCTTCATGTCAAATTCTTTTCTCAATGACGTCTTGAGCCTTTTAAGACATGAAATAAGCATATTATCTACATAAAGTAGCAATATATATGATTATCATCCCATCCTCGAAATCATGAGTGTACAATAGTTAGATTCACGCCTTCTATACCCAATCTTCAGCATAAAAGAGTTGGAGCATGTATCACTACCTTATAGACTGTTTAAATCCATAAAATGACTTATTTACCCACTTCAACAAAGCCTTGGGCTTGGGCCATGTAAATGACTTCTTTTAAATCACCAGGGAGGAAAGCAGTTTTTACATTCATTTGTTCTAACTTCATGTCATATTCATAGAAGTATCTTTCGCCACCAGAATACAGAATATATCATTCATGTATAATTACACAAAGGAATGTATAGAAATTATCAAACATTTAAAATGATTATATAGAAAGCATACATATATGACATGATGCATTTTGATGTAAAGCATATATAGCTGATCAAATATATATTTATGTATTTTGATTTTCATGTCATAGCTCTGATTCTATTTGAAGTTTTTCATTAGAAAGTCCAAAATTTTGTAGCAAAATAAATCAAAAATTGAATCAATACATTATCAATTATAATAACAATATAAAATAATATAAGGACATGCCCTAGTTTAATTTGTTACATAATCTAACCATAACGACATATATATTACACCACACATCTTTTACTTCACCATATCGATTGCCACAACGAATGGTTTTTAGATCAAAGTTCACAAAGTCCCTAAATGCATAGGACCTCTAAGAGTACCCACACAGATAAGCGCGCACATGAAAGAAGATAAGATTGAGATTCAAGGATGTGCTAGCACAAGAATCTCAACGTGGTCAACCTTGTTGTTGAGAGAATATGACAAAGTTTTGTTGTAGTTTCTCAAATAGCCCTACAATTCTAATTGGCCCTACTCCCTTTAGTGGCTAGCCTTCATTGGGCTTGGTGGAGTCCTTTACTTATTTATAATTAATTGATTTTATCCCAAATGCTTATTGCATCAAATGTTTATCAAAAGTTCATCTTCAATACATCTCAGCATTTTCAAATTTGTTTCAAGTTCACTTATAATTTGGGACAAATAAAAATCTTTAATGTTCTTCTTATACCAACAGTTTGTTTTAATCCCATAAGATTCTATTGATGAGTTTTGTTACTCGAGGAAGGATAATCTTCAATCAAAATTGAATAAATTCGTCTCACTATGTTTGGACGCCAATTGGTTCACAATATACCAAAATTGTGATGAATAATTAATCTTTTTAATGTTGATGAAACTGCCATCTTCCTCTATCAAATCTCATCTTTCTATTGCTTTCTTGAATGTGGGATACGTACAGTACAATGTCAATTGTCCTTAAACCTTCATATGGTCTTGGCCTTTCTAAAATGATTGAGAAGGTTGCGAATTAAGATGAAAATTGTTTAAACTCTCCAATAAAATTAAGTTTGTTCCTCCTTTTAGCCCAAACTCTTTGAGAATGAACCATCTATAATGTTCATAAAATATTGTACTTATTTATCTTTCATTTGATAAGATATGTCTTATAATCTAGATAAACTAAAATCAAACTTATTGCATATTGAAAAGATTTATTTTGTAATTGCTTCATTGATGGGCATATTTGATTTATGGTAATATGAATATCTTCCATAATGCTTCGGTGTACAAACTCATCTTGCATTCACAAATTGTCTTATTTCATCACAAATAGGATTGGTTTGCACATCGATCAAGAGTATCTCTATCCATAAGTACTTGACATTTTTTGAGCTACAATATATTTCAGTATTGATATGAGAGTCATACCTTAAAAGTAACCATGAATTATATGGGATGACCTAACCATTATCAATCATTACATTTTCATGTTAATCTAGTAGAACATGCATACGATTCCCCATCTTCGATAAATAGGAATGAACGCCCTTGAATTGTGAAATGAGCAAAGGATTGGGGTAACCTCTTATACGTACATATACAATTTTTCAAGCATGGGAATAGTGAGTTTTGTATTCCACATTGAAAGTTTGTATTAGGTGATTTATTTACCTAATTGACTTGATTAAAATCACAGTCAGTAATTGGACCCCAATTTTTGTTTACGTGATGACTTAGTGACTAATCAAACAGACTTAAATCTGAAGTCGCAGATTGACACTTGTAAATCAAAATACAACTTTTGTAGCCAACGCAAATCAAACACATTCAAGGATTAAGTGATAACCTATGCACTCAAAGGATCTATCAGTGTAGACATCTCAGTGCTATCAACAACTAAAGTGGTGTGTGAGCATATTTTCAAACTTTCATTTAGCATTCAAAATGTTAAGTTAACATGCTAAACTAGAGTGTGTGATCTTGTGATAGCCTTTTCAGATTAATAATAAGCAACACAATAGAAATAAACAACAAACAAGGCACAAGATTGTTCACCCAGAAAAACCACTAACGGTTAAAAAACTGGGGGTCTTTTTCAGTTGACCAAGCAATCCACTATCAAGGGTTTCAATACAAGCAATCACATAACAAGCTCAATTACTCTAGTCCGAATACTAAGTGGCAGCTTCTTACTATTGTGCATCCTTGTGCAAACATCTTGAAGTTAGCAATCAGTCATTCATGTCATTGGCAACTCCTCCTTGAGCTCTTCAACGCACGACACCGGTCGCAACCAAGCAAGTGGATTCCAATGATAATGCTATGAAATGAAAGTGTGGATTCTTTAAAAATCAGCCCCCTCAAGTTACAAAACTTAGAGAAGTTGATGGAGAATCCAAAATCTAAAATCTATATGAGTGTTTGATGAAAATAAAGAACACTCAAGACCTACTCAAATTTTAGAAACAAAAGCCCAGATTTTTAGAAAACAATTTTCATAAGAAAAATGATTTTTCCTCACTAGTATATCAAAAACACACTCTCTCTAGAAATGCCCAAGACATAAAATCAGAAATGAAAGAGGTGAAGAGAAGTGTGTGTGCCATACCCAATGTTTTATCAAAATCATTCTCATCTAATTTAGACACTTGGAGGCTCCTCAATGGTTTGAGCAAGAGGACAAAACTAACAAAAAGTAATATCCAAGAATATTGCCAAGAAGAGATAAGAATGATGATATGACTGAGAATTAAGAAATGAGTAAGAGGAAATTTCAGCCAAACAAAATACACAACCACATGTACGTGTGAGATGTGGAGTAGGAGGGATGATAAACAGTGTACTGGTGTGCGTGAGTGCGTCAATGCAAGCTGAAAAATAAAACACATGTCTTGTACAGATTGAATCAATGAAAAACCAGTTCATGTGATGTGCACATGCTTGTAAGAAAAAAGGAAATGGGCTTTAATTGGAATGGGCTTTAAGAGCCAAGTCACGAAATGGGCTACTGAAATGTCAATAATTATTCAAGTGGTAAAACTGCATGTGCAATGCACATGTGAATGTGAAGAAAATTGTTCTTATGATCAGTGAATGACTAGTCAAATAGACACAAAACTGTTTTTCGTAAAATGCATGAAGTGCATTATACTTTAGAGTTTTTTGCATCGCAACTTCATTCTTAATTTCTTCAACACAAGTGATCTTAATCCTTAATTCTAGCCTAGAACTTGTGAGTGAATAATTAAACATAAATACATTGATTTGGACAAGGAATACCCAATTCTAAATTCTAAAAACTAACACACATGAACCTGTTAGGAATAAATCCCCTCGTTGCGAAAATATTAATAATGATGGAGAGAGAAAATAGTAAATAAATAAAAAATTGAAGAATACAAACACAAGAGAGCACTAATATATATGTGGTTTGGCAAAATCTTGCCTACCATAAAAAATATTTACCTTCGTTATGAGAGAGAAATATAAACTTGTACAAAAATACTGCTCAAAAGTTAATTAATCTCAAACTCGAACCCTTGTATCCAATTAGATGCCCCTTCTACACCATCTCTTAAATCCTATAAGTATACTCTACCAATCTCTAGTTCTCTCTCGATCAACTCCCCATTTTATTCTTGAAACAATGACACACCTAAGTTGATGAGAAATGAGGCATAAGCATCGATCTTACTTATACATATCCTTATAAGGTGGTTAATTTATCTCATAACTAAATTTAGTCTACTAACTACTGAAGGGAATGGTGGGTGAACCTAGATACAAACATTTAAGTGTAGAAGCATGATGAATTTTCAATTTTAATTACCTTTTGCCTTAGCCCTAGGATCCTTAGGTTGAATGAGACATGAAAAAATAGGAAATAGCAATAGGATAAGAAATTACCCTTGAAGACCATCTTAGGTAGAACCCAAGATTGCACACATTCATGGGGATGCCTTCATTCCATGTCTATCTTCAAGGTTTGGTTCCATCAAGATGATGAACTCTCATCTAAGCTAGAAGCTTAAGATCACAAGTGTGATCTCTCTAAAGCTAGTCCACACCAAGTGTGGGAGAAAGAAGGATGGAAAGAAAATAGTGATGTTGGCTACTAGATCAACATCTTTTTTAGGTATGGCATCAAAGAAGTGGTGATGGAGTTGAGTTCATTAAGACCCATCATTTTCTCTTTAGGTTTCATGGAGAAAGAGAGGATGGAGAAGAAGAAGAGATGAAACCCTAGGTTTTTCACTTGTGAGTGAGGTGCGGCACTTAGGGGGATCACCCCTCTTCTTATGTTATCTCATCTAGCCATTGAATGGACTAGATTCATCCATCTTAAATGGATGGCTCTCCTTCACCCATCTTAAATGGTCGTGTCAAAATCGTGTTGACCCAATAACAACTCGTTAAGCTGGGTCGTGTCAGTGCCAACCCGCGAAACCCGTTAAACCTGTTAAGAATAAAGACATTCACTACAACAAAAATGTCGATAAATATCAGTCGTGGACTGATATCTATTTGGGTAGCCATCTGATATAGCGCGTCGTGATATCTAATGTTCACATTTTAGATATTAGTTTTAAACTGATATGTAAACATTGCTTATATATCATTTTTGATATTATTTCTGATATCTATAAAATCCGAATATCAATAATTCTGATCAATACATATCGTATTTGAGATAGAATATGATATAAAACCATGATATCAATATCAGGTTTGAGGTAGAATATGATTTAAAATCTTGGTATCAATATCAGGTATATGATAAAATCTGATATGTAATCTCGATATCAATATCAGGTATGGAACATACTCTGATATCTAAATATTGTTTATATATCAGGTCTGAGAGAGAATCTGATATCAAAATGACATAACATTTCAGTTTTTAGACCAAAACTGATATTGTTTATTATTTCAAGTTTTAAAAAAAGATTTGGAATGTATGATATATATTAGTTTTTTTTTTCACCTAAAAAGGATATCAATGAATTAAATATATAATTGTGCCTGTAATTTGAAATGGCCTGAAATTTGTTCAAATATAAAATCTTTCATTCCCATATATTTCATATTTTAAGCACCAATAACATTCAAAGTACCCAAAAAGGGATTACAATATAATATCCAACAAGTAGTTCTATAGTTAAAGAAATACATAAAGAATTACTAAGGTATGACTGATGGTACTAATTTGAAGATACAAAAGCTGACAACTTCATCTAGCTAGTGGAGTAGAATCATTCACATCTTAAAGTTGTGTTGATTGAGACTAAATATACATAAGCTCTTCTCATGAACATTAGACCTGCAAAAGCATAATGCAATGGTCTTTAATATTATTGGCTAATATACTGAACAAATGGTCCAAGATTTAAAACAAAATCACAACAATACACACAAGGAAAGAATCTATATCCAATGTTGTACATAAAAAATAAAAAAGTTGATAGTGATGAATATATATATATATAAAGGTTTTGACAAGGTTAAAAATATCAAGAGTTGTTTACAACACAACCAAGAAAAATATGAACTATGATACTCATCTACAACTTTGACATACCCAATTCTTGAAGCTTTAGCAAAGTTACTAAGCCATTTATAAACATTATAAAATCATAGACAAGCAAGACCAAATGGAATGGCAGGTACATTTAGAAATGGCTTCATATTCAGTAATAACTAGATAAGAAATAAATGAACAAAAATTATGTTATTTTTTTTATACAATTTACCATGAAACTCAAAGTAAAAAAAAAAAAAAAAAAAAAAAAAAAAAAGCAGAATGAGGTGAGGAAACAAGTATTAAAGTACTATAGTAGGACACCTAAGCAACTCATTTCTTTCTTCATGTTTTCAGTTTAATAGGAAGGTAGTTTATACTGTTATCTTTACTAGTCATACAAAACTCTCACGTAATCTTCTCAAAGATTAATTCTTAAACATTTTCTATTACCATCAGAACTTGTGTAAAGGCATAGCACTCATAAAAAAATGACTTAAAACCAATTAAGTCCCAAATTTCTTGATAAGCTACTTAGATACAGCCCAAAGGCCAAGATTTAACTCAAAACAACTACAAGCAACTGGAAATTAAAAGTATTTATGGTAGTGAGAAGCTACAATGCCAAATTATTAGTCAAGTAACTCAAAACTCTCATAATACGAAGGAAAGGTAAACAACTTCCACATATAGTTTCTTAAAACCCTTGTGTGCCTTTGATTAAAATGACCAAAAAACCCTTTTGATGCTTATATAACCTAGAACAGTCTCAAATAGAAATAGAAAATTAAAAAAACAAGTAGAAGTAAATTCTTCCATCACATAACTTCAGTATCTTAGTATGTCTCAGTAGAGGCAAGCATATAAGTAGAAACGCAAATATGGAATAAGTAATCTTGAAACTAGCACACACTATTGGTAAAATATAATTAGGTTACACAATGAACTATAAAAGCATATTTAATAAGGTGTAACATAAAGTCTAAGGGATTGCATAATAGAAAAATAAGAAGCAATAGATTTGGGTCAAGAATGTTACTTGCTATTTTTAATTCATGGACAACATTAGGTGTGTCTTCGCACAAAGGCGGTTGGACTCTTAATTCAGTCAGCCTGACCTGCAAAACAACAATCAAGACAACCCAACCCATACACCAACAGAAGCTACAAACCAACTTCACAATTCTTGCATAAGAATAAAAACCAAACAAAACAAAGCCAAATGGCAGAATTTAATAGAACTAATTCTCTCACCTCAAATAAAAATCCAATTCAAATCAGGAAAGAGATCAACAACCAATTCCCATTATCACAACCACAACCCAGAAAAGAAATTAATTTTACATCCCATGTGTACACATATAAGTAAGAAAATACTATGACTTACTAGACCACGAACAAGCCATCTTCATAATCGTTGCAGATTATAATCTGCAAATCAACTCAAAACACATATAGAACACCTAATCAACCAATTATTGAAAGAATATAATCTGCAAATCAACCAATTAGCAATGGCTTTATTAATTTCCACCTTCTACTTGCCAATTAAACTTGCCGTTTGATGCACCCCTCGAGACACACACATAAATTGATAAATAATAATGGATATTTGGAGTGATATATAATAAATGCGAGGAAAAATAATGAATATGCAGATGGACCAAGTAACCATGCAACAGAAGTGTCTAAATTATAATGAAAGACAGAGAAAAAAGAATTGAGGGAGAATATCCTTGACTTTACATTCCTATTTTATATAAATATGCACTAGGTAGTCAAAATTGATTGGATACCACAATGATTTTCCACTATGATTCAAAATGAAATGCAAATCATGCAAAACAAAGTTTGCATGTCTAACAAATGTGAGTATGCTTGACTATACATGTAAACGTCTAACAAATGTGAGTATTCTTGCGCTATAATTATCACCATATGAATTGCGTATTTCCTCAAACCTGGACAGAGCAATTCTACCAATTTCAACTCAAAAGCATCCAATTAAATCGAAATGGGTCAGAAACGAGTCAAAGAAGCTCAACCCGGCCACCACTCACGGCGGAGCCCTTAGTGGTCGTGGATTCCAAATTGGGCTTTTCGATTCTATTAACAATTTAGCAAAACGGAGCCAACAAACATGTAGAGAATGAAGAGAAGATTGAAATAGATACCTGACTCAATGGAATTGGCCGTCGGAACTGTTGAAATCACGTCGAAGCCGCCGCTGGCTTCTTGGCATCGATTCGCCTTGTACAGTGGTCCGATGAACAATCGGAGGCCACCAACATGTTCAGAACGACGACAGCTTCAAAACCCACAAGGCCTGGCATCTCAACTTCACCGGGATCGATGGATTGCCGCAGGAGTGGCCATCGGCCCTGTGGCTTCGATTCGCCATGATCAGCGGTTGTTTGGGACGGAGAGAGACACGAGGAGAGAGAGTAGACGAAGACGATCGAGCCTTTTGGTGGTAATCCTGTCGTCGTTGGCCTTCGGACGACGACGACGACGAATTTTCTGAGGAAGACGGTCGGCGCAAGAGAGAGAGAGAGAAAGAGAGATATGCGGGTGAGAGGAGAGAGAACATAAAAAAAGATTTGGGTTGTTTAAATTAACTCTAGGATGCGGAAATACAAAAATTAGGTCAATTGATCTTAAGATATCAGTTGACATGTTACAGTGATATGATAAAAATATACAAGAAAAAGTAAAAAAATTTTATATCAGGTGTTTGGGTGGATGGGGAAAACAATTAGAGAGGAAAAAAAAAATGTAAACTTAACATATCAGTTGACAGTTTTAACTGACGTCTTTATAAATTCTTAGAAAAAAGAAAAATATTATATATCAGTTGATAAAAACCATGTGATTTCTAATAGAGTTTAGAAATCAGCTAAAAAATTATCTGATATTATAATTTTTACAATATCAGTTAACTTTAAATCTGATATAAAATTGGTGATATCTATTGACAATTTTGTTGTAGTGATTTAAGAAATTGTATACACATATTTAACAAAAACAGCCATAAACTAGAGTTCCTAACTCACCCGTCCCTACCCCCCAACTCACTCTTTTTTTTCTCTCTCTCTCTCTCTCTCTCTCTCTTTCTCTTTCTCTCTCTCTATATCTTTTTTTGCATCAAATCTTTTTCATGCTACACAATTCTATGAAATCTGAGATTTCTTCTTTCCTAGTTAGTTCAAAAAGCAACAGCCTTGATCTAATGTAATTTCCACTCCAAGTTTGAGTTTTTTGCCTTGATTTTCTCATCTGGGTTCTCTCATTTTTCTTTGGGGATCCTCTGTTTCATTAGGTGGGGGGGAGAGGTGGGGCGGCATCAGCGTTGGTTTGGTGGCTGGGCTGAGTAGGTGGCAACTAGCAAGGCTAGGTGCTGGGGCTCAAGAGGGGTGGGGACTGAAATTGCTAAGAAACGCTATGTGATTATACTGGTGCTGAGGCTGTTTTAGCAACTAAATACTGATTTTCCATTAATGTAGCTTTTTTATTATTATTTAAATGATTTCTAACGGGTCAAATGGGTTGGGTTGTATATATATACCCGTTATTTAACGGGCCGTGTTTGGGTTGGAGTTTTTGCCTCCTGTAGGCTAATGAGTCATGTCAGGTTTAACCCGAACCCACAAAACACCACCTGTTTGCCAGGGCTACTAGTCCAGAATTCCAATGCGGCAGATAAGGGCATATATCTGCACTTCAGCTTTACTCAAGTTAGCTTCCGCTATTTCAAGATACTATTTCACCAATCGAGTTACAAGTGTCTAACATATTCATACCAATTAGTAATAACATTCCAAAGGTTTTTTTTTTGGTCAAAAAAGGTTTGTGTTTTATTCTCCATGGGCTCAGTCTTGGGCTTGGTTGGCTTTCTTTTATGAAGTTTATTTCAGAAAGAAGAAAAAAAAATATTATAATTGTTCAGACTTTGGTAGGGGTCGGCAATGGGTCGGGCCAGGCCAGCCCAACCCAAACTTTTCGAGTTCGGGCCAGGCCGAGATAGGCCCGAACGAGCGGCCCAGAATGAGCCCAAAACCTGTTTAAACACATATATATCTTCAATAAAAAAATTTAGGATTTTGGCTACGTCGTGATTTGAATATGAGACCTTACATAACAAGCTTCAACTCTCAACCAACTGAGCTGACTAGTTTATTTGTCAAGTTTGTGAATTATATTTAATAGTTCTTTCGTTTGTTTACTTCAATAAATTATTAATATGCTTATTAAGTTATTATATAATATTATTATGTTAGTAATAGTGTAAATACCATAAATAATAAACTTTTAAAATTATATACAACATTACAACTATAATAAAACATAAATGTACATATGTTTCATTATATATTTTATTACATATTTTTATAAACAAACGATAGAATTGTGTTTTCAATGATTTGAACTGTTCAAATTTTAGTTCCTCACTCAAAGATAATTCGTGCAAAAAATGAGCTTAATCGGAGATGTAAAAGTGACATAACGGTGGTCGAATTAATGAACGATCGTGGTTTTTCTAATGATTTTCGAATCAGTAGATGAATTTTGATTTGGCCGATTTTTTGTAAGGATGATCTTTGCCTATGAACATAGAAAATGAACAGGTCAGATTGTTGAAATCACGTTGTGGTCTTCATAATTATGGAAACAACAAGGTGTCAATGGGAAAGTTATTAGAATTATACTCTTCAAGTGTATTTATATGTAGAAGCTCACATATCTATCGTGTTTTCAACGATCCGAACTGTTCAAACTTTAGGTCCCTACTCAAAGAGAATCTTTGTAAAAAATTAGCTCAATCAGAGATGTAAAAGTGACGTAACGGTGGTCGAATTAATGAATGATCGTGGTTTTTCTAATGATAATCGAACATTCGAACAGGTAGATGAATTCCTATTTGGCCGATTTTTTGTAAGGATGATTTTGACTATCAACATATAAAATGAATTGTGCAGATCGTTGAATTAATGAACGATCGTGGTTTAATAACTTTAATTATAGTTGTATTATAAAAGTTAATTATAATAACTTTAAAAACTATAGTTGAAAATTTGTAATGTTGTATATAAGTTTAAAGTTTATTATTGGGAAAATGTTAGCAAAATGACTATAACTATACCCCTATTTTCAGTTAAGGATCCCGTTTTTACTTTGGTTCAATTAAGGACTATTATTTTTCAAGTGTTTCAATCAAGGATATTCCGTCAACTCCGTCAAAAATTCTGTTAAAATTGATCACGTGACTCGCACGTGACCAATTCATAAGGATGAAAAAGTAATTTCTCCTAAAAAAATATTAAAAATAAAACTAATGAATTAAAAAAAAATAAAAAATCAACCGCCACTCCGTGCAACATGTCGACCCGGCCCTCCCCCTTCCCCTACCTAGCCCCGCCCCTCCCCTCCCGCTCAGCACCTAGCCCGACCCTCCTTCTTCCCCCTCTCAGCCCTGCCCCTGCCCCACCACCTAGCTTGGCCCTGTCCAGATTGAAGAAAAGGAAAGCGAGAAAGATAGAGAGAGAGAGAGAGAGAGAGAGAGAGAGAGAGAGAAAGTAAAAGATAGAGGCGTCATAGGGATGGGGCGGGGTCGGGGCAGGTGCGACGAGGCCAGGGCTAGGTAAGGGCGTGACAAGGATGGGTTGAGAAAGGAGAGAGAGAGATAGAGAGAGAGAGAGAGAGAGAGAGAGATAGAAAAAGAGAGAGAGAGAGAGAGAGAGAGAGAGATGAGAGAGGGTCGGGCTTGGTGGTGGTGGTGGGAGGGGCGAGGCTGGGTGGGGGAAAGGGGAGGGCCGATCCAGCATGGTGCAAGGGTTGGGTGCGAGAAAGAGAGGAGAGGCAGAGAGAGATCGATGAGAGAGAAATAGAGGAAATGCAGAGAGAGATGAGAGAGAAAGAGAGGCAGAGAGAGAAAGTGAGTTTGAGAGAGGAAATGGGCGGGGCTGGGCTGATGGGGAAGAAGGATGGCCAGTGGAAGGGGAGTCGTCGGTGGAAGGGGAGTCGACGGTGGTGGCTGGAGAGTGAAGGTGGGTCGGTGGTGGCAGGGGTGAGGTTGGTGTGGCTGGGTTTCAATTCTCAGCTTTTTTTTATTTTAATATTTTATAATTATTTTTTAAATGCACAAAAAATACATAAATGTGAAAGTTTAATTTAGGTGATCTATTCACTCAATTAACTTGATTAAATTCACTTTCAGTGATCGGACCCCAATTTTTATTTTATATGATCATTCAGGAACTAGTCAAACAGACACAACTCTGACGATGCAGTAACTAAAATCTGAAACTCCAGATTTACTTGTAAAATCAAACCAACTTCAGTAAATACCACAAGTCAGAACACACCAAGGAATTAAGTGACACCCTATGCACTCAAAGGATCCATCAATGTAGGCATCCCAGTGCTATCAACAACTAAAGTGGTGTGTGGACAGATTTAACAAACTTTCATTTAGCATTCATGGTCTAAGTTAACATGCTAAAGTGAAGTGTGTGATCTTGTGAAGTTATTTTCGAATTAATAATCAGCAACACATAGGAAACAAATCACAAATAAGCCACACAATTGTTCACCCAGAAAACCACTAACGATTAAAAACTGGGGGTCTTTCCAGCTGACCAAGCAATCCACTAAAGAAGAAGTTCAATACAAAGGGAGCATACAGCACACAAGCTCAATCACTAAGTCCTAGACTAAGTGGCAGCTTTCTTACCCCTTTGTGCAGCTTCCATAAGCAAGGCAATCGGTCATTCATGAAGAAGGCAGCTCCAACTCCAAGCTCATCAACCCATGACACTAATTCACACCAAACCCAGTAGATTCATCAATATATGAACATGATATGCCAATGTTGGATTCTTAAAAAGAAGATCAACCTTCTCAAGCTAGAGGCATGAAAAGGTTGATACTGAATCCTTCAACTAAAATCTAGAATGAATGTGTTTGAAAAATATATAAAAAGATTTAAACACTCAAGCCCATTCAGAATTTTAGATGAAACAAACAAGTTCAGAAAATCATTTTGATTTTGAAAAATTAAATGAACATTTTCTAACTTGATAAAAATGAGCACTCACCCCAAAAATACCCAGGCATAAACACACGAAAATACCCACTGAAAATGCTCATAGACACACACCAAAAAGTCTGAACCGAATATCTCTTATACACGTACACACACACACCATTTCCATGTTTGCCCGAGCCACGTGGAAGCCAATCAATGGCTGTCCACAAGAGACGAATAAGGGGCATATTCCTTTTGTCCTAGAGGGGTATCCTAGTATTACTAAGGATAGGAATGAGGAGCTGTAAAAACAAATTTTGCTTTATTTGCAAAAATCAGAAATGGAGAAGATGATGAATAGTGCTGATGTGTGTGTAAGTGTGTGGCGTGAATGACTAAGATGCAATCAGATCTGATTGATACAGTGGGGGAACCAAGTCATGTGCAATGCACATGTATGTTTAGTAAAAAACAGAGAGTGGGCTTTCAATGAAATGGGCTTTAAAAGAAAAACCCGAAATGGCCCCACTGCAGTGTCTGTCACTGTATCAACCACTGTATGTGAAAAACATTGTTCTTTATGACTAGTCAAATGGACACAAAAATGATATTTTCATGAATTGAATGAAGTGCAGTATACCTTGAGTCTTGTTCATTCTTGACTTCTTCATTACAGCTGAACTTGTCCTTAATCTAGCTTAGAGCTTGTGAGTGATTAAATAAAATTAAATACAAAGATTTTGACAAGGAAAATAGCCAATATAACAAATCTTAAAAACTAACAAAATGCCCCTGTAAACTGGTCACGTGATCAATTTTAACAGAATTTTTGACGGAGTTGACAAAATATCCTTGATTGAAACACTTGATAGTCCTTAATTGAACCAAAGTGAAAACGGAATCTTCAACTGAAAATAGGAGTATAGTTATAGTCTTTTTGCTAATATTTTTCCTTTATTATTTATGGTATTACACAGTTTACACTATTACTATTTACTAAAATTATATGATTATAGTATTATATAATAACTTAATAAATATATTAATAATTTATTATAGTATACAAACGAAAAACCTATTAAATATGCTATGATTGACCAATTAGACAAATAAACTAGTCAGCTCAGTTGGTTGAGAGTTACAGTTTGTTCCATGAGGTCTAATGTTCAATTCACAACATAATCAAAATCCTATAATTTCGGGCCACATCGGGCTTCGGCCTTTAGGCTATGTGGTGACCCCTAGACTTTGGAGGGTTTTTCATCTTAAAAAAAAAAAAAAAAAGTTTAGAGGTTTAGAACTTTAAAGGTTCAGAGGTTCAGCCTCCAAAACCAAACGACCGCCCTCTCTTGCTCTCTCGCGGTAAGAACATATAGTCTTGGGTTTTAGTTATATTTATTTTTGAATGGTGCGAAATGTTTTTCTATAATCCTTTTCTTGGTCCTTGAAATTAAATTTTGGGTTTTCGGTTTAAGCTAATAGAAGTGATTGTATCTGTTACAGTTTAAATACTTTTTCTTCTCTCCGTCTGCTACTGGAGCTAAAATGTATTAATGGGTTTCTTCTAAATTTGGGAATTATGTATGCAAATGGTCATTTTTCATTAGAAACTTTTGATGGACTGCATGCCATGAACCGATGCCTAGAACAAATTCATTTTGTTTTTTATTTCATAGGTCGGCGGTGGCAAAATGGGAGAAGAGGGGAATACAGTTCAAGATTCTTCACTCGAAACGATGTCGTTAGAGAATGTGGAGGCCTTGCTGGAGGTACTCAACTCCCTTTTTCAAACGTTAATCACCTTTAAAACATATACCCTTTTGTATTGATTGTACGAATTCAAAGCATATGATGTATTATGTTTTGGTAGACTTAGAATGTTGTAGATCATACTTCTCAGTTCTCATGATGGAAAATTGTTGTTAGAGATGACTTTTTTTTAATGTTTGGCAGGCTGCTAGATATGATGACATCGATGACATTATAAGCTTAGCATCTGCTGGTGTTTCTCTTGATTCTAAGGATTCTCAGGGCCGAACAGGTTATAATTTTCTATCAGTAGTATAAGGCTTCATCCCGTACTAGAATTTTTTTGTTGCTGACCAAACTAATGATCACTACGGTTTTTTCCTTTTCTTTATAAAATTTTCTCCTCATTATATTATATCGTATTGATATTTTTTCTATAACACAATTGACATGTACTAAAAGTGGTAGATGCATACTGTATATAATTTTTCCTGCGGCTCATAGTTTTCTACTCTGTTAGTAAAATGTGAAACTTTCTATTATTGGTAAAGGAATTAACGTTCACTATTTAATTCAATTATAGATGCTACATGAGATGATTCTTTGCCCCATTAACTAGTTCTTTCGACATGTAGCTCTTTTATTTGTTTGTTGCTTGCCTGTGATAATCATTTCCATGAGAAAATGTTGAAACTTTGGACTGTATCAAATCACCCATCCTGAGGCCTTACTTTTGCAAGACTAGCAATGGATAATGACCCTTTGTTTCTTCTTTAAATCTTGTATATTTGACAAAAAACATATTGATGACAGGTCCAGACCGCCAAAAAATATTAATGATAAGTGTCTGTTATGAAATATTATACTATTTGTCCTCCATAAGGTAGATAGTGGGACAACCAATGAGCTTACCTACAACCAGGAGTGCTTATTTAATCTGAAAGATCTTTAAGTAGTTATCAACTTCGAAATTCAGTAGGTAAGATCACTTTTATATGTTCTGAGGTTGATGATATTGAATCATTGATATTTGATCTACCAAAACGTGCAAAGGAAACTAGAGAGGTTGGAGAGGTGCAGGAGTGATTTTGCAAGGATAGGGATCAAAGATATAGGTTCAATTGAGATTTTCTTGGAAGTGAGGAATTAGGTTTTCCATTTCTTGAAAAAATAGTTAGGATAGTGCAATCAAGCTGATAACTATTTCATTAATCAATTCAATATTTATAAATAATTTTGACCTCCTTAAAGTATTTTAATTCAAAAGGATGTACATTCTGTGCGTGTGTGTAGGCGATGATCTTTTCTATTTATCTTTATTTATTTATATATTTATTTATTCTCTTTGCTTCCTCTTCAAGACTGAAATGAGAACTCAACATGTATGTCGAAAACATCAAATAAAAGTTTTTTCTCTTTCTTAATAACACCTCATGAAGAATGGATTGCAAAATCGAAGTACAGCTCATAAAGGGGGAATCTGTCACTTCCTTCAGGATGTGTTTGGATGAGGGAGTTTGAGTTGGGATTTAGACTTAGATGATTTTTAGGTCTCATATTACTAAAGTACTTTGTTTGGGAAACTGAAGATGGGATTTGTGGATTCATGGAGGGGCTTAAAAATCGGATTTTAGAGCAATTCCATCTAAATAGCTGTTATTTTCAAAATACCAAGACAATGACATTTTAAGAAAGAAGCCACAACCAATACCACCACTGCTATTTCCATCTTGGCCTTTTGGTTGTGAGGTGGGTTCGTGGCCCTTGAAGTATTCGGGTCTAACCCTTGGTGGCAGCCCAAGATCAACTGGCTTTTGGTGTCCGGTGGTGGAGAAAGTAGAGAGAAGATTGATGGAATGGAAAAAGGCGCTCCTTTCTAGAGGGGCAGATTGAAACTTATACAAGCATACTAAGTAGTTTACTGTTATACTACTTGTCTTTATAAGAGATACCTGGGGGAGTTGTAAAGCAGCTGGAGAATTTCATGAGAAATTTCTTGTGGGCCGGATTGGCAGAAGGGAAGAAAGAGCATTTGATCATTTGATATAAATTTACTTTTTTTTTTTCACCAAGTTTCCATATACTATTCTTGTTTCTGAGATGTGCATGATTTCTATACTGGTTAAAACAGCCAACCAGAATGAAATTTTATTCCTTGGTAGGAATTGATAATGAGTTTTCATAAGTTACAGAGCTTTGTATGGGCACAGAATGGATGTTATTTCTTATTTGTGCCCTTATGTCGTGCTGCTACTTTTATGCTTTAAGTGAGAAATTCTTATTTCTGAGGTTTAGTTTTCTTCCAATCATCTCTTGGTTTTGGGTCAAGGTGCCTTTATTTCTTAATTAAAACATGCATACTGTGTATGTCACATACGTACATAGAAACAAAATGAATATTGAATACACACACAAACACATACCTTTAGACATGTGAGTTTCTTCTAAGTTGAATTTCAGGACTTAGATGGTGATATTGATTTTATCCATTTTAATTATTATTGTTAGTGTTATGAAACTATTATTTGTGCTGAAAATGTTTTCAAGCTTATCTGTAACTGTGTTTGACCTAGTTACATTGACAATTGATTGCAGCTCTACATATGGCTTCTGCTAATGGACATCTTGACATTGTGGAGTATCTTATCAGTAAAGGAGTGGTGAGGTGGCCGTCTTACATTATGTTCTTAGTTGATACTCTTTGATTGATTGAAGTGGTATTATTGGTATATCAAAGGATTAATTATTTATTTGGTTCGTTTGTTACATGAATGACATGTAATTGATTCAGTAATATATCATCAAGATGATCTTTGGCTGCCATTTTAGGATGTTGTTTGATTACTTCATTATATTATTATAATTAGCTCCAAAAAAAAGTCAACTTAACCATGACAACAATTGATGGTCTTTTGAAAAAAAATGACAACAATTGATGGTATGCATTTCATTCTTATTAAAGTTGACCGGTTGAATATGAGGATTTGTCAGTAAGAGGTCATTTTTAAAAATGTAAATTTAATAAATGGCTTCCCCATGCAGAATGTTACTCGAGCACATATTTAATATATTTCATATATGTTTGAGTCATTTTTTTTATTGCTTGCTGCTTATTATTGTTTTTTATTTGGTATCAAATCAGTGAGGATGCAAAGTATTGAGGAATTGTTAAATCTATCTACTTCTGGCCAAAAGTCATTTTTATGGTTGTAGTTTGTTTTAATACTTATTATCACTGTGTTGTTGTGGTGACCATTATCTGTGTTGGTAAAGTGAATTGTGTTATTATAGTAAATTGTTAGGTGGATGACTAACTTATTGATTATAAGATTAATGAAGTTGAACTATGAAAATGTTTTCTTCCACATATAAGAAATTACTTTAAGTGATGAAAACATTTACTTTAATGTTTATCAGTCAACAAGAAGGCTAGTCGGTTAAGGCTATGATTGTTCTGTTTTGTTTTTTTATCTTGAAGCTTAAAGTTTATTTATACTATTTCCATTCTTGTGAAATTTTGCAAAGGGTTAAATGCTCTCGACGCTCTACTTGTGACATTTTATTCTGTTAAATTATCATAACTTTGTTCGGGTATTGTGTAAGGATATCAATGTTTCAAATGAGGAGATGAATACACCTCTACATTGGGCTTGCCTGAATGGACATGTTGAGGTAATTATTTTGTTTGCTGGGCGCAGCAATATTTGCTCATTTTGGTTCTTTGTATAATACTGTTGCCTTTGCAGGTGGTTAAGAAACTGATCTTCGGAGGAGCGAATGTAAGTGTATTAAACAGGTATGCATTCTAACCTATTAACTAAACAAAGAAGATTTGTCCACCTTTTCTTTTACAAATAATTATTGGCACTGGATTATGATCAGCTATGAGAAGACACCAATTGATGAAGCTGTGATTAGGGGAAAGATGGATGTTCTCGATGCCGTTAATGCAGCAGTGGCCCAAGTAGAGCTTACAGGCATCAGGGTGTCCTAATGTATTCAGTCCCTAGATTTATAGATGTCATTTTCTTGTAGATTCCAAGCTTTTGATATGAAATTTTTGGTGATAGGTATAGAGGATTGCTAATCGTTTTCTAAACTAGTGTGATGGTGAATCATTTTCATATATCAAACTTTTGTACTGTGAAGTGCTTCAGTAATGTGGAAGTAGAAATATTATGTTTATTTCATAGGAAATAATTTGCAGGCATACGTTTAAAACTAGTGTTTGGTGTAAACTAGAAAATTGTGGTGTAAATTGTTTTCTATTCAATTGTTAGTGTAGCTTTATTTCTTGTGCAATGTGCATCATTACATGACTGCCAAAAGAAAAAGGAAAAAGGTCTCATCCTAGTTATGTTGGGCTGAGCTACTGATGTTACTGGTGGCATAGAGTAGAATGGAACTTTTTAAATACTGGGCCGCTAAGGTATATTGGGAATATTGGGAATATTGGGCTACATTTAGTAATTAGGTTACCCGAATGTTAGGATATTGGGCTGCTAAGGTCAAGTGGGTTACGATTAGTAATAGGGCTTTCCTTGATGTCATGAATGGATGGGTTACTACCATGGGCCTTGGAAGGTGTTCAGCCTTAAAATCACAAATCTGTAAAGATCATTTAACATTCCCAATCGTTACGTAGTTTCTCATTTTCATTTTAGTTCTTATTTGGTCCCTAGGTTTCAATTTTTTTAATATGATCCCTTTGTTTTATTTTGTCAACAATTTAATATTTTTTTATTATGCAAATTTAATTAATAGATTGGGTCTCCTCTCACATTAGCAGCCTCCAAAACAAATCTTAAACATTAAAAACTCAGTTTCAATACAAAGTATTATAATCATTTTAAAGCTTGTAATAAGAGCCTCAAGTTCAGATGGAGGTTGTTCATAAATTAACCATGAATTATGATGGAAGATATAAGTTATCAAAGATGGGGCCGTGGCCAAAATGCAACTACACGCACAACATGAATTTTGTTTTCAAATCTGCTATCACTCTCTCTCCCTTAGGATTTTCCAAAGAGTTTTCTCTTAGTGTTTCACTTCATCCACCAGAAGTACTGTCACGCCCCAATCCCGGGCCTGGGGAAATTGAGCTCGTGGCAGCCGGCGTACCCCTCAATTAACATGAATTTGACCGTCACCCCCGACGGCTCAAACTCACATTAACTGAGAAGCACAAGCCTTGAGTTTACCGTTCTACCCATGTACAAAATAGGTAGGCAGAGTTAACTAGCGGAGCGTCCACTAAATAGGGAGCTCGTCGGAAGGTGTGTTTCTAATTCATTTATTAATATTAGGCCCGAGTTAATTATTATCAATTAATTTAGGTAAGATTCGGGATCTAAGTAACTTGGTCGACCTAGGTCAGAGAGCCAAATTACAAGTCAAGTAATCCGGGGTTAACCCGACACACCCCCGAGAATAGTCTTGCAATAGATAAACCCCGAGTAAGTCAAACATTTGTAACACTAATGAGCCAAAGACAAATGAAGGGTAAGTGCAAGAGTCTATGACACTGGTCCGGTACTCACTCGCTCATGAGGGAACTGCTAGAACTCGAATACCCAATTGTCGTCGAAGTAGGCGGTGTCTCGTCGTCAGATATCTCCACTAGTATCACCATAACGTCAAACCTGCAAAAATCTATGTAGGGGTGAGCATCACCAAACCACCGGATCCTTTGCTCGGCTCACCCGACTCAAAAATGTGTCCACACAATCTCAAGTTTTATCTTACTTAACAAGCAAGTCGTTTAAGGACAACTATACCCCAAACAGGGCTCCACACCATAAATCACAATTCATACAAAAGCGTAATAAATTACCAGATGACAAGCTATATCATGTTCATCATGTAAGACATGTCACTTTGTACTTACATGGCAAAAATGTCAGAGATGCATGCAACAAATATCTTATGCACGCGTACCTTTGCCAATCCGCAGAAGCACATATCATTACCTGCTAAATAACAGTGGACCACCATAGCCTGTACCGCAGTACCATCACTACCCGGCCTACCCTCCTGCCGCAAATTAGTGATAAGAACGGCCCTCACGACCCGTGGTACCTCCACGGTCGCAAACCCAGTATACTACCAAATCAAATGTATCCACGCGGTCCGTACTATCCCAGTACGTTCTGACCGAACCTGGGGAGCTGACCAGGGGGCCGACTGCTCACTGGGTTTTCCACTGTGGTTTAGGGGATCGAAACCCAAGGTCGCTCACGCAACCCCTCGTTCTAAGACTAGGTGTCCAAACACTGAATTCTCATTAGTTTCACAAATACTCAATGAGAATAATTATGATGCATGAACGCATAATCCACTAGCATCAACCTATGCCAAAATCAAGTCCATGGAGGAATGCACATGCTCAATATCAATTTCAGTGTTCAACGTATAACAACATTATCAATCCAAAACCATTACATAGTTAAGGGTTCTCAGCAATAGCCATTAATCATAGAAATGATACAAGGTTTTTCACATACTGAAATATAAGTCACACAAGTAGTTCAAAGGGAATTTATAAGCCTCGTTACCATTTTTAATTTGGTTAAATTATGAGGAATAATTCATTAATCAAGCTGGCGGGTTGCAGAGCAAATAAGGATAAATCACCTTTAATTTTTAGAGTGACTCTAATCCGATAATTTGACATATTTCTTTTAATCACCAAATAGCACATAATTTTCCTTAGGCGTTTAGGCCTTTAATCTAACCATTTATGAATCCTATAGTTTAACTAGAATTTGTAATTAGCAAATAAGCAAGTACTAAGCCTGTAGGTTCCAGATTTCACAACAATTAACCACCATGGATGCAAATATCACAATTACAATGTACACACAAAACCAATCATGCACAAGCACAAGCAAGACTCTCCAATTGTTAGTTTCTAGAAAATTAACTTGGGCAAGCCCCCCCTACCTTCTCTAGTAGCTGCCCCCAACTTCAAAGCTCTCAAGAAACTAACAAGGCTCTTGCAACAGTACACAAAACACACCAGGTCACAACCAAGTTCAAGGATGGGGTTTTACCGAGGTAACGCACTTGTTGGGCAAGCTAGGATTGTCCCGGACACCAAATAAATAATCCAAAGAGTGAAAACATTTAAATGGATGCTAGGTGGTCTTTAAAACAGATTTATAATGATGTAAGTAACTCAGGTGGTCAAATGGATGAGTTTTAAAAGGAAAGGATTTGAAGGTAGCTGACTGCCAGCAAGTAGGATCACTGGAACAAGGTGTAGTCCCGGATTTTTAAAAAAATAAGTAACAGTCCAAAAGTTTTGAAATTTGGTGAGATGATTTTAGACATGCAGAGGGTCACTCACAAAAATTATCAAGTAGTTTGGAGTTCTGGATCAATACAGTTTCGCCAATCAATCCAGCCTATGATTTGGGAGCAATGCTCATCCTCCAAATTCAAGGTGGATTGACTAATGTCTCAAAACCTCAAACCGCAAGATCCAATGTAAGTAAACCAATCAAAACAGGTATAACATCATCCCATCAACCTCATTTTAGGTTGAAACCACTAGAACACAAGGGAGACTCAAAACTTAGACAAGTAAAAAGGAAAACGTTACTGTCAGGTTTCAGAAAATCAGAGTCAGCTTAGAAAATTCATAACTAATTCGTCAGAGGTCCGATTGAGGTGTTCTTGGTCTCTAAATGACCGTTAGGATGTCTAGTTTATGCATACCAAAAATCAGGTCGAGATACTTTGTCAAACGGTACAGTTTTAAAAAATAGTAACTCGGGGTCAGGGATTACGAAAACCAGAAAAACGGGGCTTTTGACAGAAAACTCAAAACTCTTGACTCTTTTGCCAAACCAAGCAGACCAACACGCCCAAAGCAACACCAAGATAGATTCACAAGGTTCACAAATAAGTTTAGAACTCCTTACCCCAAGCACAGCTCGTTTTGTGAGACAATCAAAGATCTGTCCACATGCAAGCTCCAAAAATCTTCTCCTCTGGGATTTCTCAAAGATTTTTAACTAGGGTGTGGATCAGTCCTTCAAATCTGAAAACAAGGAGAGGGTTCGGTCCTTTCTTTCCCGAAACTTCAAAGGTGGCCTTGCATGTCACAAACCAGTCACAACAAGGTTGAATCACGTTGGCTAGAATGGAAATTAAAGGAAAGGGAGGTCTTGATCTCGAGTCTTACCAGGGCTTGAACTCTTTCTGCTCAAACTCAACATGCAAACAGGTTTTGTAAGAGAAAAAGGGTCAGTAACAAGAATGGTGCAACCTGATTGTGAAAACCAAAGGCTTGAAGGTAGGAGGCTCGGGTTTGGTTGCATTACCTGGTTTGAGTGTAGTTCTCACCACTCAGACTTCTTCTAGGAAGATTGCTCGCTGGTTGGACGTTGAGAAAGTAGAGGAGGGGTTAAGAGGTCACTGTAACTTTCGGACTCTACACCATGGCTAACAAAGCTTGGGTCTTTTATTTTATTTTTCTGGTGTGAGTCTAGAGCTTTGGGACTTCGGTGGCTAGGGTCTGGAAGGACCTTTGTTCTTCAATTCTCTGTGGCTTTCTCCTCTGGTTCAGATGTGTTTGGCTGGAGAGAAAACTCCAGAGCTTGAAACACAAAGAGAGAGAGTGGAAGACGAGGGGTCTGTAGCGTGTGTGGGTGGTGAAGTCTGAACTTAGGCTTTTAATAGAGTGTCATGGGCTTTGTGCTTGCCTTGGTTGGGGTTCTGAAATAATTAGGAATAAAAACAAGCCTCCAGGTGATCCTATCCAACGTGGGCTGGGTTCCAAGGAAAAATCCTTAGGCTTAGTTTAAGACCAATACTAGGTAGTTGGGCTTGGTTAAGACTCCAAGTAGTTGGACATTTATTTGTGGGTTTGTAGTTACTCACTAGGGTCCAAAACAAATAATTGGGTTTAAGGAAAAATTAAATGGGATTCCTAAGAAATGGGAAGCCGGCCCCTCTTGCCACGTGTCACGCCCTCAAGTTCGGGTCTAAGAGTTCGAGTGTGAAATTACTACATTATCCCTCCCAAGGTCACTACCGTTAATCCTTGTCTCTCTCGCAAGGCACGAGCAACAAAATAAAATTTATAAGAAAAAGTAACAACAACAAGGACAAGGGTAGTTCCAACCATAAGCAAAAGTACTACGAGTCATGTTTACAACTGAAATAGAAGTGGTGGTTCGACCTACAAGCCAACCATGGTCAAGTAATACCGCGAAAAAAAATTCGCTCCAAATTTTTCCGGGTATCACAAGTACCGTTTGGCTCTTATCAGGGGAGCACTCACTCTCTTTCAGTCCTTTCTTCTAGCAATGAAGTGATGCACTTCATTTTTTCTTCTGAGCGGCTCCCACCAGTTGTGAATCAGAGCAAAGTGAGCCCTCGGGGACGGATGCATCAGCCGGAGCGGAAGGGGGTAGCTCCTGATTTTCCTTATGAGGTTAAGAGAGCGTTAGCGTATCCTTAATAAAGTCCTACGGGGATAATAGAAGGGCTAAAAACGTTAGTTTAAGGAGCCTAAGGTATCTTCCTATTTGAGTGCTATTAAGAAGGGGCCTTCGGCCTATAGTCTTTAGCAGCCCTTTAGGGTTATTCCTTAGGTTACCTACTTAGAGTAACATCTATGAACTACATTTATTATAGTAAGGTCGGCTCTTATTCCATTCCTTATCGGAATGGCAAGCTGGGTAAACAACCAATTGTTTTGACATTGCATTCAAGGTTTTCTGAAGGCAGCGAAGCCCTTATGAATATGAGGGCAATACACATTGAGTCATTCGGTCACTCCCTCGTATACGCTCTCCCTACCGCTTTTTGGGCGTACGGGAGATCTCTATGAGTCCATTCCCTCACTCCAACTCGAGAGACAACTCAAATGACAATCCAGTGGCTATTTATTTCAATCTTTCTAGTAAGAGACCTTCTTTATGCCGTTCGTGCTTCCCCCGGGATCACTCTCTCTCCCTTAGGATTTTCCAAAGAGTTTTCTCTTAGTGTTACAACCAAAAACTTATTTGAATTCATGAGTTCTACTAAAGGATGATATTCCACGAATCCAAAATCCCAAGACAACGATATTTTAGGAAAAGAACCGCACTCATCACCACCACAACCACCATGCATCGACACTTGCACCACCTTGCCTCCACCCTGCAACCATTGCCACCACCACCTCGCTCCACTACCACAACATTTATCATTATGGCCACCCCTGCAGTGGCAGAGCTACTCACAAGACTACCATAGGCTTTAGCCCAGGTAGCTTTTGTGGAAAACCAAAATATTGCTTACATTCATCATCAATTCTCAATGTAGCCCACACAACTATGAGTCAATTTTGTCCACTCAACTAAGTGTCAATATATCCCAATTGTTTGATAAACTTATTTTTGTTTCAGTATATTTAATATGTATTATGTTAAAGTGTGTTGAAAATGGAATCGACTAGTTTGGTTTATAAGATTTTAATTAAATCTTTATTTTTAGAAATAGTATAGTATAATTGTACATAGACTCAAAAAGAAATAGTTATTAGGCTTTAAGGTAATATTATAGCTAGTCCTCTCCTCTAAAATTTCCTAGGTTCTCCCTTGCACCCATGTCTCCATTGTCGTCTGTCACGTTCCAAAACGAGAAACGTAATAGCGGCACCCGCCGTAAGGGGCCCGAGAATACAATACTCATACCCCGAGCATTATATTTCCAAATACCTTAAGACGAGTTAAGCCATTTCGAGTAAAAAGTTAGGGATTGGGCCAAAGTTTAAGCAACAGTGGAAGATAGAAAATATAGACTTTATAAATATTGAAAACCAACACCTTGGGGTTTATAGTTCACAAAAGATACCCCATTGAACATCATTCTCTTAAAAGATGATATTTAAGAAATATTTTACAAAGGGACCAACCTGTTCCAAGATATTAACAAAGATGGACAATATCGAAACGAAAAGAAAGGAATATTCACAAGGGATTCATAGAGACAACAAAGGAGACCTAGCATGTGCCACACAAGATCAATTGCCACACTGTCCAGATTAATCAAGTTTGTCAATCGGAGGAATGTCGCACTCAAAAACAATTATTGTAGGGGTTAAGTATTACATATGTTCATAGCTTCCCCTCAAGAGACCTTGAGTAGGTTTGAAAGAAGTAATTTCAAATATTTACTACATGTAAAACAATGAAAAACAATTTGAAAAGGCTCACAAAAAAATACAAATACAAATAACTGATTCATATATCTAGTTAAAAACATTCTCGATGCATGCTCATACAAGTTTTGTAAATCATGACACTGAAAAGCCCAATGGGTACCCAAGTTCAGAAATATACCTGATGACCAAACACATATAGGGCCAACTAATCTTACCGTATGAAGTTTGGTATTGTAGCGAGAGTATCCATTCCTAGTTTGTACATTCTAGATTAGCCTCTCAATAGGTCGGACAAATAGACTACTCTTACTCGTACAACTGCCTCCAAAGGTTTAGGGGATCTTAGGGGATCGAAACCCAAGGTCATCAATAATGTGACCTCTTATTCTCAGATCATAAAAAAGTTGACAAAAGATATCACAATACAATAGCTAACATCATAATAAAACAATGCAACAAATGGCAAACAAAAACTATGCAATTTCTCATGCAACATTATTTACCATCATACTTACACACAAGAAAAGGGTGCATACTCAGGTCTCAGGGTGTAAGTTTCTCATACCTGGAATCCAAAGCTTACTTTTACTTATTCTGCACCGATCACCTTGCCACGTCCAAAGCTTCTTCACTAGGAAATTGGAATTCAAAATATTTGACAAAATTCAAGTCTCAACTCTTAACAAGAACATGACATTTCCTTTTGTTCATATCTCTTTAGTAAATTCCATAAACCATTCAAGTCAGACCATATTTCTGCACTTTCTAGAGTTCGTCCTATTGGTCTCTACTTAACTCCAAATTTTAATTTAAGTTTGGAAGTTGAATCATTAAAGTCCAACAACATGATTAGGGTAGTGCATAAGGGACTGAGGGAGCTCTAATTCATTGCCCAACACATGTATGCTCATGCACTTCGACATTACGTCGTTTGATTACTTTACTGGAGTTGCCTCAATCCATTATTAAGTTGATTGATTACTAATTCCAACCTCAACCCTTAGTTTGTAGCAATTCCATTATTCAATTTGTTTTAACAATAATTAATTAAATAATCCAACTTTAATTCTTTAAATAATATAACTAAACCTAATTAGACTATAGCCTCAATTTAATTTAATTATAATCTTTAATTAATTAATTAAGCTTGAATAATTAAGTAAATACATTCAACTTAATCTTTGACAGGATTGTCTCCAGATTTCGCCTCGAAACCAAGAGTGATCCTGTGGGAATCCAAATCCAAGAAAAATCCTACCGAAAATTCAGCAGAACCTTCCCTGAAAGTGGACTAATCCAAATTTATAAACCTATAAGGAACACTTCTAATAAACAACAACCTCTTCTACCACAACCAAAAAGGGTCTCAGACCCGTCAGAATACAATTTAGATAGAAGTTTCCAAGTTGGTTATCAGAGTCATTAATACAAAAGGTGTTACGCTAAAATTAGATAATTAAACGAAGTGGAACAATAGCCTACAATATCCAATGAAGAAAATGGATGGTATGCCTCGACGCGAAATGGCTCGACCTCCACCAACGCTACTACCTTGGGGAACAATTTAAGACAAAACAGAAAAATTGTGAGATCAACTCAGTGAGTGGACAATTTATGGAAACAAATATAAAGTTTATTTATCTTTTCAGAATTCCTTTAGAATCACGTTTAATTCTAAGACCTTACGTCGCTCTTTGAAATCCTCCTAAAACTATCTTACAATCTTTAAAAAAGTCATAAAATTATTTAAACTCAAGAAACTAAATAAAACAATATATAACTTCTCAAGAAAACAACCATCTAAAATAAAAGAGTCATAAAAACATCGTAATGGAAACCTTGATAGAACTCAAAATAATTCATCAGTTAAATTCATATTTAAATAACTTTTGAAGACAACAATTAATTTTCACCATGCTTATACCCTGAAAACCTGGCCATATGCGGAATTCTTGCATCTTACAGGCAGGCAGTATCCTGGCCATACACACGTGCAGAGTAAAATCAATACATGTGCAGACAATCCTGGTCATACATACGTGCATGCAGAGCGGCCCCCAAAAGGCTAAGCATCCCGACACACGGCTTAAAGCCTATGTGTGTGTCGTGATGAGTTTCAAAGACCTATCAAATCTGATAACCTGGAGGGTACTGCAAAGGGTGGTTTGAAAACTATTTTACATAACCAAATCATAGATCATTTTTCCACCAAAAATAAATATCATTGTACTTTCCCAAAAAGAAACATTAAATCTATATGCCAACATACATAATTCAAATCAAATTCAATATACATAAATCAAAATAATATTTTTCGATAAAACTGAAATATTAAATGAACCTTGTATAAAAAATGAGAAACTAAATTCCTTTCCCAGAGCCCAACAACTTACTAAACCAACATGTAAATATCTGTTTTAAAAACTTATTTATGAACACATTTGAAATCCGAAATCCATCGTCATTGCTTAAATCCCAAATCAATTCAAGATATCATGCATAATAGGATTAATGAAATTTTTATAAATTCATTTGAAAACCAAAGTTCGCTCTCATTTGTTATTTCTAAAACAAATTCAATTAACCAAGATAAAATGAAAATTTCATAAATCATTTTAAGGAAACAAATGTCCACTCACAATGAAAAGTCTAGCTTCGATCCTCTACCGGATCATCACGAGCAACGGCCGTCTCGCTTATAAAATAAACAGTCAAAGAAATACAATTAGTTTTGACTCAAGACACTTAAATGTATGTGTGCTCAACTTAATGTCCCACCTGACTTTCGTTCCCACATGACGGTTTACAAACTACACAAGTTGACCCACAACACCTCCACAATCACCCCTAAAGCTTCTCGGCTCAACCTAACCACAATTGTAATGCCCCGAACCTCGGGCCCATAAACACACTGAAACACCAAAGATTTAAACATGTTTTCTCTTTCTTCTGAGCCATGCATATAAACATAAATAAATACATTTTTTTCAAATAAAACATTTATGTAAAACCTCTGTATAAAAAAAAAATTTAATAAAACTCTGGTGGGTCCCACTACCTCGTCTTCTCCTCACTGCCTCCTCAACCTGCAAAACACAAACCCTACACCACAACCATGGTGTACTGGGTTATTCAAACAAACAACCCGGTAAGCTCACTAGAGCTCGTATGAGTGAAATGACTTAAATAACTAATCTCAATAATTTCTCAATTTCCATACTCAATAATAATCCAGAATAAAAACCATAATTACCCAATCACATAATAATTTCATCACCAATCATTCAAGCATCAAGATAAACATAATTCTTCAAATTCACATCAAATCCTATCAAAAATAATAATAATCATTTTGGCAAACTAATTGCCTAATCGCCAACTATTAACCTCAACATCAATCATTCACATCCTAATTAATAACTTAAATGCATAATCACCATCATTTTCGTCCTAAAGATTCAAGCCTAGACTTTATCAAGTCTTAGCAAACAATGCATACAAACACACAAACACACAAGCAAACAATCAAACTATTTAATTTCACTCACAGTGTAAACACGTAAAAAGACCGAAATGCCCTTCTTGGCGCCTTTTCTCGGATATCAAATCCGATAGCATAACGGCATCGGGAATAAGATTTCCCGAATCCGTATACCTGTTAAGACCAGACAACCAATCAAATACAAGAGGATTCACACATAGTCATTCAACGACCAAAACGAGCGGTAACCACCAGACACAGTGGCTGCCCAGCCCCAAAAAACACACAAACATCAACAAAAACTCACCAAAATGACCTAGAAAGGTTCTTAGGACTTCAATTGAGCGGAATTGGGTCAAACGACCACTAACCCGCCGCCAAAAGTGGTGGTTCCGATAGTGGCAGTGGTGGCACAAACCTTGAAATACCCAAAATCAACTCCAAATTATCCTAATTGCACAATGAAACCTTCAATTGCATAAAAACAACTCGAATTTAAGTCTAATTTCAAGAAATTTGAAATAGGCATAAACTCTAAAATCGAATTTCCAATTTCTCAAAATTGGACGTGCCCACCTTAGGGGAAAGATTACCCATACCTCGAGGATCAATTCTCGTAACTGGGTCGATAGTCAAATGTCGCCGAAAACAGCAGAAAAAGGTGACGAAAGCTGGCGGTGGAGCTTGGTTTCTCAAGCTGATTTCTCCGTCGTGGAGCATCGTATGGATGATTGGAGACCATGGCTAGACTTGTCGTGATGAGAGGAACAAGACCCAGTAGGTCAGGTGTCGCGTCCAGGCCGGAAAAACGAGATCGCCGGCAAGAGCATTTTCTGTCATTGCGTCGATTCTCTGTCTACAGTGGTTGGCCGGCAAAGGGAAGTGTTGCTGGTGGTGGGCGATGGCGAGAGGAAGTCGCCGGTGCCCGTCGCTGGTCATGGGGTGGCCGGACTATAAAATTGCCGAGGGAGAGAGGGCGAACGAAGATGGAGGAGAGGAGAGAGAAAGGAGAGACTCAGGGAGAGAGAAGAGATGCGTGAGAGAGGAGAAAAAAATGGGATTAAAATCTGATTTTTGGGTTTTAAAACGCTTCCACGAAAAATTACAAAAATGTCCCTCACTTTGAACGTCTGTAAAATTTAAACCAAAACTCCGATTTACGCGTGCTTCATGTCTACGAACTCGTGGACTCGAGACCTATCTTGCGTGCCCAAAGTCAAAGACGGAAGCCCACTAACTTTAAAAGTCAACTTTTGGGTCAAGCCCAATTTAAAACAAAAATTAAAATTAAATCAAAACCTTTTTATTTTTCAAATAAATTCTCAAAATAATCAAAATAAATTCTCAAAATATTTAGAATAAATCCTTCAAAAATATGGGGTCTCACAATAATCAACATATCCAAGATTGATAACCCACTCAACAAATTGTCTTAAATACTCCTACAATCATGAAATATTAGTGGGGGTTCGAAATCACAATGGTTGTCACCCAAGGTGGTTGTTTCAAGCCTAAAATTAACCAAAATAAAACAATTTCCTCAAAACCTACTCAACTTCTCAATCCTACACAACCATTGGGTTTCCTAGGGACAAAATTTGTCCAAAACAACACCACAATAGCCCCCCAATCTGAAAACCTAAAGCAATCTCGAAATGACCCTAAACCCCTATATTCAATCTTTATCAAATTCTCAAAATCAAATAACCAAACCATAAGAGGGTGAAAGCCCACTGAGAAGGGAAGAAAACCCACCTATTTTCGAAGTGGATGGTGCCAGAGCTTGGTCGGAATCCAGTGAGATAGAGGGTGGCAGCTGGGTTTGTTTTTGAGTGGTTACTATGAGCGCAGAGGGGCTAGCTGCCAGAGGGTTTTGAAGGGGTCGGCGTCGGCGAGAGGGGGTCGCGTAGGTAGTTTGGGTCGATGGGTGGTGGTCGATGAGGATGGTTGTGGTGGCTAGTGGTTGCGGCAGAGGGGGGAACTACAGGAGAGAGAAGGAAAAGAGAGAAAAGAAAGAAGAGAAAGGAGATGTGCGGGAGTGAGAGAGAGAAAATGAAAAAAAATTTAAAAGAGAGGTAGAGACTTCTAGAAGGTGAGACTTTTCTGAATTTTTAAAAGCTCCAAAGTCAAAAGTCTAAAATGCCCTCGATTTCACGTGTCCGAAATTTTAAAACTGTAACTCCGATTAACTCATGGTTTGCATCAATGAGTTCGTGGGTTCAACACTTATCCGACGAGACCAAATTCGCAACCAAAAACCCAATAGATTAAAAAGTCAAAATTAGGTCAAACTAACCCTTTGCTTAATATCCTAAAAATCTCCCTTAATAAAAATTTAAATAAAAACCCAGAAATAACTTAAACTTAAACTTAAACTTCAAAGGGCCACATTGGGGTCGGGTCGTTACAATTTTAATAATTAATTATGCTTAATTTAATGGCCAAAAAAACTATGCTTGATTTAAATTAATAAGACTAATAATAAATAAAGTGGTTGAGAAGCTTAGCTTTAGTCCCCAACTATTATGAAGCCCAATAACAAAAATAACAAGATCTAAGCCTAAATTAATAATTAAAGTCACCTAACAAAAATTGGGCATAATCTCAACATGGTTTAATTAGATCCTTACCAAAGACTTTTAGAGAGCTAGCCTAAATTCTAGCAAAGCCTTGGCTCTAAGACCACCTCGTGAGCGTAGGACTCAGGACTACGAGAGCGTAGGCGAAAACAACACTCGATTTGGGCTAGGACGAGAAAATTATGGCTAAAGGAATTTTGGGTTGAGTTTAAGAAAGATAAATAACATAATAGAGCTTTAGCAAGAGCGAGTTCCTAGTTGTTGGATTATCCTACTTGGACAGTCCAGATCACGCCACGTCAGCGCTCTTTAACTTCTTTTTTTTTTTTTTTTTTTCTGAATTTCCTTATTTTTGAAATTGCTCAATCTTCGAAATTCATAAATTAAATATTCGTCCAGCTTCGAAAAATAAGCCATTAATTGTGCCACGTTCATATTAACAAGTACTATTTTCATGTGTCTTCACATTTCTCAGTACCCTTCTAGAAATTTTCGACACTAAGGAAACCCCTCTAGGAATTTCTAATTGCCTTATTTTTCAAAAAATTTCATTCAACTTCTGTAATCCACCAAAATTATATCAGGATTCTGAAAAAATGCCCCAAAATTTTTACAAGCTCATCTTAGTGAGTACTATTTATCTTGAGCCTTAAAACATTATTTTTTACTTCTGAAATATTTATGAAAAATCTAACTCCTTGTTTAAATTTCATAAAATTAAAATAATTTTTAATTCTTGTCCAACTTACAAAATTCATAACATTATTTCCTGAACTCCAATCAATAAAGTGGTATTACTTTTGGGTTCGTGACATCAATTACTTTCAAACTATGGTCTTCTTCGACCATATGACTTTTGTACAAGATTCCGCAAATTCGAAACCAAAAGGAATATTTTTCTAAATAAAATAACTCACAAAAATTATAGTAAATTCTATAAATCACAAAAAATTCAAATTAACTCTAAAATAAGTTTATAAAATTTTTTAGAGGTCACATCGTCACTTCCATTACCACCACTACCATCACTATCAACGATATCGCGTACATATTTCATCATTCTTAATAGTTCAACCAAATTAAAAACAGGAAATTTACAAATTCTAAAATTTAAATTTGAACTTTTTTAATTTTGTATTTTTTAATTCATAATTTCAAACTTACTTATCTAAACGCAACGCAAATTCCCTTAATTTGAAAAAGAAAATAAACTACAAGAGGGGGAGAGCATCACCAAAGAGAATCATAATGTCTCAATGGACAATGGGATAAAAAAAGATGTAATGGGTTTTGGTGACAAAGCAATTATACTAAATAAGAAAATAAAATGCATGGTTGAGAATGGTATGCCACTAAAAGGCGCCGTACATATATAATAAAAAAGATCATAAGCAAGACAAGAACCCTTCCCATATCCCTCATTTACTATTCAATATTAGTGCTCAAACCTCTCCTTTTAAATTAGACCTTCTTTTTAATACAATCTCAAGGGCCCATCAACTTTTTCCTCTTTTCCCTGTCCTTTTCTTTACTTTTCATTTTGTATTCTCACCCTTTTCAGGAAAATATGATTTTAAAATGCAAAATGTTGTACCAACCCCTGGAATCCATGAATAAAGGTCTGATGAGCTCATGGATTCTTCATTCCAGATTAAAACTGTTTGGAGAAACATCCAAAATTTAATATATATATATATATATATATATATATATACTTCTTTCCAATGGTGCATGCATTGTGTTGATGCCCTCCCCATTCCCATAGAGAATGTTTGCACTTTCTTTTCCGTAGCATTTCAAAGCCATTACCATAATTGGAAGCAATACCCTACTAAAGTCACCATTTTACTTACAAAGTTAAAAGCACTCAACGCCCTACTAAAGTCACTACAAAAGCTACTACTCTCTTTGAAAACAATGGAGAGAATTTCACCTACCTCCCTTGGGTTTAATGGAATTACAGAAACCTTCTTCCTATTTTAAAGTTGTCATGATAATTATAAAATAATATTCTAAGGATTGTTAGATACAAGTACTTGATAAACCTAGAATTTTGATAAAACCTATATTTTAAACTCAAATTGTTATTAATAGAAAAATGCTTGGGTACTCAACTTTGAGTACGAACCTTGTACTCATCACCAATCACATGAGCCCATGATATAGTCCACCATCTTCTCTCTCCTAGTGGACCTCATCATAAACTCATGTGATTGATGATGAATATAAGGTGGTACTCAAAGTTGAGTACCCAAACAGTGCCCTTATTAATAATGATTTTTGCATTGAAAGTAAAATTTTCTTCTTTCTATAAATTTTTATCTTTGCCAATGCCATTTGAGAAAAATGACACCAAATTTTCCTTTGTCGGAGTATGTCTTAAGTTCAAATATCATGATGAACAGTTAATTAATCAAAGAGTGGTGTTATTCCCACCCACCTGTCCTATTTTCCCACCAATTTGTAAAAAAATTTTTAATTACAATTCTATTATTTTATGAAATTACTAAAAAAGACAAATGTAAATAAAAAATAAAAGAAAAGAAAACTATGGTTGCCATGGCAGCCTTAATTGAGAGTCTATCTGCCATGGCGTGTTGTACATTGGAGAGCCTCTACTTGACGGGGCAGTGGATTGATTTCAGTAGAATTATCATATGTTTCGAAAAGAGATTGCTTAACAAATTCATGGACTATATATATATATATATATATATATCATACATTCATACAATAACTCTTCTATATATTTTTGATGATCGATAAACCTTTAACCATTAGGCACTTACTTGTGAGGCCATTAGCATTTACCCACTTAAGCTAATATGTAATCGTGGAGAAATATGGAATGACCAATCGAATAAAACTTATTCATGGATATGAAACCTAACTATAGAGAAGGTGTTGTGATTGCAGCGCTGCCATCCTTGGTAGCTTTATTATTATTTTTCTTTTCACAGTTGATTTGGGAGAGAATGGGGAAGACCAAGGGAAAGGGATGAGGGCAATTTAAGAATAACAAGGGTGTAATAAGTAGATTAATGATTTTTAAAAATTTGGAAGAAGGTGAAAAGATATGTTGGGTGGGAACAGTGCCACTCGTAATATAAGACTCCAATATGATGAAATTTAAAAATATGAGATTAAGTTTAAAGTTCTAGCTAGGATTTAAAAAATTCCTTACGTAGCAAACTTATCAAGTATAGGGACATAAATACAGAATTTACATTTTTTTAGTATCAATCCATCAAATGAGTGGTGTGGGGGTGGTGGTGGTTGCTTACGGTGGCAGCGATAGAGGTGGTACCGGAGGTGGGAGCAATGATGGTGACAGTAGTAGCGGCAATCCTAGTAGTAGTACTTGACCATTCTAATAGTGACGGTGCTGGCAGCAACCATGGTAACAAAAATATGAAGTCAAACCATAGCATTGGGAAAAAATTTGTTCACCTTTTGATGGTTGATTGTGAGAGAAATATAAATTTAGACTACCTTCTGTTCTTCAAAACATTGGCAATCCATAATGATAAAAATGAAAAATTAGAATTAAACTCTATGAAAAAAAAAATAAAAAATCTTATTTAGCTATTTTATTAAAGCTCGGTTACATATGTATGGTCTATAGAGTCATAGACCCTAGGGAAATTATGAAGATAAAAAAAAAAAAAAATCTAAAACGCATGCAGTGTGATAAGAAAGGTTTATGTAAAATTTTAAGCTTGGCAAACGCCATATATGCGAGGGCTGTCCAATCAACCATCAAATTACTAGTTAAACTTTCATCTTACCGAAACCCAGCATGATAGGAATAGATTATATGCAAGACACCGTCTTAAACCCTAATTACAACCTACTCATGCATTACATGCACGAAACCTAGCTACTCATCCATCTAGATAATTAAAGATCAACATGATTAAGTTAATCCAGATACAGATGGTTCAAATGAGGTACTTAATTTGGATGGAACCCTGCCTCTTAAGTAGAGTTGAGCACAAAACACAGAGAGAAAAAATGTCTTGGTAAAAGATATGATTTCTTGGAGCTGAGGTTTGTTCGTTTTTAAATAAATACGTAACTCGTCAAGAAATTTTCTTAAGGGTTAATTGAGATTGTTTGAGCAACTCGCAAAATTGTTGACCCCTTGCCAATTAATTCTGAGTATCTTTATCAAGAGGGAAACTATTGGAGATTCCATTAATTAGTAAATTTTCGTGCTCTCCCAAAAAGGTGGTTAAGTATTTGATCTCCCTAAACACTCCACGAAAGCTTTATTTGGTGACCGGAAAAACAGTCATTAACTTTTATTTCAAATGGTTCAAAAGAAATTCAAATGTTATATATATATAATGTGTTTTTAGTATTATAACTACGTACTACAGAAAATGAGTACAGACCTTTAGATTTTTGATGGACCATTTAACCTTTTCACTACTCCAGCTACGAAATAAGGGGATCCAAATGCTGTTCCATTTAGATTTAAAACTTAATTAACTTTGTAAAATCAAGCACACAGTATTAGCGCATGCGTTTCATTAGCTACAAATGACACATTAAGCGCGCAATTGATCGAATCAGATAGCCCTTCGAACAACCAACCAAACCAGGCACATCAAACTAGGATTTGAAAACCACCAAAAATAAATTAGGGAAACGAGATGGGTATTGTGTTAGGCTCTAACATTAAGTGCCCATGACCACTATTCTAAGTCTGCTCAACAAAATGAAGCCAAAAACAACACCCTGAACAAAACTCAAAATGGAAAAAAAAGTCAGAGTATATAGAGCTTCTTAAGAACACTGGGAAGTAGTAGCCATGCACCACCAAGCATTAAGTGAGTGATACCAAGCATTTACAGGTATTAGCCATTTAATTTGCAACAAGCTAGCCAAGACATTATTTCCTAATCTAAAACACAATGACAAGCAATAATCATGCATGCAACTAGCATATACAGGCAAGCAGCTCAATTAATTGTTATGTTGCACCATAGCATGTATAGGACAACCACATAAATAAATTCAGGTATTACAATACATTATATAGAAAATAAACATATATTAAATAAAGCTTTTTCCATGGAGAATTCAAATACGCTACAGCCAAGGAAAATAAGGTAGAAAAAACACCAAGAATATGGGAAAAATGATACAAAGAACAATCCCAATATGTCAGGGTACGTTGCTAGCTAGCTGCATTATATATTTATATATATGCTGAAATATTGCGACTTATGGTCCCTTTTTACAAATTGAAACCCAGCAATTTGTAGTTAGAAAGCACTGCCTTTAAGACCAAATTAAACACTCTAATTTCAAAGACAAGGTTGTTTAACTCTAATCTGTATCTAATATTATATATATATATATCTTCTACTCAAGGATATGTAGATATTAACAAGCACTACAATTAATATATGTCAATGAAGAATTTTCATACTCAAAAAGCATACAGGAATTTGTCTAATATTGAAAATTACAGCTATCACGTACATAATAACAGTAATTAAGTAGGCTTATCACATATACAGTCGACTTTCCACACTTACACTTTTACTTAATTCCAAAATCATTCAGAGTTATGCAAAGACAGCAATTTAATCGCTATTACATAAGTGCATTATCCTACAATATAGTTAAATGATTCAAACCGTCCATTTTGAAAGTAAAGATGATTATTACAGAAAATTACAGAAGATCAACCAAATCAAAAACCATTATAGTTTCTAATTTGACTGATATTTAAATAAAAATGATTGGAGAATTTTGATCATTAATTAGACCACATTGGGAATGCACCCCCACAACGCTATCCTCCACAATCCCTTATGTAATGGGTCCTCATATGGAGCTAATCCCATTGAACCACAACTCAAGAGACTACACGTGAACTAATAGTTTTCTCAAAGAAGGAAATTTTGTTATACACTTCAACAAGCTCCAGTCAAACAATTTTGACTTTCTGCGTGCCTGAGTTTCTAGCTACATATACTGAAAATAAAAAATATTGGACAAAGAAAAAGAAAGCTAGGCACGTCATATAAGGAATTACATACATAAAAGGTAATCATGTGCGACATAGCAATAATATAAAGAAATGAATGCGAACCAAATCCACATGATAAAACCAATCTACTTAATACTAAATAATGGAGACAACCAAGGGGGCAGCATGTGGGGGAAAGAGAAAATCCAAGTAAGCATTGAATTTAGACACCCCCCTAAGTAAACAACATTAGTCAACATCTGTATGCAACGTTATTTCCAACAAATACAGGAACAAGTCACCTAAATCCACAGCAGACAAAAGAATAAAGAATGATCAGAAGAAGCCAAATAACCATTCTGAGAATTAAGCACAATTGACTGGAATAACAACCTCTGCTAATCTTTTTGATGCTCATCTTGTGTGTATATACGTTCACAAAATGATGTTCTTTTGGAGTTTAAAAGTTAAGCATTTTGGGTTTTAAATTTATTATATAGAAATTTTATCAAAGAAAGGGTTATATTGAAATCTAAAATGACATAATATGAGGCATAAGCACAAGATCAACACAAAATAAAAAAAATAAAAAAAGAAGTACAGAAGTACATCCGAGGATCAGATCTCAAATGACATACATTAATAGAGGAAATTAAAGAAACTATAAAAGAAAAAGAAAGGTACAAATGTTCTATACATTAAATAGTTCTTGTTCACTGGAAAGGTATGTTTATAGACAATCAAATTGAAATAGACAATGGTGCAAGTAGGTATATACATGATTACATATGAAAAGAGAAATATTTTGGGGCAGGTTTATAAAGACTATATATGGTGCAAGTATGTATATACACATGATCATCAACATGGGGAACAAGGATATATACATCTAGATCATCAACTAGGTATTGATGTGTACAAAGAAAAACCTAAAGTTTGAATTGAAACAATATACAGGTAATTGGAATAGGGAATGAACATTTGGTACATCAGAATGGCTAGAAACATTAAACAAGTAAATGATTTGTTGATGAACGCATGCAATAGCACGATTGTCCAAAATAGTGGAGAGATGCCAAAAGCAGTAAAAGTGGGTGGAAAAGGACATGAATGAAATGCTTTTTCTTCTTTGGTAACAAATGATGGTTACATTACAACTACTTCTCATGCTAAAGTCTAAAGCAGCACTATGCCATTATGAGTAGTATTCTACATTTAATTACTTGTAGCTAGCTCGATGATGAACTATAGCACAGACCCAAGAATCAAAAAGCCAGGAAACGGAATCAGCGCACTGAATATTAGTTAGGCCTCAATACCAAAACAATAATTATATATACCTATATATATAATTCACTAAAATAATACATTCATACAGTAGGTAGGTGACATAAATCTGTCTAGCACATGAATGAATAGTGCGCAGAACAAACAAGAAATAGTAGTTGTAGCACACAAGAAAAAAGATTTCATAATTCAAAAAGAAAACATAAAAGGAGTACTTTGTACTGTAGATTTCACCTTAATTTGACAGGCAAAACTTTGATAAACAAAAAGAACGAGCTAGAGGGAACAGTCAGATGAGAAGAACGCAAACAGCTTCCATATATGGGAAAAGGAAAATAGGTTAAAAGGATCCATTTACTTCTAATGTCACCAAAGAAAAAAGCTAACTAGACTCGAGGAGGAAAACATGTAACCTGAAAAACCGTGAAGCTAATAGCAATGGAGATGGAAACAAATTAATTAACATATGTTAATAAAATAGAATTTAGTTTGAATATTAATACAAGATTAATATTAATCATTAATTAGTAAGAGTAGACAGAAGATCAAAATTAAACTAGACTACAATGTTTAATGTTATATATTCCTTCCATTGCAAGGTTCATTGGTGAATGGTGATCCATTACCTAAAACCAGGAATGAACAAGAAATATATATCATCAGTTTATTGGATTACCAAAGTTTGAGCCTCCAAGCAATCCTCCACTAGAGGCCGCCGCGTAGACATCGTTGGGATCGAGAATCGGAGAAGAAGCCCCGTTTCGTCCTCCGGCTCCACCGCTACTACTGCCGCCACCTCCGCCACCTCCGCCCAAATGCAATTCAGAAATGTTGGGAAACCCATCTCTGCTGCTGCTGCCGCCGCCTTCAACCCCTTGATCATATAAGAAGCCTTTGAAGACATGGCCACCGATTTTGACGACAGCCTGGTAGGCATACTCATCCTCTCCGTCCTCCACCGCCGTCACTCGGACACACTTGAACACCGCCGGGGCACGTACTTGACCTGGCAATGACTCTTTGAAACCAGCATCTGTACATATGTATGTATGTGCATATAACATATAATAATAACAATAATGACAATTCAACAAAACCCTATATTCTGTGTCCGTGTAAGAGAGAGAGAGAGAGAGAGATGGGGAAGTTGACATAATTACCTTGGTGACTGGAGCTAGTGTCATAGCTTCTAGGGGGCGTGGTGTTTGAGGTAGAATTGGTGTGAGAGGTTGTTGTTTGCGAGGCATTAATGAGTCTAGGTTTCTTGGCACTAGAGGTAGACCCAGAAGAGCCGGCAGCAGCGGCCGCCGTAGCAGACATCAGCTGCCGCTCCCTGCGTCGAGAGGCGGGGACCCACGTGCTCTTCACGTGAGTAGCACAATCGAAGCCACGGCTTTTGCAGCAGGTCCTGCACCGCCTATGCGTACAGTCTTTCTTGGCCTGGTTCCCACAGTCTTGGCACGTCATGGCCGACGACGATGCCGAGCCTGCAGTAATGCCTCCGCTGCCACCACCGCCACCGCCACTGCCGCCACCTTGAACCAAATTTGTGCCAGTAGTATTGGTATGGCCGCCGCCGAGAAGTAGCTCATGATTTTTTTTGAAGAAATGGGGGTGTTGCTGCTGCTGTTGCGGTTGCTGTTGCTGCCACAATTGAATGCCTGATCCGCTTCTGTTGCTGTTGCGGCCACCCATCATGTTCATAGTCATACTCATACCACTGTCTTGATCATCAACATTTTGTGGGGCCAGGCAAGGGGTGGCAGTGAGAAGAGGAATAACGCCAACCCCGACGCCGAGAGCGGTGGCGGGGTTAGAGGCATTGATGGAATTATTGTGGTCGGCGGAGACGGAGAGCATGTTGTGGTTGTGGTTGAGGTCGTGGTGGTGGTGGTGGTGTTGGTTGTTGTGGTACGCGGCGGCTGGGGCGACCACGAAGACGTCGCGGAGGCCCACCATGCCCATTCCCATGCCCATGCCCATCTCAGGAGGGAGGCCGTAGTTGATGTTGGGCCTGTTGTTCGTGGTGGAGGATGGGCCGGAGGACCACATGGTGGAGGGGGAGACGGAGGAGGGTCCGGCGGTGGAGGGCCCAGCATTGAAGCCGAGAGAGAGGTGGTCGTCGGGGCCCGCACGGCCTGTGGCGGCCGAGGTCGCCGATGAACCCACCCAGTCTGCAAAAGCACCAGAATCTGAAGGCAGCCTCCTTGTAGTAGCCACAACTGAAGCCCTTAATTTCCACTCACAATACCCAATTTATTATTAATTTAGACCTCTCCAACAATCAATCTTAATTATAATAATTATAATTAGTACCTTCTTAATTGTCTAGTGAACACATACATATAATTACAAATATTAAGGAATTGGATCGATCTCTCAGCTCAGCGTGGAGCTAGCTATGAATTATTAGCTAGTACTGAATCTAGGGAGGGAGGGATGGATGGATGCTAATATCTATGTGTGGGTGTTATGTGTTTTTAGGCAAAGTGGGGTCTCTGAAATTGTATCAGAATAGAATAGAGATTGTTGGTTGTGAGAAAAAGGTAGTTCATTTCGAGAGAGAGAGAGAGAGAGAGAGAGAGAGGGATGTTTGTTTGTTGGTGTTGGTGTGTTGGGTGGGCTTGGCTTGGCTTAATTTCTCTTTCTCTCTGTTTCTCTCTGCTACTGCTGCGATCCGTTGTTGCTACTACCACTGTCTGTCACTTTGGCTTTTATGAGTAAAAAGTTGGTTCTCTGAGAAACAGAAGATGGGGAGATTACTCAGAGCTTCTGCTTCTGGGGGTGGGGGCCGGGCCAAAGCCCAGAGTGATCCAGAGAGCAGAAGACCAAGCAGCAGTGAGTGACTGTGTGTTGTGTGTCTGTGAGAAAAAGATAGAGAACCAGAAAACGCAATAACGACCTTTCCTGTGTATTTTCTGCTGTTGCTATTGTGCCCAATTACCTTTCTCTCTCATCATAATCATGGAGTGGATCTTCTTTCTCTTCTCCTTCTCCTTCTTCTATATCCTCTCTCTCTCTCTCTCTCTCTCTCTCTCTCTCAGTTTCTTTTATCTCTTTCTCTATCCACTCCCTACAAACCCTTCCTCAATATGTTTCCTAGAAAGCTAACTGAGGTGGGTTCCTCTCTACCTCTCACTCACTCTCTCACACACACTCTCTCTCTCCAATAATCAATTTAGCTGAAAGGCAATAGCATTAGGAGGAGAGAGACTGAGATGAGCAATAAAGGGAGGATAGAGAGAGAGTATAAAGACTTTTGTTCTCTAGTTTTTGTAGTTTTATGGGCTCTATAAAGTCACATGACAACTCTCATTCATTAGGGCAATAGTACTCCTCCTGCTCCTTCCTCATTACGCGTCTATTCCCTACTTCCCCCTTAGCGCGTGTCGTTCTGTTATTCTATCCTGTTCCTCCTAATTTAAAATTTTGAATGGTGATGAATGGTCAAAAAAAAAAAAACAAAATTGAAATGGTGATGGCCCACGTCAATGTAGAACTCCAGTAAGGCGCGTGTACTGCACGCGTGCTACCTCGCATTTTTCATTATTTAAACGTGGAGTCTAAGTAGGAGTCCCTCTATAGTCCCAAATCTATCTATTTTGTCGTTTTGGATTTGGGTTTGCCAGACGAGAGCTGTCAGACTGGTGTTCTTAGTTTGTGGTGCGTCTTATGCATATTGGGTATGCATATCATTGTGTAGAAGTGCTGCCAATGCACAGGGCTTAAGATTTGGTTCCATAATAGCTTTGATTCAGTTTATTTATCCTACTTATTAATTTTTCATTGGATTAAAGTAATGAATAGAATACAATGGATTGACCAGATAAGAAAATTTTGAAGAGAACCGCAAATTAAACTCTCTACCTTTGTGTTAACTTAAAAAATTACGACCGAAATTGTCGAGAATTCTGAATAAAATACTGCAGTCCTTTATTTGAATACGAGCGTGCCACTGCTTTGACCAAGAGACCGAGTGCAGAATAATATGTATTTGATTGATTTGCGCCGAAAGCCTGACTTCCTTTCAAGTGATTGCATGGCGAGTAAAGACTTGCCTAAGGTTCTTCTTTGCCTTGATCTTTAAGAACTTTACTCGTCTGGTGTGATTGTGACTGTGTGTTCGAGTTTGAAAGTGCGTATAACAATGTCAAGTGTGACTGGATGCAAATAAGAATGAGGAGTATTTGAAAATACTTCACCAAAATTTCAAAAAAAAACCTTTTGAGAAAATAATCTTACAAAAGCCAATAAAAGATTTCATAAATATGAAAATAAACGTTTGAAAACAAAGTAATTTTGAAAACCTTTTTAAAGCATTGCTCTGATAGCACTTTCTGTCACACCCCGAACCCCGGATATGCAACAGTGGCACACACCTTGAATGTCCTAAGGTATTAATACCACTAAATCAAGTATTAATCCCCCAAGATACTCAAGGCGGGTTAAGCCATTTGATTAGATAGTAAGGGTTAGATCATAAATAGCAGAAAACATATGAAGTAAAAATAAAACTTCTTTATAAAACCAATGTTGTAAATTTTTATTGTAATTATTTTTCTCGCAAGTATACGAGTTTTTATAGTAAATTTTGTATAAAAGACGAGGTCAAACTCAAGAGAGTGTTGCGAAATAGAAACACTAGTTTAAACTTAAGTTAATTTATCTCTAACCTAGCTTGAAAGATTTTTGTGAGTTTTTAGTAAGAGAAACTAAATACTAACTAAATAAAATGGTAAATATGGGTGAAAGGGTCTAGAAATTGATATGGAACCAAGGTCTAGGGTCCACACCACCATGTTCAAACCTAATAAACTTCTAGTAATTTCCCAAAGAAAGGAGGACACCCAAGACTCAACTTGATGTCCTCACCAAAGATATTTATATTTGAAGCACAAAAGAAATGATTCTTTATGGTAGATCTTGTTCTTGCTTAAAGATATAACCTTTAAGCATCCCAAGTGAAACAAACTTTTAGTAACAACTAAAGATCCAAGCAAATTGCATTAAACTTTAACAACCAAGCATAAATGTGAAAAAAAGGCTGCTAACAACCCATGATACATGACATCATGGGTGAAAGTTTGCTCTTTTCACAATTTATAAACAAGATCTATAACTTTGATGAATTAAAAAATGAGAAATTAACTAAAAATTAACTACAGAATGTAACATGGGTATAACAACTCGACCCAAATTTTACTAGAAATTAAAATTTTTATTTAACTTTGGTTTTAAGAGGTTTTCAAGGAAGTTCAGTTGTGCGACCTCGAAAAATTTTAAAAAAATTTCTTTGGAAGTTTTCGAGAATTTATCTGACATTTTCACTGAAATTGATTTAACGTTATATAAAGTTTATTGAGTTTATAATGTTGCATTTTAAATTGAGACCCCATATATTTTTTCAAGATTTATTTTGACAAATTTTTAAATATTTTGGGAGTTAAATTGAGAAATAAAAGGTTTTGGTTTAATTTTTAAATTATACTTTCTTTTTAATTAAGTTTGACCTGAGTTTGACTTTTCGTTTTATTGGGCCTTTGATTTCGAGTTTGCGCTGGTTAGGAAAGTCTCGAGTTCACGATCGCGTAGACGCGAACCGTACGGCAATCAGAGTTATGGTTTAAAAGTTACAGACGTGTGAAGTCATATTAGACTTTTGATTTTGGGGTTTTTAAAAAAACTAAAATTCAGAAATTTCTCCCCTTTCTAGAACCCTCTATCTTTATCTTACTTTCACTTTCTCTCTCTCACTCCCACACTCCTCTCTTCCTCTTTCACCTTTCTCTTTCTCTCTCTCTTTTTCTCCCGCAGTCCTCTCTCTGCCCGCAACCACTAGCCACCACTGCCACCAGCACCGACCAACTTCCACCGACCCAGACCTCCGGCGAGTGCCTCTGACGCCGACCATCTTGTCCGGCATCTTCCCCAGCCAACCCAGCCCCCCTACTCGCGTCCTTTGCTTGGGAAACCTCCAATAGATCACCCGCCACCTCCCGTAGACCAAGCCACCGTGCAACTTGCCCTCGCCGGCGCAGAAACCCCCTAGCAGCCACCCTTGGTCGGCCAGCCCCGCACGCACAAAGACAAAGTCAGAAAACCCAACTGCTGCCCCTCCTTTCTCTCGCCGGATTCGGGCCAACTTTGGCACCAACCACCTCACCTCTAGGTGGGTTTTCTTCCCCTACTTATGGGTTCTCCTTCCCTTATGTTTTTATGGTTTTATTTTGAGTAATTGGAAAAAATGGATTTATGGGTTTAGGAGGACATTTCGAGATTTCTTTAGGTTTTCAGATTTGGGGGTTATTATTGATGTTATTCTGGACAAAGTTCATTCCTAGGAGACCTAATTAATGTTTAGGATAGTGAATTTGAGTGGGATTTGGTGAAGTTGTTTTTATTTGACTGATTTGGTCTTGAAAACAACCACTTTGGGTGGCACCAAAGGTGGTTACGATCTCCCACTATCGTTTCGTGAATGTAGGTTCACTTTAGGACAATTATTGAGTGGGTTTTGATTTTGGCTGTGTCGAACGTGGTTGGAGAAGCCGAATTTTTTTTGGGGCGAAAATGTGAGACTTTGTCGATGCCGAATTTACACTAAGACGAATTTTTCAACCGAAATAAGCCTTGTGCAGGTTTCTTTTAAATTTAGAATTTGGTTTTAGAAGTGTGGGTGACGTTGGGTTAAGCCGCGAAGCTTTTGGGGAAAAGAGGAGGCATTTATGGATTTTAATTTGGGTATGTTGAAAATTGTTATGATTTAACGAGAGTCAGGTGAGACGTTAGGTTTAGCACACACTCTTTGATACCCTTGTGTCGGGACTAATAGTATATTTCATTTGTTTATTTTATAGGCGAGACTACCATGGTTCAAGACGATCCGGCTAAGGATCGAAGCTATAATTCTCGAGGTGAGTGGACCTTGTTTTATGAACACTTTTGCGAAATTTATGTTTTACTCATATTGGACACTTTTGAGTTAATTGAAAAATAATAAAGTGAGTTGGACTTTGTTTTTGAAGTATTTCTTGAACTTATGATTTAATTTATTTGGTCGTCTAAGTTTTGTATTAAAAATGGTGATTGCGAATTAGATATCGTTTCATGAATATATCTTGCAAATTTTCGATGGCTTAATAACATTTCTTGTCTTAGGTTTGATTTGAGTTGTGAGATTTTTTAAATTAAATGGGCAATGGTGTTTTTTTTATTTTCGTTAAATATGTTGCAAATGGAATTTCATGGAAAGACCCAGTTCAATATGATTTTACAAATTGGTTCCAACTAACAGAAATTATATGGATTTATAAGATATTTGTATTCTTGAGATATATTTGAAACGAGGTGATCTTTGGACGTTCAGAAATCTTATTTGGGCACGAATGTTTTTGATATTAAAATGAGCAGCTTTAAACCGTCTTATTAGTACCCTCACTTTACAGGTACATATTACTTTGCACTCGCCTAGAGATGACTCGGCGGTGTATGACCAGCATTACAAAATTGTTCTGCACTCGCTTAGAAATGACTCAGCAGTGTATGACCATCATTACACAATTGATCTGCACTTGCCTAGTCGGCGGTATATGACCAGCATAATATATTGCTCTGCACTCGCCTCGAGTTAACTCGACGGTGTATGACCAGCATTATAAGCTCTGCGTGCACGTATGACCAGCAGTTTCCCGGATACTAATATGACATGATTTTTATGCAAATTTATTGAGATCTTACTTGGTTTGACTTTAATTGTAATATCTAATTATTTGACTAATTAGTGTTTTTATAACGTTTTAAATTGATACTTCTGTTTAACTTATCTTGTAGGAGTATTCTTGAAGCCTTTATATACTCGAGTTATTTTAAATCCTTGCGTTTGAAAACTTTATGACATTTTCAGAAAATTTTATAAATTGGTTTTAAAACTGGGGGACTTTAAAGAGCGAGGTAAGGTCTTAGAGTTAATTGAATTTAAGACTTAGGAAAAGATAAATAAATTTTATGCTTCGATTTCATAACTTGTCCACTCACCGAGTTTATTTCACGTTTTCTCTTTATCTTGTTTCGAATCTTTCCCCCTAGGTAGTAGCGGTGGTGGAGGTCGAGCCATACATATCGAGGCATATTTTTCACTTTCCATTCCTTGGATCTTGTATGCGTCATTTTCATTTGAGTGTTTCTTTTAACTTTATTGTAAAACTAGTTGTAACAGAAATAGTAGCTCTGGTAACCATATTAGAACTTTCTAATTATATCGTGTTTGTTTGGGTCTGAGACCCTTTCTGGTTGTGGTAGAAGTGGTTATTGTTATTAGAAGTGTTCCTTACATGTTTCATAAATTCGGGTTAGTCGATCCATTTTCAGAGGAGGTTCTGCTGAATTTTCGGTAGGATTTTCTATGGATTTGGATTCCCACAGGATCACTCTGGGTTTCAAGGTGAAATCTAGGGATGGTTCTGTCAACTTGGTATCAGAGCTTTAGTTTTCAGATTTCCTTGACTATGCACTAAATGTGCATCCCCATAATTAATAGGTCATTGGCTTTCATTTAGGTACCGTGCCTCCTCGACGTGGCCAACCGCGGGGGACCCACCATGGAGTTGCAGAGGGTGTAGATAAGACTACACAAGATTTTGAACAGTCTATAGATAGACCAGCTGAGGCAGTGACTATTGCTGTACGCACTAGAGCATTTCTTGAGGGAGAATACAGCATTGAGCGTGCCTGTAAGCTTGGGCCTCTAACTTTTCAAGTACTATGGATCCCAGCGTAGCCAATGAGTGGGTGATACAACTTGAGAGGATCTTTGAGGTCATGGGATGCCTCGATGACCAGAAGTTGGTTTTGGCTACTTTCCTGCTTGTGGGTGATGCTTATCATTGGTGGGACTCCTAGCGTTTGGAACTCACAGAAGCCGAGATTACTTGGGACCGGTTTAAGAGAGTCTTTTACGAGAAGTACTATCTCCGAGTTATTGTGATAAGAAGAAGGCTGAGTTCTTGAGATTGAAACAAGGGTCTCTGACGGTAACAGAGTATGAGAGGAAGTTTACTGAGCTCTCTAGGTTTTGCCCAGCACTTGTGACAGATGAGACAGACAGATGCTTGAGGTTTGAGGAGGGTTTGAGAAACTCCATTCACACGGCAGTTACTGCAGCTAACCACTCCACCTTCTCTTCACTAAGAGATGCTGCCATGAGGGTCGAGAGATCTTTAGCTGAGCGAAGCAGCAGCGAGGCGAGACGTCGCCCTTATCATAGTACTACAGTGGGTGGTCCTAGTCATGGACCATCCAAGAAGGGCAATTTCAGCTCTAGCTCTTCGGGGATTGGTGGATTCAGAGGTTTCAGACATAACTCTAGTGGTAGTAGAGGATCTGGGCATAGACAGAGTTCTAGCCCTCAGTCCGTGGGTAGTTCGGCTCAAGGTTCAGGATAGTTCAGTGGGTCCCAAGGTAGTCGGACCCTTAGGACAAGTCGTCCGCGATGTAATCTTTGTGACAAGTATCATGATGTGGTGTGTCAGAGAGGAAGCACAGGTTGTTTTCACTGTGGACAAGTAGGGCATGTTATGAGGGATTGTCCGACTTTACATCAGAGAGACGGTGCAATTTCAGGTTCAGCCTTCCATCAAGGACAAACTTTTGGAGCCCAGAGTCAGGGGCAGAGAGCAGTGCAGACTGCGGGTGCTACGTCTAGTAGTGGTGCCCAGTCCAGCCATGTCAGTTGAGGCGGAGGACAGCAGAGAGCCAGCTAGGACGCCCTAGAGCCTAGAGCAGAGTCTTTGCCATGACACAGCAGGATGCTCAAGCTTCACCGGAAGTCATCATGGATACGTTATCTGTAACAACCCAACCCAAATTTCACTAGAAATTTGAGTTTTTATTTAATTTTTGTTTTACAAGGCTTTAAAGGAGTTTAATTGTGAAACCATGTATTTTTTCCAAAGTTTTATTTCAAAAAGTATTTTAAAGATTTTGGGAATTTATTTAAGAAACAAAAGGTTTTTAATTTATTTTTAATAATAATTTGTTTTAAATTAGGCTTGACCCAACATTGACTTTTAAAATTAGTGGGTTTTTGACTTTGAATTTGTCCTTACAGATGGGTCTTGATTCCATGAGCTCGTAGATGCGAACCGTTCGCGAATTGGAGTTACGGTTTAAGAGATACAGACATTTGATGTAAAGGGCGATTTTGTAATTTTTGCAGAAAGGGATTTTTTAAAACCAAAAATCAGTTTTAAGTTTGATTTTTTTTTTACCCTCTCTCTCTCTCCTCATTTCCTCTCTCTCTCTCTCTCTCCCCTCTCTCCTCTCTCTAGCGCGGCCATCTCTAGCCAATTTCCTGACGGCAGGTCCCTCTCGTCGTCGCCGACCCTATAGACCCCCCCAGTTCTCTCTCTCTCTTTCTCTAGCGCGGCCATCTCTAGCCAATATCCCAACGGCGGGTCCCTCTCGTCGTCGCCGACCCTACAGACCCCCCCAGTTCTCTCTCTCTCTCTCTCTCTCTCTCCCTCTCTCTCTCTCTCTGTGACTCCCTCTTCTCTCTCCTTCACTGTGCGCAACCACCAGCCTTCAGCAGCACCGGCCACCACCCACCACCCACCACCCACCACCCACCACCCACCAACCTAAGCCACCGTGCGACCCCCCTCTCACTGGCGCTGACCACTAGCCGACGTTCCTGGTAGCCCAGCCCTTGCGCGTACAGTAACGACGCCAGAGGCATCTTGCTGTCTTGCCGGAGTCTGGCCAAGCTCCAGCGCTATCCACCTCAAAAATAAGTGGGTTTTCTTCCCTCTTCTGTGGGCTCTCATCCTCTTATTATTGGGTTGCTTGATTTTGAGAATTTAATGAAGATTGAATATGGGGGTTTGGGACCATTTCAGAAATTTCTTGGGTTTTCAGATTAGAGAACTGTTCTTGTGGTTTTGTTGGACAAATTTGCAATAATTGAATTACATTTCTTGTCATGGGCTTGACTTTGAGTATGAGATCCTCAACATAAATGAAAAATTGTGTTTTTATATGTATATATATTTATTTGTGTCAAATTGTTTTCAAATGAAATGTTCAAGGAAAGACCCAAATCAATGTGTTTTGCGAATTGGTTTTCATTTAACAATGGATATATGGTTTCATAAGGTATTTTTATCCTTGAGACGTGTTCGAAATGAGGTAATCTTGAATGGTCAGAAAATCATGTTTGACAATACGACAACTTAGTCAGAAGTTAAGTTTAACACAATCTCGTTATGACCCATCCTTTTAGGTCACACGTTCCTAAAGACTCTAATCCTAAGTAGACTAAACCCTACTCTTTAGGGTTTGTAAGTTTCAAATTAATTTTAAAGTCAAACCACTTTACTAATTGTCTTGGTTTAAAGCAATTCCACAAATTAATTTAGGTTGGAATAAATCAAACCTAAGTATTATTCAAGTATTTAATTAATTAGTATTTCTCTAAAATATTCCACTAATTAATCAAGCTTGAATATAGTTTAAATCTAATTTAATCTCTACAATAGGACTTGTTAAACCTAACAAGTTAATAACCTTTAATTAAATCTCCAAATTAAGGTTACAACTAATCATGCTTAATTAACCAAATAAATTAAGCGATTAAATCTCCAAAATAAACCTAGGTATGCTTAATTAATAAATAAATCCTACTTATGCTTAATTAATAAATAAATCCTACTTAATTAATCTAAGCATGCAACTTAATATTAAAGCCTAAGAAAAATAAATAAGAACGAAAATAATAAAATACTTACCTGATTGTAGATCTCCAAAGCTAGACTCCACTAAACTTTCCAAGTGGAGGAGAAGACGTCAAAATATTTTATTAGGAGGGAGCTTTCTAAAAAATATGAGCTTGCTCCAGGATAGAGAGAGAAAGAGAAACCAAAGTTAGAGTAAGAATCTCTCAAACTTTATTTGGTGATGTAAGTGAAAATGAGGTACAAAAGTCTTTATTTATAAGCACAAGAGGGAGGGAAGAAGTTGTAAGTTTCCAATGTGGGACAAATTGCACTAAACTTGCACTAACAAAAGGAGAATTTCGAATTGGGTTAAATGGGGATCCGTGGGTCGAAAAACGGGTATTTTATGAGACAAAATAGGTAGATTCGGTGAGTCAATGGGCGGGTCAAAGTGGGTCAAAGGAGGATCCATATTGGTTAAGCGGGTTGCTCCAAAATGGATGACTAAGATTAAACATGGTTTAATGAACTCCAACAGTCAAGATTAAAACATGGAGATTAATCTAATACAACCAAGCTTACACCACCCATGTGCTCTCACTTAAACCAGCGCCTAGTCAGCTTCTGCCCAGTCACTCTTTGCACGCCACGTGGTTGCGTGTCAGTCCATGTTAGCGCTACGTCATTTTTCCCATTTTCCAATTTCTCCAAACTTCAGATTTTCACCAAAAATAGTTTGGGACTCCAAATAATTCCCCAAAAAATCCTACAGACTCATATTGATGAGTACTAATTTTCTATAACCTCAAAATAGTTAAATCACTTCTAGAAAAATTATGAAAAATCCTTTTCTCATAATTTAACTTAGAAAAAAAATAAATAAATAATTACCAAACTCTTAAATTTCTTTTTCCAAAATTCATTTTCAAGCAACTAAACTCTAGAATCACAATCAAATGTCTTGGTTAGTTGAAATAAAGTTAAGGAAAATTTCAATTCCTTTAAACAAACCTTAAGAACAAGATTAGAAGACTTAAGTAACAAAATTAACATAAGCCGAAAATTCAAGGTGTTACATTCTACTTCTTAAAAGAATCTCGTCCTCGAGATACAACAAGAGGAACTAACTAATTGACAACAACTTTTTCTAAGTGTCAGACTACCAGGTACCACGAAACTTGCATTACCTTTTTGTGACAAGAACCATTTCGATGGAGACAAGGCATAAATAAAAGCATTGTGTGAAAAATTCGATTAGCCAATCCGGGTCATTTTGACCTGCGTGTTTTCTAAATGGGCCGGTCGGCCCGTTTTGTCTCACAGAATGTACAACCTGTGGGTTTTTTCTCAACCCAATTCGATTTTCAGCCTTTTTTGTGCATTTTTAGTACAATTTGTCCCATATTGAAAACTTACAACTTCTTCCAACCCTCTAGTGCCTATAAATAGAGACTTTTGTCCCTCATTTTCAGTTGCACCATCAAGGGAAGTTAGAATACTCACTCCTTGATTCTTTGGGAGTCTTTCTAAGAAGAGACATACCAAAAGGGAAGAAAATTCTCATAGTTTAAAAGTTTTGGAGAGCAAGGAGGAGGAGTCCCTAGGAGTGGAGTCTACCTTTGGAGGTCTACAACCAGGTAAGTATTTTAATATTTATGCTTTATTTAATTAATTTTAGGCTTTAATTTTAGGATGCATGCTTAGGTTAATTAAGTAAGATTTATTTATTAATTAAGCATACCTAGCTTTATTTTTGGAGATTTAATTGTTTAATTAAAGTTATTAGTATGTCAGGATTAGCAAGTTTTTATTGTAGAGATTAAGTTGGATTAATCTAAATTATTTTATGAAATTGCTTTGAGTTGAAGCAAATAGTCAAGTGGTTTGACTTTAAGATAAAACTTGAAATTTGTAAACTCTTAAGTAACTTCTAAAGTATAGAGTTTAGTCCACCTAGCGACGTGTGACAAAAGGAAAGGTCATACCGTCTTCCCTTATTAATAGTTGTCGTCCCAAACTTAGAATTTGTTTATTTTTGTTGAATTTGTCTCTATTGAATTACCCAGTTACCTAGTTGCCAAGTTATTAAGAGATTAAAGTTTCCGTCGTGATTAGTTGTCGAGGAGTTGCCAAGATAGGATCGTACGCGAACGTAGAAGGCTGTGGAAGAGAATACTTGAAGAGCATTGGATTCCAGGTAAGGGGAATTATCCTACATTCCTGACTAAGGACTGTGTATGTGTATGTGTAGTTTTTAAACTGTTATAACATGTTATTTCTATGATTATTATGATTGATTTGAGAGTAAATGTAGCATAATGTAACACCCCAAATCTTGTTGATTTTGATATAGAAGGTGTTACCATTTCTTAGATTAGACTAATGTTCATATTTTTGCAACTACAAATATGGATTTGATCTACATGTTTAAATCTATGTGAAGTTGTTTTCTTTTATATGCTTCTTATGATTCAAATTATGTGTTTATGCTTACTTTCTACACTTATTAAATTGTTATGCATGCACTAATTGGCTTGTGAAAACAAGTAACTTGTCTAAGTGTTTTATTGAGCATTTTCGGATCACATGTGCACTTTTGTTTATGCACATATGTGATTTCTATACTTGAATTGGTTTAAGATGCTAAGAGTTGACAAAGGAAATATCAAAGGATCAAGAGGTTTGACCTTGAAACCCTAGCATTCACCGGACTGCACAACTAGGACTAAAACCCTAGGCTACTTGAATAAATGGAGAATAGGTTGAACTCTAGGTAAGGTGTAATGATTTTCATGGTCTAAGAAAGGTTGAGTGTATTTTCAACAAAATGAAAATAAAAAGGGGAAAAATCTAATTCTGGTTTTTATTTAAATGGATTAAAGCAAGGAAAAGCCTTGAATTAGTTAATGGGCTGTTGCCTTGTCCATTAGGTACTTATACTTGTCAGTAGGGCTTAAGGGATTGGTTAAATCCAATCAGAACCCTCTTGGGAAGTACAAAGCTTGACAACCAGTCTTGAAGCCTTTCCCACGCAAACCATGAAAAAACTGAAGAGGTGACTCTTCACTTTCCTTCCAACGGCTACCACTCTTGCTCTATAAACCAACCTCCATTCAAACAATCTCTTCCCACATTTAATTCCGAATTCAACGATAGAAGGGCTGAAAATAAAAAATGAAGAAGAGATTTGGCAAAAACCAAGATGTTCTTGGAGATTGACAGTGGAAGAAAGAAGTGTGTGGGAGAGAGGAAGGAGAAAAATAAAACAGAAGAAAAAACAAAGTGGAAGGGTGCGACTGCGACTGCAACAAAAAGAAAAGGAACCAAAATTTTCTTTTAAAAAATAAAATAAAAGGCACACAGAACGCACAATACCCGACTGGTCGTATATATGGCCGACCGGTCACTCGATCACAGAGGCTAATTCTCACAACGAAGAGCTTTTGCCGACTGGTTGTGAATTTGACCGACTAGTCGCTCAATCACAGAGGCGAACAATCACTTCTGAAGTAGTTTTTCTAACCGGTCGTAAAACTGGACGACCGGTCGCAGCCAAGAATAACTGGGCACTTTTGCCGACCCAAAAAAGAAGACTTCAAAACAGAAAAAGTAAGGACAATTCACCACATACTCCCCCTTAACGAAGCTAAATGCAAAATAAAGAAATTCTACACTAAATGACTTTAAACAAATGCAATGCATGAGAGAGATTAAATTCAATTGTCCGTGCATATAGATCAATTCAACCATGAGAAGGTTTTGAAATCTCAAGTTAAAAACATACCTTAGCTCTCGTTGCTACTCGATTGAACGCTCACATGACATGACTCTAAATCGATGATTCAAAGCATGCACTTATTTAGAATAGACAATCTAAAAACATGTTGCAAGCTAAGAGATGATAAACAATGCAAGAATGAGATGTACTTAAAACAATAAAATGGGGCTTTTGCACAACACTTCTCATTCTCTTTTTTTCTTTTCTTTGCTTGATGATACAATAAGATTTTTTTTATATATATATTTTATCTTACAAGAACTATGTAGCTATTTTCAAAGATAGTAGGTATATCAATCCGAATACCCCTGATTCCCCCAACAAAAGAAGAGATCTTGGCGGAATTGCCACATATGAAATTGAGCACAATTTTGCATAGCCCACTTGTTTCTCGAAAAGAGATGGGAAACATGCTTAATTTCATTTGATTGAATAGTTAACCCAGCTCCTTGTTGTTTGAAGAAACCCTCCGCTTCAATTTCAATTGGTATTTTTTCACGAAAAGCAAACATGAGATAACAAATCCAGTCTTTCACTAAGATTTCGAATAGCTGTCCCGAATTCAAGTTGATTATGTTTCGCCTCTTCCTCGGAGAAAGACGATCAAACAATTCCCAATCATGGTCCTTGCGGATCGGATCATCCATATAATATACAAAAAGAAACTCCAGATATTTGATATCTTTCTCTTTGAATGAGATCTCAATTCCAGCGACGCCTTCACTCTAGTCAAGAAGATTTATGCCCTTTTCAACTTTTCACCCAACACAACATGCTAAAAATAATATCACCCAAAGATTACACAATGTGTTTAGCGGGACTATGCTCTCACAAGACACATGAAAAGAATCATAAGAAGAAAGTATCAATGCAATGTGAAGGACAATAAAGTTTTGTCTTAAGAGGAAAGATGTGATCCTTCTAATGATATATATATATATCTAAAACAAAAGAAAGTACAATGGATGATATGCAACAATGCAACTATGTTACATGATTCACACAATGCAAAAACAAAGGCAAGGGTATCAGAGGAGAATCAGTCAATCGCACAAACTCTAATCGACTTCTTAAGAGATTCAAATCTAAGGTTGTTAAGAGGTTTTGTAAACAAGTCTGCAAGTTGATGCTTAGAAGCGACAAACTCAATGGTTAAAACATTTTGCTCTACAAGATCACAAATGTAATGGTGACGAATGTCATTGTGTTTAGTGCGTGAGTGCTGAACATGATTTTTAGCAATGTTAATAGTACTCGTGTTATCAAAGTACACAGGCATAGAACCATGTTTGACACCATAATAAAAAAGTATTTGTTTCATCCAAACTAACTGAGTACAACAATTACCAGCATCAATATATTTAGCCTCAGCAGTAGACAAGGAAACGCAATTTTGTTTCTTGCTATGCCAAGACACAAAATTATTACCTACATAAAAGCAACCACATGAGGTGCTCTTATGATCATCAGCATTACCTGCCTAATCTGCATCAGAATACCCTGCAAGCTCAACATTAGTGTCATACAAATACCAGATACCATAATCTAGAGTCTTATTCACATAACTGATAATCCGTTTCATAGCATCTTTATGAGACTCTCCAGGCTCTGACTAAAATCTTACACAAACACCAACACTATAAGAAATATCAGGCCTACTTGCAGTGCACAAGTAAAGCAAACTCCCTATCATGCTTCTATACTCAGTCTGATCAATTTTCTTACCTATGAGATCTCTACTGATCTTAGTAGGAGTGGCCATAGGATTAGTGACATCCCTGGTAGTCTCAATATCAAACTTTTTCCTAAGCTCCTTTGCATATTTGGATTGAGAAATAAAAATTTCCCCTTCCATCTGTCTAATCTAAAGACCTAAAATCTAATTTGAAGACCTAAAAAATGGTTCAGCTCACCAACCATGCTCATCTCAAATTCACTACTCATGACAATTGTAAACTCCTTAACATGCTTATCATGACATGTAGACCCAAAGACAATGTCATCAACATAGATTTGAGCAATGACAAGGTTATGCCCAATCTTCTTTAGAAACAAGGTTTTATCCATAGACCCTTTAACATATCCCTTTCCAAGAAAATAGGATGTTAACCTGTCATACTAAGCTCTAGGAGCTTGTTTCAGACCATAAATAGAATGTTAACCTGACATCCATTTGGTGTAACTTGAATTAGTAGTAACAAGCCAAAGCTAAAAGTAATCTAACTGACTCCAACCTTGCAACAGGGGCAAAGGTTTCACCAAAATCTATACTTTCCATTTGAGTGTATCCTTGAGCCACAAGTCTAGCCTTGTTTCGAACCACTTCTCCAAACTCATCAGTCTTATTCTTAAAAATCTACTTAGTGTTAATCACATTCACATGGGATGGTCTTGGCACTAGATACCACACATCATTCCTAATGAATTGATTCAACTCTTCTTGCATAGCTAAAACCCAGTCACCATCAGATAAGGCTTCTACTACGTTCTTGGGTTCTATCTTAGACACATAACACATGTGAGTGATCTCCTCCTCAACTTTCTTAGAACTTCTAGTGACCATTTTACCATTTAACTCACCAATGATGGCAGTGGCTAGATGATTCTTTTGAACCCTATAAGAGGGTCCTTTAGACACACTAAGACCGTCATGGACATTAGTCTCTTTACCTTCTTTAACATTCGAGACCTCCTCCTCCTTAGACTCATCACTTACTTTCTCAAGAGGCAAAGACATCATGAGAACTTGAGACATCATCAAATGAAACATTGATAGACTCCATGAGTGTACAAGTTCTCTTATTGAAGACTCTATAAGCTCAGTTATTCAAAGAATACCCAAGAAAAATGCCAACATCACTTCTAGGTTCAAACTTATGCAACTCTTCTCTATCCCTTAGAATGTAGCATGTGGAACCAAACACCCGAAAGTACTTGACATTCGGTTTCCTACCCTTCCAAAGTTCATAGGGTGTCTTCTTAGTTCCATATCTAAGGTAAACTCTATTGACAATGTAACATGCGGTGTTCATTGCCTCAGCCCAAAAATGACTAGCAAGATTCTTGCTATTCAACATAACCGTGAACATATCAAGTAAAACTCTATTCTTTTTTTCTACAATCTCATTCTGCTGAGGAGTACCTGCAATAGCAAACTCTTGTGCAATGCCATGAGAATTACAATAAGCAGTAAACTAATTATTTTCAAACTCACTACTATGATCACTTCTAATCCTAACAACTGCAAATTTTTTCATGCTTTTCTCATTTTGAATCCTAGCATAAATTGCATATAAATTTTCAAACGCATTTGATTTATCATGCAAGAAAGCAACCCAAGTGAAACCAGAAAAATCATTAACCATAATAAGCACATATCGTTTCTTTCTTATACTCAAAGTTTGCATAGGACCCATCAAATCCATGTGAACAAGCTCTAAAACCCTAAATGTTGTCATAGCATTCAATTTTCTATGGGGACTCTTAACTTGCTTACCTAGTCTACAAGGACTACATAACACTTCATGCTTAGACTCCAACTTAGGCAAACCTTTCATAATTTCCTTTTTAGACAACTTTTTAAGTTTCCTAAAATTAATATGACTCAAATGTTGATGCCAAACAGTCAAAGAATCATCACAAGCTTTATTGCACACATCAAGAATAAAAGTATCACATGATTTAATACAATAGCAATCATCTTTAGATCTCACACCTGCCAAACAGTTTTTCCATCAACATCAACAACACTGCATTTATCACGGGTAAAGCACACATGCAATTTATCATCATCACAAATTTGACTAATGCTAATGAGATTAGTCTTGAGATTTTCAACATATGTAACATTGTTAAGTTTAGAAATTGCAGGAGCAAAAATTGAACCTTTACCAAGAATCTTAGACTTACTACCATCACCAAAAGTCACTGACTCACCATTCAAATCATTGGTAAAGGAAGTAAACAAACTTTTGTCACCTGTCATGTGTCTAGAGCAACCACTATCAAAATACCACACAACAGAATTATGAGCAGACAAAGCAGTAAGCACAACAAGACAAATTTGACTTTCTTTCTTGACCCATACTTACTTAACCTTAGACACACTAGGTTTGGGAGTAGAGACCATCTTTGAAATACGGCTTACTTCACTCAATAAAACTTGAACTTGACTTTGGAGAGTCAAATTTTTACTTTTTGCCTTAGGCACTTGTACACACTTAGAATTCTTCCTAAGAAGAATACACTTTGGTCGGATGTGACCAACTCTACCACAGTTGTGGCATGTGGGAATAAATCTAGATTGAGAAACATGCTTATTCAAGAAAGTTTTCACATGAGAGACTTCAAGATTTGCATTCTTAGCTTCATCAGAAGCTTTGACAAACTTAGTTAAAAAACCTAAAGAATTGGATTCACTCTTGTATCCTAATCCCTTTTTATCACTTGAAATTTTTCCCACACTTAACATCCTATCAACCTTTTTAACCCCTATTGTCAATTCATAGATTCTTTTCTTAGCCATATCAAGTTCTAGCTCTAAACCCACTTTTTCAGTCTTAAGGACAACTACAAGTCTTGTATGCTCATCATTTTTATTTTCAAATGTAGAAATTTTAGCAAGAAATTGTTTCTGTTGAGAATTGCTGTTAGTCATAAAACTTTGATATTCTTGTTTCACAATTAAGAACTTAGATTTTAAAACATCAAGTTTATTAGACAGAAAAACATTTTCCTTTTTGATTTTGAAAGACCGAGCATACAAAGATTTGAAGCTATCCTTCAATTCATCAACATTCACATCATCACTCAAATCTAACTCTTCATCTACACTCTCATCCTCATTCACTTTCACCACAAAAGCATTGACACTCTCAGGTGCATCCTCATCAGTAGACTGTGAAGAATCATATTCAGACTCATAATCGCTCCAAGCCACATTCATTGCTTTGTTGGATTTAGCCAACTGCATCTTGGTATTTGTACAATTAAAAGCAAAATGTCCATATCCCTAACAAGCAAAACATTGAGGAATCCTTTTATTGTTCCCCTTCTCAGATAGCTTAGAAGACTTGTCCTTGACCACTAGACCTACCAGTAAATTTCTTACTGACACTGGGCTGATTGACATTTGTTTTTTTTTTAAAGTACTTCTTGAATTGTTTGGCAAATAGTCCCAAATCATCTTTGATAACAAATTCAAACTTTTTTGACTGTTTAGATACAGGAGTAGACTCATCAACAGAGCTCAAAGCAATGTTTTTCATTTTCTTTTGCTAAGGAAGGTTCATCTCAAAAGTTTTTAAATTTCCAACCAAGTCCTCATCTTTCAACTCTTTTATAGCAGTAACCTTTGCATGAAAGTGGTCAGGCAAAGACCTAAGCACTTTCTTAACAACCCTATGCTCGAGAATATGATCACCTAAGTTATAACACGAATTGACAACATCACTTAATCTAGCATAGAATTCGACAAAGGACTCATCATCTTGATATTCTCAAACTAAGTTATCAAATTCTGTAACTTAGACTCTTTCACTGATGAAGTTCCCTCATGGGTAACTTGAAGAATATCTCAAATTTACTTGGAAGTCTAACAGTGAGACACATGTATAAATTGATCATCTGACAGAGAATTAAACAGGGCATTCATACCCTTCTGATTGAAAGTACTAGATGTCATTTCAGCAAGGTTCCACTCTTCTTGAGGTTTGAGGATAATCACAGTCGTGGAGGAACGTTTAGATTCTTCAGACGTAGTTTCCATGGGATTTTTAGATTCATCTTTAACAGGGTGAGTCCACCCATTGGCAACATAATTCTAAACACTCTCATCTAAAGACCAAAGAAAAGCTTTCATTCTAACTTTCCAAGCAGCATAGTTATTTTCATTGAAAGTGGGAGGATGATTAATGGAAGCACTATGCTCCATTTAAGTGACCTAAATCTACCCAAGAATCTCACTAAGTATATTTAGTGACACTACTCTGATACCAATTGAAATTAATTTAGATCACCAAACTAGCCTAAAGGGGGAGGGTGAATAGGCTTTTTAAAATTTAACTTAAAATAAGTTCGCAGCGGAAATTTAACTAACAATTAACAAAGCAATCACACAGATCAACACGCACAATTTGTAGACGTAGAAAACCTAAGCAGGGAAAAACCACGGGACCTTGTCTAGAAATGCAATCCACTATAATAAAAAGGTTACAAACAGTGACTCGATTCAAATCCTAGAGTCCTTCGTAAGATTTACTAACCTCACACCATTTGCAGAGATTTTTAGATTAACGGTTGCATGGAGACTTACTCGTCAACGTCTTTCGGACAAGCGCACACGAACTTGGCTTCAATCCTTCGATGCACAAGTCAAGTCGGCTTCAGTACTTCGATGCTCGAGTCATGAACATAATAATGTAGATGAATGAAATCGATAGTCTCAATAGATTAACATGGAACAATCTATTGAAACTATCTATGTGTATGCACTAACCTAATTCTCAATCAATATGCACTCAAAATATGATTTTTAGGTTCTAAAAAGTAATTTTTCACTCTTGCCCTAATTCTCTCAAAATTCTATATGAAAAACACACTTAATTGATTTTATCAATATGTATATAAAGGGGACAAAACATTATGTATCCTAAAACTAATAGGATAACTAAAAAACCTTTTAAAAACATTTAAAATCAAGTTTTAAAAACAGTGGGCCGTCGTTTCGACCGGTCTCAGTAACCTCCAACCAGTCGACGAGACATAGAGAAGAAAATGCATGCGTAGGGCACTTGAGCAACCGGTCAGGGCCATGGGCAATTTGAACATTTAGAAACTTGATCAATTTGAACATTTAGAAACTTGGATTTTGGAGGATTGTAGGGCCATTTCGGATTCTTCTGTAGATTTCAGATTGAGGGCTTTTCCCTCTGTTTTTCTGTGATGTATTACATCCCTAAAATACCCATTGGTCGTTTAGAACCTGAAAATTTAATTAAAATTGAAAGTTAAATTTTGAGTTTGGGAGAAATTGGATTTTGGGGTTTGGAACCCATTTCGGGTTGCCCTTAGATTTCGAATTCTGGAAGTTATTCTTGTATATTTGTGGACAATTCCTACCCCTAGAAAACCCCATTTGTTGTGTAGATTTGAAAGATTTGAGAAATGTTAAGAGATTGTGAAAGTTGGATTTTAGAAATGCCACTTTGAGTGGTGACAGCGGTGGTTCTGACCCCCCACCGTCAATTTGGTTGTTGAATGTGAAATTTGGATTGTATTGAGTTAGTTAATGGTTTTGGATAAGTTGAAGTAGCTCGAGTTGATGAAACCCCATTTTGGGCAGTAATTAAACACTGTTCCGATATCAAAACAACTCTCGGATGAACTTCCGATCAAAGTAGATCCTACATAGGTTTTGTTTTGGGTTTATGATTAGTTTGGAGAGTGCGTGTGACGTGGGAATTGAACTTGGGAGGACTCGGAGTGAATTAGAGAGCGTTTATAGTTAGGTGAGGAATTTATTAACCGTTGTGAAGATGGAAGTTGAGGGAGATGTTTAAGTTGCCACATACACTTTTAAATGTAGTTGAGCCAAGATTAATCTTATATTTTAATATTCTATTTATTTTAGGAGACACGACTGTGACTCGTGACGATCCAGCGGAGGATCGAAGCTAGGGCAATCTTTGTGAGTGGACTTTACTTTTGTAAATACTTTTCTAAATTCATGATTTAATCATGGGATTAATGTCATTTTGCTCCCCCGACTATAACACTTGTATCAGTTTGCTCCCCAGACTTCTAATTTGGAAAATTAAGGACTCTGACTTTTTCAATTTTGCCAATTGAGGTTTTTTTGTCACTTTACACATTTTTTATCCAAATCTTTGAGGGCAAAATGGTCCCTTCCAATTAGATCTTATCATTTTTTTCTCATGCATAATTTTTCATCTTTTATTTGTTGCTAAATTTTGCTTGATAAATTGACGGAATATCCTAAATTGGCTAAATTGACAAAGTCAAGGTCCTTATTTTTCTAAATTAATAGTCTGGGGAGCAAACTGATACAAGTGTCATAGTCTGGGGAGCAAAATGGCATTAATCCCTTTAATCATTTGGTTAATGAATTTGTTTGAGAGATAAAAGAAGATGAATTGGATCTTTGATTTGGAAGTCTTTTCTTAAATCATGATTTTATTATTTGGTTATCATGAGTCTTGAATTAGAAATATTGATTTGAGTTACGAGTTTTATAAAGTTAAATGAGCAGTTTTAAACCGTCATATTAGTACCCCCTACAGCAGGTATATATTGCTCTGCACTCGCCTAGAGATGACTCGGCGGTGTATGACCAGTACAGGTACATAATTCCTCTGCACTCGCCTAGAGATGACTCGGCGGTGTATGACCAGCACAGGTGTACATTTGCTCTGCACTTGCCTAGAGATGACTCGGCGGTGTATGACCAGCACAGGTACATAATTGCTCTGCACTCGCCTAGAGATGACTCGGCAGTGTATGACCAGCAGTTTCCCGGGTACTAGTGTGGCGTGAGTTTTCAGTTGGGAAGTATTTTGAGAAAATATATTACACCAGTAAACGTTTTAAACGACAGTTTCATTAAGGCAATGTATTTTATTTTAGATATTTTAATAATTTTACAGCTTGAGAGTATAAATTGTTTTTTAGAGTTTGATTTACAGTTTTGAGATGGTTTAGAAAGGGATTTGTGAAAATGTTTTAAAACTGGGGAATTCTAAAGGAAAAAAATCAAATTTAGAGTTTACGAAAAACTACATGCTATTAAAACTTCTATGTCCACTCACTGAGATTTTTCTCTCACGTCTTATTTATTTTAAAAATTTCCCCAGGTACGAGCGGTCGAGCCAAGAAGAACGTCGAGGCACTCTGAAAGCGTGTGAAGACCTTGTAGGCTTTTAGAGTTTCCTTTTAATGCTATTTGTATAAAGATAAAATCTAGAATGGCTCTGATAACCTATGAAAATTAGTTGTATTTATCTTTGGACGGGTCTGAGACCCTTTTTGCTTGTGGTAGAGGTGGCTGAAAGACTTAGAAGTGCTTTTGACAGGTTTTGAAATTTTGGGTTAGTCCATTTTCAGGGGAGGTTCTGCCTAATTTTCGGTAGGATTTTCCTTGATTTTGGATTCCCGCAGGACCTCTCCGGGTTTCAGGGTGAAATCCGGGGGCGGTCCTGTCAAGGATACACTTCTGTGTCGACAATACGTAAAACTACGTAGAAAGGTTCAAACAAACCGCAAACCTTATGGACTTGGCTCCAAAAAGAATGATCAAGTACTATATATTCCATCATAAGGCCTGGATCTGAACGCCAGAAATTGCTACGTCCCCAATCATCACTAGTAAACAATTGCTTCAGCCCTATCATCTTATTATACAAACTATCTAATGCAATATAGTTGGTAACAAATCGTGTGGCACCAGGACGAACAATATTTCTATTGCAAATCTCACACATGTTTGCCAACAACCAATTATGGTTGTAAATATAATTTGTGATCATTCTAGCCTTTTTTTATCACACTAGCAATCTGCTCTTTCTTCCCAATCTCTTCAAACATGAGATCAATGTAATATGCTGCACATGACTTCCAGTACACATTATATCTATTCATTAACTTCTTCCCTGCTTTAACAAATGCGGAACCATTGTCAGTCACAACTTGAACAACATTCTGCTCTCCAACCTCTATTACTACATCCTTTAGTAGCCTGTACATATATATATATATGTATATATATATATTTATGATCCTTTATGTGATCCGAAGAATCAACGGCCTTAAGGAATACTGTCTTCCCTGTTGAGTAGACCATGAAGTTTATGATGGACAATCTGGTTGGACCTATCCAGCCAACCATCACACATGATTGTGCAACCAGTAGTTTTCCAACCGGCCTTCAATTTGTTGACATACTCTTGCATTTATTTAAACTTCTTGTCCAAATATATGTTGCATATCTGATGGGGTATTGGAAGTTCCACTCCCAATCCTGCATGCTGACATCATACCACAAAATTTTTAAAATGATGAGATGCTGCTTTTGAAGGAGGAATATTTTCATAAATGAAGAACTTGATGATCAGGCGTTGCATCCCCTCTTTGATTGATCCTCCAGAGAAGAGATTTTTTAACACTTTTTTGGCGTGTTTGAGTTGCCTTGTACATGCTTGGTGCTAGTGGAGGTGGTGGTTGTGATTCCCTCATGCTTGGTCCTTGTCGAATCTGTGCACCACTACTAGACCCAGAACCTTGTCCCCTATTTGGGACTTTATGTAAGTGTTCATTCTTCCATGCTGCTTGTTTGGAGGCTCGAAGTGCAGTTCGAAATTCTATTCGCTCTTCAAGCCTTATATCATCATTATGATCCTCATCACCATCATCATCATTGTCACTCTCTTCAATAAGACCTTCTCTGCGAAGCTCAGCTATAATCTCTTCAATCCGTTGTGTTTTTTTTTTGTCCTTTTGGTGTTCTTTATGTTGCATCAGTGAAGTGATTTATTGTTTCACTTCTGGTGGGACATTCTTCCATTGTTGCACATTATTTACAGGATCCAGACCACTAAGGTGATATTTAAGTCGTATCACTCCAGCACCCTTCATTACAAGGCCACTGTCACACCCCAATTCGGGATTAAGAATTAATCTCGGATTAAAGTGTGAATCACACTCTAATTATAGAATTAATTTATATAACCAGAATGTGATGGAGGAAAATAAAATAAATAAAAATAAACTTCATACTATTCTTGTGCCACAACTGGATTCAAGCTTAATTTACAAAATAAGTCGTACTTTTGTACATTACATCTTTCTTAGTTTCAAAATCAAAACTAACTCCAACTTGGTTCACGCCTACTCAAAACAACTACTCCCAGTCAGCTTCACACTATCTTTCGCTACAATACCTGAAAAGTCTATGAGGGGGTGAGCTCTAACCAACAACTCAGTAGTGTAACAACCCGACCCAAATTTCACGATAAATTTAAATTTTTATTCGTAATGGCCATTTAGAGGCGTAGTGAGAGATTAAATTGTGAGACTCCGTATTTTTTTTCAAGGAGTTATTCTAAATATTTTGAGAATTTATTAGAGAAATTTTTTAAAGACTTTGGGATTTGATTTGAGAATAAAAAGGTTATGGCTTAATTTTTAATTTTCTTTTTTTAAATTGGGCTTGACCCAAAGTTGACTTTTAAAATTAATGAGCTTTTGAATTTGACTTTGGAACCGTTGAATGGGTCTTGATTCCACGAGTTCGTAGACACGAAGCACGTGTAAATCGGAGTTACGGTTTGGGTTTTACAGACGTTCAAAGTTGGGGGCATATTTGTAATTTTTACTTAAATGGTTTTTAAAACCCAAATCACTTCTCTCTTTCTCCCCGACTTCACTCTCTCTCTCTCTCTCTCTCACACACATTCCTCCCCGCGCATACACCCCCTTCCCAGCCACCATTGCCAACCACCCCAGCCAACCTCCAGCCAGTTTCCCGACCACCCAGACTCGCCGGCGACCTCCCCATCGGCCGGTCATCCCTTCCACTCCCTCACCACTTCGCCCAACCACCTACAAAGGAGTAAATAGCGCCGGAAGTCCCAACCACCACCACCATCTTCTCCGACCGACCCAGAACACCGACGAGCTTCCCCGATGCCAGCCCCCTCCTCCAGCCAGCTCAGCCCATGCGCACAGGAACAACCCAGAAATCGAGCTGTCAGCCCTGTGTTCCTTCCAAATTCTGGCCAAATTTTCAATGCAAATCATCCTGATTTTAGGTGGGTCTTCTTCCTTTTCCTCTGGGCTTTCAATTTCTTTTGGTTTTGTGGTTCAAAACTTTAAATTTAGGAAGTTAAAGTTTTGGATTATAGGGCCATTTCGAATTTCCTTGGGTTTCTGATTTGGGGGTTGTTAATTAGTGATGGTTTTTAACAAATTTCATCCCTAGGAACCTCAATTGTTGTTAGAATTGAAAGTTTAATTGAATTTGTGAAAATTGTATTTTTTGGCTAAAATTCAGACTTGGGGCAGCCACTCTGGGTGGCACCCACTGGGATTTTGAACCCCCATTGGTTTTTTTTAGGAATGTAAGTTTATTTTAGGGCAAAGGTTGAGTGAGTTTTTTATCTTGGTTGCGTTGAGTGTGGCTGGAGAAGCCGAAGTTGTGTTGGGGTGAAAATGTGAGACCTTGCCTATACCGAAATTTACTCGAAGACGAGCTTTTCGATCGAAACAAGCCTTGTGCTGGTTCCTTTTAAATTTAGGATCTGGTTTTAGAAGTGTATGTGACGTTGGATTGAGCTGCGAAGATTTTGGGGTATAAGGAGGCGTTTATGGATTTTAATTTGGGCATGTTAAAAAAATTCGTGGTCATTGAACAAGAGTCGAGTGAGACGTTAGGTTTAGCACCCACTTTGATGCCCTTGTGGCTAGACTAATAGTATTTTTATTTGTTTATTTTATAGGCGAGACTACCGTGGCACAAGACGATCCGACTAAGGATCGAAGTTAGAATTCTCGAGGTGAGTGGACTTTTGGTTTTCGAAATGTTTTGCACATTTTATAATTTAATTCTTTTCTTGATTTAATGGCGTATGGATTTAGTTAAAAAGGTTTGTGAGTGGACTGATTTTTTTTTTTTTTTTCTGAAATGTTTTATACGTTTGATGATTAAATTCTATTTATTAGTTATATTGCGTTTAAACTTAAGCTAAAAGATTTTGAGATAGAATTTGGTTTTTAAAATCTTATTTCCTAAGTTTAAATCGATGTTTATGGTTTGTGCATGACAATTTAAATAAGTTTTACATATTATCTTGAGGAAATTGATTTGAACTAATACATTCATCATGTTGGTTTATTTCCATCGGAGGGCATGTTTTAAACAAATTTGAGGAATTTCATTTATATTCGAAAAAAATCTTGTTTTAAGCCTTGAATAAAATTAAATATTTCTATTTGAAAATTGTGGTGGAAACTAAGGACTATGTGGTTTTGTGTATTCAAAGTTTCATGGATTTATGTATTGAGTTGTTGTGGGTTGAATTACATTTATTGTCTTGGGTTCGATTGAGTTGCGAAATTTTTAAAATTTATTGGGCAATAGTGTTTATATATATATGTGGAATGTAGGTTTATGTTCAAATGTAATTTCCTGGAAAGGCCTAAATCTATATGTTTTTATGGTTTGGTTCCAACTCACAGAAATTATATGGATTTATAAGATATTTTTATTCTCGAGATATGTTTGAAATGAGGCGATCTTTGAACGGTCAAAAATCTTGTTTGGGCATGAATGTTTTCGATATTAAATGAGCAATTTTAAACCGTCATATTAGTACCCCCTCAGCAGGTATAGATTTGCTCTGCACTTGCCTATCTAGAGATGACTCGGCGATATATGACCAGCATTTGCTCTGCACTCGCCTAGTCGGTGGTGTATGACCAGCATTATATATTGCTCTGCACCTGCCTAATCGGCGGTGTATGACCAGCATTACATATTTGCTCTGCACTTGCCAAGAGATAACTCGACAGTGTATGACTAGCATTTTTCAGCTATACGTGCACGTATAACCAGCAGTTCCCTGAGTACTAGTACGATGTGACTTTATTCAGTCCTTGAGATCTTACTTTGATTAAGTTTTAAGTTGTGATTTTTAATAATTTGACTGTTAGTGTTTTTATTTGAGGATTTAAATAGTATTACTATCTAATTTTTTTTTTTTTGTGGGAAGTTTTGATGTCTTCTGTATACTTGAGTTATTTAAAATCTATGCATTTGAAGGCTTCATGATGTTTTCGGAAAGGTTTGAAAACTGGCTTTTAAAACTAGGGGATTTTAAAAGAAAATCAAGTTTAGAGTTTACGAAAACTTCACGCTATTAAAACCTTTTATGTCCACTCACTGAGATTTTTCTCTCACGTCTTGTCTGTTTTGTTTTAAATTTCCCCCAGGTAGGAGCGGTCGAGCCAAGAGGAGTGTCGAGGCATTTTGAAAACGTTTGAGGACCTTGTAGGCTAGAGTTCCCTTATATCTTCATTTGTATAAAATCTAGATTTGCTCCTTTAACCAGTATAAATTAGTTATATATTATTTAGTTTATCCTTGGACGGGTCAGAGACCCTAGTTGCAGTTGTGGCAGAGGTGGCTGAATATTATAAGTGTTTTTCTTCTACAGGTCCTTTAAATTTGGGTTAGTCTATTTTCAGGGGAGGTTCTGCCGAATTTTCGGTAGGATTTCCTTTGGTTTTGGATCCTACAGGACCATTCTAGGTTTCGAGGTGAAATCCGGGGGCGGTCCTGTCAAGTAGGGACGTCCGACCATTTTCAGGGAAAATTGATTAAACTGAAACCAAGTGATATAACAGATGACATATATATAGTAATACTACTGATGTATGAATGTTATGCTGCACTTCCTTATTAATCCCTTGAAAAGTAAATTGCAATATATCTTCACTTCAATCACATCTGAAGTGCAATATATCTTAACTTCGATCACAACTGAAGGTGCCAATGCGCCTTAGGGTTTAGATCGCTTTATCAGTCTCTGCTGAATGGGCTTCTCTCCCTGCGCACACTACGAAATGTAAATTTAACTCTCAATCTCTTCTCACCACTATAACCTCCATTCTGAATGAATTATGCTTCACATTCAAAGAAATGCAGATTCAGGTAATGCATTACTATTTAATATATATAATTAACTAATTCATACTATGCTCAAGTCATTCAGATAATTCATATAATTCACGTATTAGTACACATATAATATTCTTCAACAAAAATTCAATATGATCACGTTTGCAATTAAAGGTTCCCAGATTCCCCTACCTTGAACTTGTGCTTAACTCGCCGCTACAGATTGTCCCGTACCTTTTGGTCGTCCTTCGAGCCTAAACTCATACAAGAAAATAACAAAAACCCACAATTAAATAAAGAACAAAAGTCGCTCACTCTCTAATCCTAGTGTGTGTGTAGTGAAAATGGAGAACAAAAAAACAAAAGTCGCTGAATCACAAGTTTGGGGCCTCGAATCGCAAAACGGAGGCCATCATCCAACTTGAAATCGAAATAACTGTGGGGAGGGACCTTTCTCCGGCGACCGGAGCCGCTAAACACTGCCACACCCACTGAAGGTGTGTGTGGGGTTGCTAGCGGCACTTTTCATCATCTTCTCCAAAAATTCTGCAACTTTCCAGATTTTCCTAATTTTTTCTCAACTCTGCCTTAACATTTGACTTATTTCATTACCAAATGTAGCAAACTTATACTCGTTTTAAAGATTTGAAACTCGGCTTTACAATTATACAAAGATCACTCAAAATGGACAGTTAAAACTCCAGATAATCGGCCCTAAAGTAGGAAACCCAAAAACTGCCAATTTTCCATAAAAATTCTAGATTTTCCAAACTTCCTCCAACTTCAATCATCTTCGATTATAACACTCCAAAACAGTTTCTATGACTAATAATTGATAAAATATAACTTGTACTTGAATTAAAACCAAAGAAAACACAACAAATGGATTTAAAATCATTAACCCCAAAACTGTAATTTACTCTCTACACCCCACCCGAAATCTCCATCAATCCCCACTTAGTTCCTAGGTTGTTTTGGACACAAAAACATCTCTAATCACTAAGTGAAACTCACCAAAATCAGAAATGACCAATAAGTTAAATTCCAAAGAAAACAGAGGGTGCCTGAAAACTAAGCTTAAATTCTTCTTCCTTTTTCCCTCTTTCCTTCTCTTTATTTTTCTTCCCTTCTCTGTGTATCTATTACTCTACTCTCTCTCTCTCTCCCTATCTTTCCTTCTTCTCCTTTCTCTCTTTCTCTCTCTAGTTTTCCTTTCCTTCTCTTCTTCTTCTCTCTTCATTTATTTCTCTGGGTTTTGGGTTTTGCTGGGTTTACTAGCCAAACCCAGCCTTACAACTCAAACCAACACTCACACACACACACCACCGCCCTCTCACTTAAACCTAGCCACTACCAAAGCTAACACACACACAACAAAAACACTCACACCAAAAACACACACACACAACTCACTGGAAGTTGTTGGATGTAAGTCCAGCAACTTCCCCCCTTTTTTTTAAATTTATTTTTAATATATATACATACATAATGTAAATATAAATAAAATTTAATTAAATAAACACATTTAAATATAATTAAAAAGGTAAAAAATATATTATTAATAAACATATAATTATAAACATAAACATTTTTGTTAAACACCAAAATAATTTGATCTTAAAAACTAGGTTATTACAGCCACAATATTTGCATAGTGAACCTTGTTTGCTACCTGGTAATGGATCTGCATGCGCTCAAGCTAGATCACGTGTTCTCTATTGTTATCCTACCTCAAGTGTAAGATTGTCAAGTTTTAGTATGGAAATGAAAGTAGGGGGTTGTCGTACCCAAGAGATTGGATTGAGATTTCAACCACAAGCTAGGTTGATTTTAGGGTTATAAAACTAACAAACAACCTACTATGTACTATGCAAATCCAAGACTAAACATAATGGTATGTGCAAATGTATAGTGTTTAGTTGTTGTTTGGTTGATTGATGATAAGTAACACTAGAATTTGAAACTAACAAATGGAAATGCAAGCAAATTTAAGTACAAATTAAATTCAATGATGATGAAGGATTTGGGGTTATTAAGGGTTTACACTAACCCTCCCATGTAACAAACAATGCAATTAGTGATTATGCCAAATTAGATAGATTAGATTCCCTCCTAACTCCCGATCAAGGTAAATTATGGCACATATTCTTTCATGTTATCAACTATCCCAACCAAGGTGATAGGTAACTACCTAAGATTAATGTCATAGCAAATCCTAGGTGCATAAAGTTCTAAGGATGAGGAAACCAAGCAATTAAAACAATCCAACCAAGGTGCTTTTAAATTACCATGCTCTTGTGCAACAAGCTTTAGAAACTAAAGGTTACTAATCTCCAATTTCTACATGACAACATTTCTTATATACACAAGTGGCAAATTCACACATACAAGTCATGATCTTTAAACTAGCATAAGAATGTATATATCCAAAAGGGCATTTATATCACAAATCACAAAGTCATTACATGGTTGGACTAGGGCTACATCCCTAGTCCCAAATCAAGAAACTACTCACTAGCCATAAAAGTTACAAACAACATCATAAATTGAAACATAAATGGCAACAAGAGGGAAAAGAGAAAAGTCTAGATGTTGAAGCCAAGCTCCCAAGGGGTGTCACTCCTCCAAGGATGCCCAAAATAGCTTCTTGTCCCAAGTGCCTCCAAGCTCCTCTTACAATAATGGTGGTGAATATGGTAGATGGGTTTGTGATGGTGTTTGGCTTTTTGGAGAGGAAAAGTTGATGGAGGGAAGATGGAGAAAAGAAATGATGAAGAAAGATGAGAAAAGGCTAGGGTTTTGGAAGATGAAAGATGAGATGTGTGTTTTTGAGATGAGATGAGATGAGATGATGGAATGAATGATGGAATGGGTGAAAATAGAGAGGATGGAGAGGGGAGCTCGAAATAGATAGAGTGTTTTATGATTTGGGTGAGTTGTTATGTCTAGAATATGTAGTTAGGATTAAAAGAAAATGAAGAGATAAGGTTTGGTTAATTAAAAAATGAGAATATTTCATCTTATCCTTCAATGGATGATCCTTGAAGGATATTAAGATAGGTAGATGTTCTCTTTTCCTCTTTTAGAACATTCACATTGTAGTTTCTGAATTTTGCTTAGAATGGGCGAACAAAGGAGAAGGAAAGAGAGCATGTGATAGGCAATTACCTAAAATGGAAAGATGCCTTGGGACCACTTTGTCCTTTTGCTGACAAGATTTCTGAGCTGTCTTTGTAGACCAATTTGAAGGTCTTAACCAACCCAAAAATTTACGTTTTATATATCAATAGAAAGCCCTGAATGTCTTCTTTTCAACCATATATTATATGCCTTAATCGAAGCTCGAACAAAAACGTTATGCCCCACACAATGCAGCTGACTCAATTCATCTTGGGTGCAGTTTTGGACTGACTTTGAAATTCAAAATGAACACCTTAAAAGTCTTCAAATGTCACGAAATTTAACCTGGAATAACTTCAAGGTGTTAGCTTCTATCTCCAATTGAATTCATGTCAAAATCTATTAAGGAGAATAAGGGTGAAATTTCTCATTTTATTGCGCGGAAGCCAAAAACACAAAACTAAATTAAATTTAAAGCTTTTAATCAAATGAACTCACAAAAACTAAGTAAGAGAAATATAAAAGGATGTGAATTTATGAGCATATCAAATACCCCCAAACTTAGGTTTTGCTCGTCCTCGAGCAAACAAAACACACAATAAAGAAAAATACAAGATAGGGCTATGAATTTCATAAGCACAAAATATTTCCTAGATTTTTCTCTAATGCTAATAACAAGACATGAAACACATGCTTGAGTGAGTGTGTGCACTATAAACCATATGTCAATTCAATGCATTCACAAGATATGCAATTCAAACTTGGACAACCAAACACTCATTGAAATGCTCTCTATTTTCACACAAGTCTTTAAGGGTTAGTGTATGCACTCAATGTAATAATGTGCATATGCCTCCATATGCTTGCTACTCAATCTCATCTCCACTAGTCATGCACAAAATATCTTGAATCAAAACGACTTTTATTAGGTTGTAATGGGGTTTAGGGTGAGGGGTTAAAGAAATGAAAATGAAAGGTTATCACAAATTCTAAGTAAACATAATGAGCAATTCTCTTGTTGAGATTTAAGAACTTTAAGGACTTTAAGATGCTTGCCAAAACTCAACCCTCAAACCATTCCCCCAAACTTAAACTAAAAACACTTTTTATTTCTTGAATAAATTTTTCTTTTTTTTATTCAATCCTTTCAAGTCAGACATGCAATTGTATTATCAAAGTTATCACATCCATACTCTGTTTGACAGTTGGACATGCAATCACAATCACACCTTTTTTTTTTTTTTTTTTGTATACATAGAACAACCTCACACTTGTCTTTCCCAAAACCCCCAAACTTATTTCTTTGCAAGCACCTTAACATAACTCAATCTCATATTGCTCACTAGTTAGGTTGGAAAGGGTAAGACTAGTGTTTAAGCAAAAGGGTAAGACATTTGTAGTGGAAAGAAATGAAAGGCTAAAATAAAGGCACAAAATGGCAATCTAATGGATATAACATATTTAGGGATCATACTCATTTGGCCATGGTGGATTCCTAATGCCTATATCATTTCCAAGATGCATTCATACATGACACAAAGCTTTGAGAGATATTAAGCAAGTTCTAGAGATGCAATATGCACAAGATTGATCACACAAGAAGAACAAAGTGCTAAGAACAATATATGCACTTCCATTAGGCTCAAAACTCACATATATGGCATAATTGGTTCACACAAATCTTACTATGCTTCTCTCATTACAATGCACCAAATTGACAAAGTTTGTGTAAATATATTCAAATAAGGTCTCATAACTCACTATTAACAAGAGAGGAACTTCTAAGATCTCAACATGCTCATTCTCTTCTTAGCCCTTATTAAACAACAAAAATTAAAAATTTTTAACAAAAGTTATCTTTCCCCCACACTTGAATTTAACATTGTCCTCAATGTTAAAAAGTGACTTTGAAAGTTTTCCATGAAAAATTCATGCATGGGGTGAAAGATAAACAACACACAACACAAAACACAACAATACAAACAATAAAGCAAAAATAAAGAAACTAAAAACAAGGTGAGGATCATGAAAAACTCCCCCTTGTAGACCTCCAACACTTGGGTTGCCTTTATAGTGCACAAGGAGCATCCTTAAAGTAAAAGACTTCCTCTTCTTCATTGAAGCTAGCAGAGAAGTAGAGCTTCAAACGGTGACCATTCACTTTGAACACATCCTCACTCTTCATGTTCTTGATTTCAATGGCTCCATGGGGAAAGACTTGAACTACTTGAAATGGACCACTCCATCTTAATCTAAGTTTGCCCAGAAACAACTTTAATCTTGAATTGTAAAGAAGCACAAGTTGGTTTGGCTTAAAATTCTTCTTCACAAGCTTCTTATCATGGTATGCTTTGGTTTTCTCCTTGTATAACTTGGCATTCTCATATGCCTCATACCTAAACTCATCAAGCTCACAAAGATCAAACTTCCTCTTCTCACCGGCCTTGATAAAGTTAAAATTCAATTTCTTAAGTGCCCACAAAGCCTTGTGTTCAAGTTCCACGGGTAGATGACATGTCTTCCCATACACAAGCCTATAAGGTGACATTCTCAAAGGTGTCTTGAATGCCGTTCTATATGCCCACAAAGCATCATTCAACTTCAAACTTCAATCATTTCTTGAAGTGTTCACCATCTTCTCTAAGATATGTTTGATCTCCCTATTTGAAATCTCAATTTGTGAAAGTTAATTTAGGTGATCTATTCACTTAATAAACTTGATTAATTTCACTTTCAGTGATCGGACCCCAATTTTTGATTTATGTGATCATTCAGGAACTAGTCAAACAAACACAACTCAGACGATTCAGTAACGAAAATATGAAACTCCAGATTGACTTCTAAAAACCAAAAATCATTTTTGTAAACAACACAAATCAAACACACCAAAGGATCAAGTGATATCCTATACACTCAGAGGACCCATCACAGTAGGCATCCCAGTGTTATCCACAACTACAGTGGTGTGTGATTAGCTAGACAGTTATATAAGACATATATCAATTTCAAGCATATAGCTACAGTACAGATTTGTGTTTAAAAGTTGAGTGAGTCAGTAAGCATAACAACACAGAAAGGAAGACGAATGCACACAAGATGTTCACCCAGAAAAACCACAAAGGGTAAAACTGGGGGTCTTTTTCAGCTGACCGGGCAATCCACTATAGAGGAGGTTCAATACAAAGGGAGCATACAGCACACAAGCTCAATCACTAAGTCCTAAACTAAGTGGCAGCTTTCTTACCCCTTTGTGCAACTTCCATAAGCAAGGCAATCGGTCATTCATGAAGAAGGCAGCTCCAACTCTAAGCTTATCAACCCATGACACCAATTCGCACCAAGCCCAGTAGATTCATCAATGTATGAACATGATATGCCAATGTTGGATTCTTTAAAAAAAAGATCAACCTTCTCAAGCTAGAGGCATGAAAAGGTTGATATTGAATCCTTCAACTAAAATCTAAAATGAATGTGTTTGAAGAATATATGAAAAGATTTAAACACTCAAACCCATTTAGAATTTTAGATGAAACAAAACAAGTTCAGAAAATCTTTTTGATTTTTAAGAATTAAAAGAACATTTTCTGAAATGTTAAAGATGAGCACTTAACCTGAAAAATACCCAGGCATAAAACCCGAAAAATACCCACTGAAAATGCTCATACACTCACACGAAAAGATCTGAACGGAATACATAATATACCCGTACACACACACACAACTTTCATGTTTTCCCGAGCCATGTGGAAGCCAATCAATGGCTGTCCACAAGAGACGAATGAGGGGCATATTCTCTTTGTCTTAGAGGGGTATCCTAGTATTACTAAGGATAGGAATGAGGAGCTGTAAAAAGGAATTTTGCTTTATTTTGCAAAAATCAGAAATGGGGAAGATGATGAATAGTGCTGATGTGTGTAGGTGTGTGGCGTGAATGGCAAAGAAGCAATCAGATCTGATTGATACAGTAGGGGAACCAAGCCATGTGCAATGCACATGCATGTTTAGTAAAAAACAGAACATGGGCTTTCAATGAAATGGGCTTTAAAAGTAAAACCCGAAATGGCCCCACTGTAGTGACTGTGACTTAAGTATCAACCACTGTACGTGAAAAATATTGTTCTTTATGATCAGTGAATGCCTAGTCAAATAGACAAAAAACTATTATTTTCATGAAATGAATGAAGTGCAGTATACCTTGAGTCTTTGTTCATTCTTGACTTCTTCAATACAGCTGAACTTGTCCTTAATCTAGCCTAAAGCTTGTGAGTGATTAAATAAAAATAAATACAATTGTTTTGACAAGGAAAATAACCAATATAACAAATCCTAGAAACTAACAATCTCCCCCTTTGGCTTTCCTTGACAAAACATCAACCCATTCACCTCACAAGACTCTCAACACTCAGCCCAACACTATGTTATAATGTACCTGCAAGAAGAAATACTTGCACAACACAGAATATGATAGTACAGCAACCAATGCAGTTTTAAAGCAGCAAGCAATCAAATACATTCTCCCTCTTTTTGTCATGGAAAGACAAAAGGACATACATAAAAAGAAAAGTTCAGTTCAAAAGCACAGAAAGTTGGAGAGATATTCAAGAGAAAAATACATGCTGAAAGAGTAAATTCCATAAAAGTCTGACTCCCCCTAAATTCTAACTCCCCCTAAATTCGAACTCCCCCTAAAGACTAACTCCCCCTAAAAGCTAACTCTCCCTAAAGCTGATAATCTGCAGTAGCTGCAGCATCTCAATACCGGGCTTGCAGAATATAGACATATAATATGAGGGGCCGTTAGAGAAGAAAATAGGCATGCAAAAAAGATTGAAATGCCCTTTAATGAACAGTAACCCAAAGAGCTGAATGGTCGTGTTAAAATGACTGTATGTGACGACTGCAGACCAATCAAATTGACAAAGTTCGTACAGAACAGAACTGGGACATAAAGCAGTCATGGAATTTGACGAAAAAAAAAGAGGAATCCTGGAAAAGTTGGAAGCAATGACACACAAGAAAAATCTACGAGTTAGATGTGTTTCAGGGATTTTATTTTTGACAAAACAACAAACACAATTGAAAAGAATTAACCACCAATGTCAACACTCTAATAGATATGGAAAATGAAGATTGCAAATTTTGTGCAAGAAAATAAGCATATTTGGGATATAGGGAGGCCAATGCTAGCATTCAAGACTTGTTCTAGATGGAAAAACAATGTCAAAGACAACCAAAGAGGTTAAATAAGTTTCATCCACAACAAGAGATTAGAATTTAACCACTCAAGAGAATTTCTAATTTGGGAACAAATCTTGAAAGCAAAGTTTTTCAACTCATGACAATGGCTATGAGAAAATTATTTTCATTTGTTTTGTTTAGGCACATCCCAAGTTAAGTGCAATGATTTGGTCCAATTTTGCGACTCTTTACCCTAGAACACCATAAAAACACCTTATTTCTCCCTAGGGCCGTGACTTCTTTGGTCACACTTTTTTTTTTTTTTGTTATTTTGTATGGTGCACATTTGTTCAAATGAGGAAAGTTTAGCTGAAGATGGGTCACAAATGAGGAATTATATTGAAGGGCTAAATTGCATCCTCAAACAAATTGTCTTTGAAAAGCATTTAACAAGTTTGATTGATTATGACAAAGTGTTAAATAAAAAAAAAATCTCAAGGCTAACATTTGACAAGAAGGAGGGATTATGCTTATTGACATGACTCATGTTATGCAAGAACCTTTTTGAATATCAAAGAGAGTGTGACAAATAATGTTAAGACCTTTCAAAGTGGTTATTTTCTTTAAAAGAAAAACTACTTAACCAAATAAAAGAAACTAAACAATGAAGCACATTTAACTACAAGGAATTATGCATGTGTACAAATGCCAATTGACTTCCGAAGACTAATGTGCTTTGGATTCTCTAGAGCTTTTGTAAAGATGTCTACAAGTTGTTGTTCGGAAGGAACAAAAGTCAAAGTAAGAGTTCCACTCTCCACAAGATCTCGAATGAAATGATGTCTTATGTCAATATGCTTGGTTCTAGTATGTTGCACCGGGTTCTTGGAGATATCTATAGCACTCATGTTATCACAATAGATGAGAAAAGTTTTCTCATCAATTCCATAATCGGCTAACATTTGTCTCATCCAAATGAGTTGTGTACAACAACTCCCTGCTGCTATGTATTCAGCTTCAGCAGTCGACAAAGAGACAGAATTCTGCTTCTTGCTATGCCAAGATACTAAGTTATTCCCAACATAGAAAGCACCACCCGAGGTGCTCTTCAAATCATCACTACACCCAGCCCAATCGGAGTCACTAAATCCAACCAATTTAGTGTTGGTATCATGGGTATACCACAACCCATAGTCAAGAGTCCCACTTACATATTTGATGATCCTTTTTGTTGCAAACAAATGAGATTCTTTGGGATCACTTTGGAACCTAGCACACACTCCTACCGCAAACGATATGTCCGGTCTCCTAGCTGTGAGGTAGAGGAGACTTCCTATCATGCTTCTATACAAGGTTTGGTCAACTTGCTTACCACTTGGATCCCTATGAAGTTTGGAGCTTTTACTCATTGGAGTAGTAGCCACTTTGGAAGACTCAAGCCCAAACTTTTTGACCAAGTTTCTAGCATACTTAGATTGGGAGATAAATATCCCACTATCTACTTGCTTAACTTGCAGCCCTAAAAAGAAATTCATTTCACCAACTAGACTCATTTCAAATTCACTAGACATTACATCAATGAATCTCTTAACATGAAAATCTGAAGTTGAACCAAAGACAATATCATCCACATAAACTTGAGCAATCAAGACATCATTTTTTAACCTTTTTACAAATAGGGTCTTGTCAACCGACCCTCTTTGATACCCATTGGACAACAAGTGATGAGAGAGTCTCTTATACCAAGCTCTTGGAGCTTGCTTCAGCCCATACAAGGCTTTCCTCAATTTATAAACACCATCTCTCATGTAAGGATCCTCAAAACCTTTTGGTTGTTCCACAAAAACTTCCTCATTCAAGTAACCATTTAAAAATGCCGTTTTAACATCCATTTGATACAATTTGAACTTAAGATGACATGCAATGGCACAAAGTAACCTAACGGACTCAAGTCTAGCAACGGGTGCAAAAGTCTCATCAAAATCAATACCCTCTAATTGAGAGTATCCTTGAGCAACAAGCCTAGCCTTGTTTCTAACTACATTCCCAAATTCATCAGATTTATTTTTGAAGATCCATTTGGTTCCAATGACATTTGTGTTGGCTGGTCTTTCTACAAGAGTCCACACTTGGTTTCTCTCAAATTGGTTCAATTCCTCATGCATTGCACTCACCCATTCCTCATGATTGAGTGCTTCTTTGACATTCTTAGGTTCAACAATGGACACATAGCACACATGAGCAAGTTCATTTGCCATTTGTTTTCTAGTCCTAACTGGCTGGTCTAAAGAACCTAGAATTACATCTTCACCATGGTTACACCTCACCCATCTTAGTTTTTCAGATCTGTCGCTCAAGGTTTTGTCATTTTGTTCGCTCTCTGACTTATCAAACTTAACAATTTTTGAGTCATCAGTAGGTTCATCACTGCCTGACTTGGACTCTTCTTTAACCAAATTATCCTCTTTAGGATCAGATTGTGGGAACAATCCATCCTTATCTGCAGCCATTTCAATAGATGCATCATGATCATCTATTTTCACATTTATGGATTCCAACATAGAATTTGTTCGCAAATTGAAGACTCTAAAAGCTCTACTGTTGGATGAATAGCCTAAAACAGACCTTCATCACTCTTAGAATCAAATTTCCCCAAATGTTCTCTATCCCTAAGGATGTAACATGCACTCCTAAACACTCTAAAGTGTGTAACCTTAGGTTTCCTACCCTTCCACAGTTCATAGGGAGTCTTTTTGGTTCCCTGCCTAAGGTAGACTCTATTTATGATGTAACATGCTGTGTTGACCGCCTCAACCCAGAAATGTTTAGCAAGATTTTTGCTATTCAACATCACTCTTGCCATCTCAATCAAAACCCTATTCTTTCTCTCAACGATTCCATTTTGTTGGGGTGTTATTGGAGTTGAGAATTCATGTTTAATACCCATTTGACAACAAAACTCATCGAATTGAGAGTTTTCAAACTCAGTTCCATGGTCTGATCTAATTCTGGACAGGGTTGACAGACTTGACATACCTTCATTTTTCAGCAGTTTCACAATCTTGACAAAATGATGAAATGTCTCCGACTTGTCCTTAAGAAATGACACCCAAGTGTACCTAGAAAAATCATCTACCATGACTAGGATGTATTTCTTTCCACCTATTGACAAGGTTTGGACAGGACCAACTAAATCCGAGTGAATTAGTTCAAGTGTCCTAGAGGTGCCTATGTCTTTGACTCTTTTGTGTGGTTCTTTGGTTTGTTTCCCCATTTGACATGGACCACAAATAAAAGTTTCGGGCTTTCCTATCTTTGGAAGACCTCTAACAACCTCATGCTTAGACAACTTGTAAAGGTCATGAACATTAATGTGACCAAGTCTTTGATGCCAAAGAGAGCTAGTGTCATCAATAGCTCTATTGCAAGTATTCTCAATTTTTCCAACATTGCCATCAAACACATAGCAATCATCCCTAGACCTAGGGGCATTCAAGATCTCCCTTCCTTGGGAGTCAACAATTCTACATCCACTCTTGGACATACACACTTCATCACCCCATTCATCACAAAGTTGGCTAATACTAAGCAAATTAGAATTCAGCCCATCAACAAATCTTACATTTTTCAATTCGGGTATACCGGGAATGTGTACAACCCCTTTTCCACTCACATAGGACTTCTCTCCTCCTCCAAAAGTCACACTCCCACCATCATAAGGAGCAAGAGAGGTAAAGATCTTATCTCCCGTCATATGTTTGGAACACCCACTATCTAGGTACCAAATGTTCCTCTTAGTGGCTGAAAAAGCATTCAAGGTTACTAGACATTTAGTGGAGCTCTTCACAACCCATCTTTGATGTGGACTTGGCTTATTTTTGGGAAGTGGGGTGACAAGTAAGGCAATTTTGGTTACCTCTTTGAGTAGATTGTTCACTTGCTCTTGTAGAGAAATATTTCTCTTTGGTTCACTTGATTTCTTTCCTCTAAGTTTGTTGCAATTTGGTCTAATGTGACCCTTAACATGACAATAATGACAAACCGGGACAAACTTTGTTTTTCTAAGTGAAGTAGAACAATCAATTTTTGTGACACTTGGTGTAGCTTGACTTGACTTAGAATGAGATGCATTTTGACCAATGTCAATGAAACCTAGACCCTTTTTGACACTATGATCAGATTCTGACTTGACAAAAATGGTCTTTGTGTTGGATACACTAGGACTATTTTCACTAAAACCCAAACCGGTCTTGTCCCCATGATGCTTTCCAATCCTAAGCATCCTATCAACCTTTTCAGCTCCAATGGTGAGCTCAACAATGCTCTCATTTGCTTTATGTACTTCTTTTTGAAGTTTCTCATTCAAAGATTTAAAGTAGATGTTGCTCTCCTTGAGCACTTTGACTTGACTCTCAAAATTTTGTTTCAAGATAGCCACACTTTCTAATTCACTCTCTAATGACTCAATCTTCTCACACAATTTCAATTTAGCATTCTTTAGTTTCTGATTTTCTTCCTTTATGCTAAGAGTTTCGATGAAAAGTAAGTCATACTTATCACAAAGTGCAGTGTAAGACTCATCATCAGGAGCAGATTCTGAGTCAGACCCACCATCAACTTGTTCAATCTCCTTGATTGAACAAGTTGTTCAACAAATGCAACAAATGCAACAAATGCAACTTCATCACCCTCAATATCGGAAGAAGACTCACAATCATTTGAGTCATCACTCTCACTATCACTTCAAGTGATTTTCATGGCTTTATTCTTACTTGAAGAGTAATTCTTTCTATTATTTGCACATTCAATTGCTATGTGACCTATTCCACCACAAGTGTAACATTTCACATCTCTCTTGGTTGTTCTTCCTTCTTTAAAGTTAGACTTCCTCTCTTGTTTTCTCTCAAATGAATTCTCTCCTTGAGGTTTGAATTTGAACTCCTTAAAGTTGTTACCACTAGTTCTAGCTTCTCTCCCTTTATTTCTAAGAATTCGTCTAAATCTTTTGACAAAAAGGGCAACCTCATCATCAGACATGGATGATTTTTCACTCAAGTTTTCACTCATCTCTTTGACACTTTGCAAAGCAATATCCTTTGACTTCTTGCTGTCCCTTTCATCCATTTCAAGTTCCATCTCAAAAGTTTTAAGCTTTCCTACCAATTTACCAATTTTGAGTTCATCCAAATTTTGGACTTCTTGTATTGCATGTTTCTTAGATTGAAATCTCTTAGGTAGAGATCTAAGAACTTTTTGGACAATGGTAGACTCCTCATAAGGTTTACCTAGGGACATGGCTTCATTTGTGAGGGCTTCCAACCTTTCATAGAACTCGGAAAATGACTCGGACTCTTTCATCCTAATTTCTTCAAATTTGGCGTGTACCATTTGAAGCTTAAGTGACCTAACTTGTTTGTCCCCTTCATGAACAACCCTAAGTTTGTTCCAAGCTTGCCTAGCCGTGACACAATGTTGTATGTGTGCAAATTGTGAGGAAGATAGTGCAGTGACAATAGCATTTCTAGCCTTCTTGTTGGAGCTAGAAGCCGTGACTTCGGCTAAAGACCATTCGAACCTAAGCTTAGGAGTTTCAATCCCATCAACAGTTCGTGTGGGAGGAATCCACTCAACAGTGAGATACTCATATGCCAACTCGTCATAGGCATCAAGGAAAATTTCAAATTTTTCTCTCCAAGCAGCGTAGTTGCTGCCATCAAAAAATGGAGGAGAGTTGCAAGATCCTGCAACACGATCTATTTCCATCTAGACACACCTAGAAAACAGACAACACCCTAAGATCTCTCTATTTGCTTTTAGAGTAGCGCTCTGATACCAATTGAAAGTTTAATTTAGGTGATCTATTCACTTAATAAACTTGATTAATTTCACTTTCAGTGATCGGACCCCAATTTTTTGATTTATGTGATCATTCAGGAACTAGTCAAACAAACACAACTCAGACGATTCAGTAACGAAAATATGAAACTCCAGATTGACTTCTAAAAATCAAAAATCATTTTTGTAAACAACACAAATCATACACACCAAAGGATCAAGTGACATCCTATACACTCAGAGGACCCATCACAGTAGGCATCCCAGTGTTATCCACAACTACAGTGGTGTGTGATTAGCTAGACAGTTATATAAGACATATATCAATTTCAAGCATATAGCTACAGTACAGATTTGTGTTTAAAAGTTGAGTGAGTCAGTAAGCATAACAACACAGAAAGGAAGACGAATGCACACAAGATGTTCACCCAGAAAAACCACAAAGGGTAAAAACTGGGGGTCTTTTTCAGTTGACCGGGCAATCCACTATAGAGGAGGTTCAATACAAATGGAGCATACAGCACACAAGCTCAATCACTAAGTCCTAAACTAAGTGGCAGCTTTCTTACCCCTTTGTGCAACTTCCATAAGCAAGGCAATCGGTCATTCATGAAGAAGGTAGCTCCAACTCTAAGCTCATCAACCCATGGCACCAATTCGCACCAAGCCCAGTAGATTCATCAATGTATGAACATGATATGCCAATGTTGGATTCTTTAAAAAAAAGATCAACCTTCTCAAGCTAGAGGCATGAAAAGGTTGATATTGAATCCTTCAACTAAAATCTAAAATGAATGTGTTTGAAGAATATATGAAAAGATTTAAACACTCAAACCCATTTAGAATTTTAGATGAAATAAAACAAGTTCAGAAAATCTTTTTGATTTTTAAGAATTAAAAGAACATTTTCTGAAATGTTATAGATGAGCACTTAACCTGAAAAATACCCAGGCATAAAACCTGAAAAATACCCACTGAAAATGCTCATACACTCACACGAAAAGATCTGAACGGAATACATAATATACCCGTACACACACACACAACTTTCATGTTTGCCCGAGCCACGTGGAAGCCAATCAATGGCTGTCCACAAGAGACGAATGAGGGACATATTCTCTTTGTCTTAGAGGGGTATCCTAGTATTACTAAGGATAGGAATGAGGAGCTGTAAAAAGGAATTTTGCTTTATTTTGCAAAAATCAGAAATGGGGAAGATGATGAATAGTGCTGATGTGTGTAGGTGTGTGGCGTGAATGGCAAAGAAGCAATCAGATCTGATTGATACAGTAGGGGAACCAAGCCATGTGCAATGCACATGCATGTTTAGTAAAAAACAGAACATGGGCTTTCAATGAAATGGGCTTTAAAAGTAAAACCCGAAATGGCCCCACTGTAGTGACTGTGACTTAAGTATCAACCACTGTACGTGAAAAATATTGTTCTTTATGATCAGTGAATGACTAGTCAAATAGACAAAAAACTGTTATTTTCATGAAATGAATGAAGTGCAGTATACCTTGAGTCTTTGTTCATTCTTGACTTCTTCAATACAGCTGAACTTGTCCTTAATCTAGCCTAGAGCTTGTGAGTGATTAAATAAAAATAAATACAATTGTTTTGACAAGGAAAATAGCCAATATAACAAATCCTAGAAACTAACAACTTGTCCACTAGTTTGTGGATGATAGGGAATGCTCACTTTGTGCTTCACATCATACTTCTTGAGTAAGGTTTCAAGGGGCTTGTTGATGAAATGTGATCCTCCATCACTAATGAAAACCCTAGGAGTGCCAAACCTTGAAAAGATGTTCTCCTTGAAGAATTTCATAACCATCTTGTGATCATTTGTCTTAGATGCCACGGCCTCAACCCACTTTGACACATAATCAACACACGTAAGAATATATAGATTTCCATAGGAACTAGGGAATGGTCCCATAAAGTCAATGCCCCAACAATCAAACAATTCAACTTCCAAGATATTAGTTAGGAGCATTTGATTTCTTGATGAAATGTTTTCAACCCTTTGACATCTATCACAACTAGTAACAAAAGCATATACATCTTTAAATATGGTAGGCCAAAAGAATCCACTAGTGAATACCTTAAGTACAGTTTTTTTGCTTCCAAAGTGTCGTCCACAAGCATATGAATGACAATGCATAAGAATGCTTTGAACTTCATCTTGGTGCACACATCTTCTCATCACTTGATCTTTGCACATTTTGAACAAGAAGGGATCATCCCAAATGTAGTGTCTTACCTCCTCAAAAACCTCTCTTTGGCTTGGTAGTCAAACTCTTTAGGCACAAACTTGCCTCCACTAGCATGGTAGTTCACAAAATGCACAAACCAAGACAAAAAATCTTCTCTAGTAGTCATGACAAAAAGGCTCTCATCCGGAAAAGATTCACACAAAGGAATGTGAGAATCATCACCTCCTTCACAAATCTTGACAAGTGATCCGCAACAAAGTTCTCTTTTCCGGGCTTGTCTTTGATCTCAATATCAAACTCTTGTAGCAAGAGTATCCACCTTATAAGCCTCGGTTTTGCGTCTTTCTTGGACAAGTAATACTTCAATGCACTATGATCCGTGTGCACAATGACTTTGGCACCCAACAAGTAGCTTCTAAACTTCTCCAAAGCAAAGACAATGGCAAGTATCCTTCTCCGTTGTGGTGTAGTTGAGTTTAGCATCATTCAAGGTTCTACTTGAATAATAGATGGCATGGAGAAACTTGTCCTTCCTTTGTCCCAAAACGGCTCCAAGTGCATAGTCACTAGCATCACACATCAACTCAAATGGCATACTCCAATCCGGTGCATAAATGATAGGAGATTTGATAAGTAACTCCTTGATCTTCTAAAATGCATGTAGGTAAGCCTCATCAAACACAAATGGTGCATCATTGGCTAGAAAATCACAAAGTGGCTTTGATACATTGGAGAAGTCCTTGATAAATCTTCTATAAAAATCGGCATGGCCAAGGAAGCTTCTCACGGCCCTTACACTTGTAGGTGGCGGTAACTTCTCAATGAGCTCCACTTTTGCTTTATCCACCTCAATCCCTCTTGGAGAAACAACATGCCCCAAAATTATGCCTTCTTGAACCATGAAATGACACTTTTCCCAATTGAGCACAAGGTTGGTTTTTTCACATATTTGAAGTACAAGATCCAAGTGGTGAAGATAATCATCAAAGGAAGAGCCAAAAACACTAAAATCATCCATGAATACCTCAATGGAGCGCTCCACCATGTCACTAAAGATTGACATCATGCATCTTTGAAAGGTGGCCGGAGCATTGCATAAACCAAAGGGCATCCTCCTATATGCAAAAGTGTCATATGGACAAGTGAAAGTGGTCTTCTCTTGATCTTTCAGTGCTATAGGGATTTGATTGTAGCCACTATACCCATCAAGGAAGCAATAGTAGGAATGGCCCGCCAATCTCTCCAACATTTGATCAATGAATGACAATGAGAAATGATCCTTCCTTGTAGCATTGTTGAGCTTCCTATAGTCAATACACACCCTTCAACCCGTGGGGAGTCTTTGTGGCACAAGCTCTCCCTTCTCATTTACTACCACGGTCACTCTACCTTTCTTGGGCACAACTTTAACCGGTGACACCCACTTTGAATTCGAGATGAGATATATCACTCCCACATTAAGTAGCTTCATGATCTCCCATCTAACAACTTCTTTCATAGAAAAGTTGAGTCTTCTTTGAGCATCCCTTGTTGGCTTGTTATCATCTTCAAGGAGAATTCTATGCATGCACAAACTAGGGCTCAATCCCTTGATATCGGCTATGGTCCATCCAAGTGCTCCTTTGTGTTCTCTAAGCACTCTCATAAGATTATTTTCATACAAATCACTTAAACAAGAAGACACAATTACGGGCAACGTGTGGTTTTCACCAATAAAAGCATACTTTAAATGTGTAGGGAGAGGTTTAAGCTCAAGATTAGGGGGGCATGCAATTAATGGGAGTAAAGGAGTAGGGTTAGAAGGACATACCTCAAACTTGGGAGCCAAGTGTGGTGTGTAGGGCCTCACTGCCTCAAGTGTCTCTTCTTTCATGAAATCCATGCCATTGTGCATGATACAAGTTTCCAAAGGATCCTTTGTTGATGTCTCAATGAATGTATTCTTTATAAATTTGTCAATGCAATCCATCACTTCAATCCGGTAACAATCATGAGCTTGTGATGGCTTCTTCAATGCATCAAAGACCCTAAAGGCAATGGTAGTGTCATGAACAGTCATGGTCATAAGCCCTTCCTTAACATCAATTTTGGCACTCGTCGTTGCCATAAATGCACGGCCAAAGATGATAGGTAAATCATTTCCACTTGTTTGTACCTCCTCCATGTCAAGAATAATGAAATCCGCCGGTATAATGAGCTCATCAACCTTCACAAGAACATCCTCCACCACTCATCTTGGATACACAATGCTCATATCCGCCAATTAAAGAGAAATAGTGATGGGAGAGATGTCTCCAAGATCTAATGTCTCATACACATGATAAGGCATAAGATTGATGTTTGCCCCTAAATCCATTAAGGCTCTCTCAAAAGGTTGGTTTCCAATGGTGAAAGGGACAGTAAAGGAGCCCGGATCCTTCAACTTTGGTGGAAGCTTCCTTTGCAAAACCGCACTCACTTGCTCACTTAGTACCACCTTGTCATTATTCTCAAATTGTGTCTTGTACCTCTTGTTTGTGCATAAATCCTTCAAGAACTTAGAATATGAAGGAATGATCTTGATAGCATTGAGGAGTGGAATGTTAATGTCCACTTTCTTGAACAACTCAAGAAGCTTATTCTTCTCTTTCTCTTTCTCTTTCTTTGCCTTGGCTTCTTGCTTCCTTTGAACTTGAGGATATGGAAGTGGTGGCTCAAAATCTTGCACTATATTCAAAAGAAGGTTGAATGTGATACCTATCTTGAATGGTCTCTCGAATTGTTCTTTCTCTTGCTTCTTCTTGATGCTACTTTCGGCCTTGGTATTAAGATTGTCCTTCAAAGCCTTAGGATAACCATCATTGTACCCCAAATTCACCTCACTATCACCCAATTTCATGACATTCCCTTTGTTCTTCTCTTGCTTCTCAAATCCGAGTGGTGCAAGTGGCTTTCCTTGTTGTGCTCCCTAAGTTGCTCTTGTACCTCTTCCTCAAAGCTTGGCAAGGTTACTTGATTGTTGTACTCCTTGCCACTTCTCAAAGTAGTGATAAGTTTAGTTTGCTCATGCTTTGAATGGTTCTCAACCATGCTTGGAAACACACCTTGCTTCCTTTGGAGGTGATTTTTCCCTTGTCTTCCTTGTACCTCTTTCTCTTGATTTACCCCTTGTAAACTCTATTAATTTCTTCCCACTTCTCAAAATAATGTGTGAACACTATAAGTCACAAGGATAAGAGAAAGAAACTCAAGATAGCATCCAATGTCAATAAAAGAAAATGATAACTAACAAATGTATACAAAGTAATACACAAAAAGTGAAGCAATTAAACTAAAACGCAACAGAAAACTAGTTTATGACCTCTGCTCAGTTTTTAGCTTATAACTTTTAAACTGCTGATCCGATTTTGACGTTCTTTATATGGTTGGATTCAGGACAAAAAAATAAAGAACCCTACATGAACCAAATTCGTAAAATAGAAACCAAACAAAGTAGTTTAATCCATAAAGAAACACTATGTTTTCTAACAAAGTAAAAACAAATTTAAAACTAAAAATTTGAAAATTTTTCTTCTTTTTTTTTTTATACTAAATAAAATTAACCCTAAATGCAACCCAAGCTTAGGATCAAAGTCCTAGGACTCCAATCCCCAGCAACGGCGCCAAAAACTTATTGTTATCCTACCTCAAGTGCAAGGTTGTCAAATTTTAGTATGGAAATTAAAGTAGGGGGTTGTCGTACCCAAGAGATTGACTTGAGATTTCAACCACAAGCTAGATTGATTTTAAGGTTATAAAACTAACAAACAACCTACTATGTATTATGCAAAGCCAAGACTAAACATAATGGTATGTGCAAATGTGTAGTGTTGAGTTATTGTTTGGTTGATTGATGATAAGTAACACTAGAATTTGAAACTAACAAATGGAAATGCAAGCAAATTCAAGTACAAATTAAATTCAATGATGATGAAGGATTTGAGGTTATTAGGGGTTCACACTAACCCTCCCATGTGATGAGTGTTCATTTTACGTTATTTTATGATACTAACTCCCTAACCTAGAGTGTTAGAACTCGATACTTTTGTGTCTGTTGTCTTGTTTTTGTGTTTTTAGGTTAAATGAAGCAATGATGGAGAAAGAAGCTAAATGAGGCTATTTTGAGCTAAAAATGGAAGAAATGGGAAAAAGAATCTTGAGGGAATCTGCTAGAAGGATCTGAAATCTGGAAGGAATCTTTGGAGAATCTCAGACATAATCTTTTGGGGAATCTTTTTGTCAAGGTTGACTTTTGATCAAAGTCAATGGTCAACCATGCCACATCATCACACGACATGGACCACATATGCAGCCCATGCACTATGGGCCATGCACATAACCCTAGCCCAAAGGACCAAGGTCATGCGCCTATTGCAAGCCCAATTGGAGGAAACCCAAGTTGAGCCATTCCAAGGTCCAAGAGCCCAAGCTGCACTTACTCAGCTGACCCAAGGCTCAAGGAAGGAATCCTTCATGCTCAAGGGAAATCTCATAAGATTCAGTCAAAGATCACAAGGAATCCTAGTTGAAGAAAAAGTTAAAACCCTGGAATATGAACACTAAATTTCGACAGTGATTTTGTATTTCTACAGAGTGAATCAGATGTCATGCCATATATGGTTGGAAAGCTACGGATGTTAGCTTCGCAAAGAATTTTATGGATTTCGATTTCGAGTTTTCTAGCTCAAGATATGGCCATTTTAGTAGAGATAGCACAGCAGTTCCGCGAGCTGAAAAGAAGTTACGCCCAAAAAGAGCCCAACTCATACAGCCAGCCCACTTGCAACCCATTAAGCCCATCACGCCTACAAGGTTGCAGCAGCCCATGTTCTTTTAATGAAACCCTAGCCGCACCTTGTCTTTTCCTTGCCTCCCAAGGAATCCTCACCTCACCTCACCTCTATAAATATATCCTATTCTCTCATTGTTTAGGGTTCCCATATTTTTATATTTCATTAGGTCATACAATTCAGAAAAGAGAGGATATCCGAATAGAGAGAGAAAGTGAGAGGGTGGCGCCACTTGAGGAAGAATGAGAGACCATGTGCCGCAGCCCTAGCTCTCTATGCCGTGAGCCTCCTTGCTGCTTGTCTCTCCTCTTCTTCTCTCTTGTGCCGCTGCCACCCTCTTGTGATGTTCTTTGTTTTTCTTTTGATTTTCTTCTTTTTCTTTAGTTAATTAGTTTGTTCTTGCTTTCATTGTGGATTCAATTATTATAATGGAAGTTAGATCTTTTATTTTCTTTATTATTATGTTTTGAGTTTTTATTGCTTTGCTAAGTTGGATGATGAAACTTTAATTGTGAGTTATGCAATGGTGACACTTGTGATTTATTTTGATGCATGTAGTAAATCTTTGATCTCTAGTAAAATTGATTCTATTTGTTTGCACCCTTTGACTAGCTACCTTAGGGTAATTGCATCTAGATTATGTTGTGAAATTAAATATGCTCAAAAGGTTGATAATTTCAATTGGTAGCAAGTGAGTATCCTAAGAACGTACTCATGAGAAAAGGGATCATTGGATGTTCATAGGTTACATTAAGGTGGGTCTATGCTCCATGTGTTTACCGTTTTCACAAAACTTAATGACTCTTGTATGGTTAACATGCGCCTAGGGAATGCCTAACAAAGCTCTTAGGACACATGTAAGTTAACTGACTAGGGGAGGCCTAAGAAGCTCCTAGTTTATGCATAAGGAGAACAATAGTTAGTAGTGTCCTCAAAAAGGCCTTCGGCTGGTAAACTTTATTACATTTATGCATTATCTTGAATTGCTTGGTTGTATTTCCATCAATTGGTGTGGATTCTGAATTCTTAGCATTGCAATTGTTTATGTGTGTGTGTAGTGTGTGTGAGTTTCACAATCTACAAACCCCCCTGCCGTGTATGTGTGTTTAGTGAATCTAATTGGTAAGTTGAATTGGTTTGATGTGTATTTACCTATTTCTCGTGGGATCGACCTCGTACTTATACGATATGCTTACATGAGCGATTCGTATACTTGCGAGCTACAACTTGGTATTCGTTTCTAAATTCTAAGTAAAACAAGTTGTACAAAAAGGAGCAACACCATGTAACAAACAATGCAATTAGTGATTATGCCAAATTAGATAGGTTAGATTCCCTCCTAACCCCAATCAAGGTAAATTATAGCACATGTTATCAACTATCCCAACTAAGGTGATAGATAACTATCTAAGATTAATGTCATAGCAAACCCTAGGTGCATAAAGTTCTAAGGATGAGGAATCCAAACAATTAAAACAATCCAACCAAGGTGCTTTTAAATTACCATGCTATTATGCAACAAGCTTTAAAAACTAAAGGTTACCAATCTCCAATTTCTACATGACAACATTTCTCATATGCACAAGTGATAAATTCACACATACAAGTCATGATCTTTAAACTAGAATAAGAGCATATATATCTAAAATGACATTTATATCACAAATCACAAAGTCATTACATGGTTGAGATAGGGCTACATCTCTAGCCTCAAATCAAGAAACTACTCACTAGCCATAAAACTTACAAACAACATCACAAATTGAAACATAAATGGAAACAAGAAGGAAAAGAGAAAAATCTAGATGTTGATGCCATGCTCCCAAGGGGTATCACTCCTCCAAGGATGCCCAAAATAGCTTCTTGTCCCAAGTGCCTCCAAGCTCCTCTTACAATAATGGTGGTGAATATGGTAGATGGGTGTTGTGATGGTGTTTGGCTTTTTGGAGAGGAAAAGTTGATGGAGGGAAGATGAAGAAAAGATGGAGAAAAGAAATAATGAAGAGAGATGAGAAAAGGCTAGGGTTTTGGAAGATGGAAGATGAGATGTGTGTTCTTGAGATGAGAAGATGGAATGAGTGATGAAATGAGTGAAAATAGAGAGGATGGAGAGGGGAGTTCGAAATTGAGAGAGTGTTTTATGAAAAGATGCCTTGGGACCACTTTGTCCTTTTGTTGACAATATTTCTGAGCTATCTTTGGGGAGCAATTTGAAGATCTTAACCAACCAAGAAATTTACGTTTTATATTTCAATAGATACCCTGGATGTCTTCTTTCCAACCATATATTATATGCCTTAATCGAAGCTCGAACAAAAAAGTTATGCCCCACACAATGCAGCTGACTCAGTTCTCCTCGGATGCAGTTTTGGGCTGACTTTGAAATTCAAAATGAACACCTTAGAAGTCTTCAAATGTAACGAAATTTAACCTGAAATAACTTCAAGGTGTTAGCTTCTATCTCCAATTGAATTCATGTCAAAATTTATTAAGAAGAATAAATGGTGAAATTTCTCATTTTATTGCTCGGAAGCCAAAAACACAAAACTAAATGAAATTTAAAGTTTTTAATCAAATGAACTCACAAAAACTAAGTAAGAGGAATATAAAAGGATGTGAATTTATAAGCATATCATTCTCCCTCCCCTGGCCATTGGATATATAATATATTCCTAAATTCTAATAAACAATAACAAAAAGACATACACAATAAGTCAATAACAAACAAATTTACTCGTGAAAGTTCAAAAAAATTTAATCTAATCCAATTTTATTCCAACGTAGGCTATGTAGCTTGGTTTTATAATTTTTTGATCTTGTAGGCATTAAAAGCATAATAAGAATAATAATAAATACTTTTATTTCTTTGATAAAAGTTTGGAAAGCATATTAATTATACACATTTCTATTAAAATTTGTTATCACATTTGAATATTTGATTTGATGATAATTTTATCTTTTAATAAAAAACAGTCTCTATCTAGTATCCATACATAATTTGTATAATTTTTCCATCCGAACCATACTCTATAGTCTCTATCCATAATCAATTTCACTCAATTAAAGGATTAAAGGGGAATTTGACAATTCACAAATTCAAAAACTCACAAATTCTTCAAATTGGAAAACAAAACATTAGGAGAACAAAAGCCCTGGTGAGGGGAGGAAAACCCACAAAAAATTTTGATGATCGGAGGCCGAAGGTGGCTGGAATCGACGAGACAAGCTGACGGCAGAGGTGGGTTCCAAGCAAATTTGCGCGCGCAAGGGGAGGATGGCCGGCGGCTGGGGGTCACTCCGATGGTCTTGGGCTGCCGAGATATGGCCATAGATGGAGCTCCGGTCACACGCCAGGGAGAGGAAGCGAGAAATCGCGAGGGAGAGAGAGAGTGAGAGAGAATAAGAGAGAGAAAGACATGCCAAAATGGGAAAAGTCCCATTTAAAATTCGAAATTTTGACGAAATTTGGTATATTTCGGTCGAAAGTTTCCGACATCACGCCAGACATTTGTAGAAATCAAGCTCAAAATTTCCTAAAATTTCGGCAAAATTATCGAAATTTTTTCAAAAACTAGTTGGTTTCGTGTTAAAATTTCCATAGCCCCAAAAAAAGAAAATTTTGCCGAAATTTTTGAAATTTAACTCCTTCGGTATGATTGGGTTTGCTAAACTTGTTTTATTGAACTTGTCTGGGCATTTTTCTAAACTTTATGAATGAAGAAAGTTGAGTATTTGTTGTGTGGTGGTGGTGGTGGTGGTGGTGGTGGTGGCTAGTAGACCACTTCACCATATTGGGCTTTGATGTTTCTTTTAGAGAAATATAAAACTATTGGGCATTTTCTAAACTTAAAAGTTTTATAAAATTTGGGCCCAATATGAAGTTTAATTAAAATAATGACAAAGCTCATAACCTAAAAGACATTGTTCTAGTATTGGACTTATCGTGCCCAAGGCTCAAACACAACAAGTATCCTATGTGGGCCTCATCTTGTAGAATGGGCCCAATGATAATTCATTTATGGAATTGAGCATTATATGGGCCTCATTTTTAGAATGGGCTCAATGCTAATTCATTTATGGAATTAGGCATTATGATGTTTTAATTCTATTTAAAACCATGGGAATCTTAAAGTACCCATACACTCAAGAAATTGTTATGGACACCCATATGTGAATGACCCATATATGTGAGATTCTTGGTATGGCATGATAGATATTCAACAATGATTAAATATCGGATGATTATGGACTAGGCCATAGTATAACCTAGATTTATATTCTTCTCTTACCCAATGTAATTCCCTCTAGGCCCAATGGGCTAGAGTTTATTTTTTCATAATGTATGTAAAAGAAGGCTTGCAGAATGGAGCTTGGCGAAGCTTGTTCGAGTGGATAATACAAGGCCCGAGATCCATCTAGTAGAATGGGTTCAACGCCGAAATAGGATTTTAATTTACCGCGTGACGTAATTAAAATCAAGTATCAACCCGAGACCATTGATTCAATGTATTGGCTAACATTGAATCAAAACTAGAAGTCCATAATCATCCCGAGACTTGCGATTCTTTGTCAATTGAGTGAAACTTCCTTCCCTTCACCAAGTAATAAAGATTGACTTCCATCTTAAAAAAAAATGTTTTCAAAACAATGGAAGATCTTTGATTACTTGATTTTAGGTTTATGTTAAATAGTTTCATATATTCCCACAAATCTTTGAAGAAGATGTTTATAAAATAAAAGGGTTTTATTTGCAATAAACTAGTATGAGTATGATGAGCTATTTAGAATCTATCACTGACTTATAATTGCGAAGGTCTAAATGTGTATGATTTAGTTATCATATACATATATGTATGATGCATGTTGTGTATGTCATGAGACCTATTATCAAACATTCCCTCATGATAGAAATATCAATTTGAGAAGCACTAAGGCGGTCGGTAAACCGCTTAGACGTGACATTCCTCGACAATGGATGAGTCTGTTAGGATTTTATGACTTGCAGGATGCCATTGGATACAAGGTATTTTCCATATGAGTTGTCATTTCCTAAGAATACCTTCCATAACGAAAGTGATACGGGATTAGGATACCATATGTGTCAAGATCTGTTAGGTGAGACATATTTGAGATCTGTAAGACCGTATGTGAGTTTGGGTGTAACTTGACCATAAGACCGTATGTATGTGATCCGTAAGACCGTATTTGAATACATCGCACGTTTCTAAGAAAATGATAGAAGCTTAAGAATGAATCCTTAGTTCCTGATCAGAGATTATCTTCCATACTCTTGGATATCAAGTAAGGAATGGGTTTGAAGAATGTAGTTACAAATGATTCTGAAAGTGGTGATCAGATTCTAGTTTGAATACGATTGGAGAGTGGCGCAGCGGAAGCGTGGTGAGACTTAGACAGACTAGTCATGTCAACACGTGATCATTAGAGGAGTTAGCGAGGTCTCCCTTGCACTCAAAGGTCATGACTCATCTGAATGCGCAGGCTAGACCATAGTATATGTTTTGGGTACGCACTTCTTAGTATTACATAGTCGTCACGTTGGAGAATCAAGAATTTTAACCTCTAGTTGGTTTCGATTCTAGCTACACCCTGACAGATTTAGTATTAAATATACTTGTTAAGACCCATGATGGACTACATAGACTAATCGCTTGGAGCAAGATTTTTGGTTTCCTTAAGATAAGGCGAAATGTTATATGGATTACGATGATTAATCGTGCAGAGAACTCATAGGTCAACTCAAGTAAATTAGCTAGCACTTCAAGCTTATATTGTGATGGACAGATAGTATAGTCACGATCATGTGCTGATAACGATCTTGAGGACTAGTCATGTGGAATTTTGAATCAATGTGAAGTCCACCCACTTGCTACCTATTCGTGAGACATACTCCATTGACATAGGAACGAAACCTCAGTAGATCGTAAAACAAGTTGCATGGTGCATTATTACCCATCAACTTGAGACAAAGACTTGTAGCTCACATATCCTTGATTTTGACTTAGATACGGCCCATTTTGAGGATTAACGTATAATCTTTGGATCAGGAAAACAAAGAATTTCGTATGAGGATTTAAGTTAAGTCTCATAGTTGAATCGTACATTGGAGAAATCTACTTGGAAACTAGGGAAGGAGATAAAAGGTAAGCATTCACTTATCTTTTACAAGACATACTAAATATTTCAAGGACAAAATTTTTTTAAGGGCCGGTTTTAACGACCTAACCCAAATTTTACTAGAAATTTAAATTTTTATTCAACTCTGGTTTTAAATGGCTTTAAAGGAAGTTAGTTTGTGGGACCTTGAAAAAAATTTATAAATTACTTTGGAAATTTTTAGACTGTAATCATTTTTATAAGAGATTTATTTGAATTTCGAAAATTTAGTTAGAAGCGTATAAAGAGGTTGAAACGGTGGGAAGTTCAAATTATTTGATAACCTATTTTATGCTTTCACCAAAAATCAATTTGACGGAAATTGGATTATTCAGTTTTACAACAATTTATATTTTGTAATTTATAAAAGTTTGACCCAAAAGTTGACTAAAATATTTAATTGGTTTTTGGTGTCGATTTTGGGATTGTTGGAAAGGTCCTATCAACTGGTATCAGAGCATTATGTCACGCCCCGAATCCCAGGCACATGAAATACATAAAAACACTTTAAACCTTTTTTCTCTTTCTAATGAGTCATGTGAATGTCTGTATTGAAGTTAATTATTATTGAATTAGGCATCTAAATTATTGTTGAGGTTTATGGTGGATGATTAGACTTTGAATTGCTGGAGTAATTTTCATACTATTATTGGATTATACTGATTATGGTGAGATTGAGGAAATGTTGATTTATGCCATTAGAGTATGTTTGGAGTTTTGTTTAAGTCATTTCACTCATACGAGCTCTATGAGCTTGCCGAATTGTTGTATAACCCGGTACACCATGGTTGTGGTGTAGCCTTTATGTTTTGCAGATAAGAAATCTGAGGCAACAGTGGGGAGAAGATGAGGCAATAGGACCCAGAGTTTTATTAACTATTTTTACATAGAGGATTTGTAAATGTGTTTAAATAAGTGTATTTTAATTATTTATGTACATGGCTTATTAGAAAGAGAAAACAGGTTTAAAGTTTTTTTTTACACGTGCCCGGGGTTTGTGGCGTGACAGAATGGTATCAAAGCTAGACCCGGGCGAAAGTGTGGGAATTGCAAGACCCAAGGACCAAGACCCTGAGTGGGTGGCTGCAAGAGACAATGGCAAGTTACCAGGTGAGGAGAAGTAAGTGATCCCACACCACCCGGATGAGGAAATGTGATGTTACAAAGAAAGAAAGAAAGCAAAGCAAAGCAAAGAAAAAAGGAATTTTGAGAAAAGCAAGTTTTAGAAAGAAAGTTTGAGAAAGAAATGATTTTTCAAAGAATTTTTAGAAAAGCATTTTTTATGAGCCATGAAAATGTTTAAGAAAGTTTTGAGAAGTGTCCCCCGCACTGCCATCATCCCCTTCTCCTAAGCAAGTTCGTAAAAAATTTGAATTTTGGTGAAGTTAATCAGTGAGAACAGAGTGTTCTAGGTTAAAGTTAATAGAGAAAGTGAAATTGTATTATTTAGTGGGTTGAAGAGTTTCACCCTAGCGAGTTTAGTTCGTCGAGTAAGTAGAGTTACCAAGGAAGTAGCTAGGTGGGACCTAGGCTATTGTTTTTTGGCCAGAACTAAGGAGGTTGCTGTTTTGCAATCTCAAGTGGCAAAGCTTCAGAACTCGTTGTCTCCAGTTCTCAAGTGAAGGATTAGGTCTTCATTGTTTGTTTATTTTCCTTCTTGCTTGTGTAAATTTTTTTTCCAGTTTTTAATAAATGAAAAGAACTTTTCAAAGCTTTGGATTGTTGTTGTTTGTGCTTGTTTGAAGTTGTTCCTTTATTACTTTCCCTTAGGAATTTCGAGGACAAAATTCTTTTTAAGGAGGTAGATTCTGAGACCCCGTATTTTTCCAAGTTTTATTTTGAAAAGTATTTAAAATATTTTGAGAATTTATTTTGAGATTTTGGAAATTTATTTGAGAAATAAAATGTTTTGGGATGGTTTTTAAAATTATTATTGTTTATTATCTAAATGTTTTATAAAAAGTTTGACCCAAATGTTGACTATTGTATTTAATTGGTTTTCGATCTCAATTTTGGTTTTGTTGGAAAGGTCTTGAGTTCACGAGCACATAGACGCGAACGATTCGTAGATCAGAGTTACTGTTTGGGTTTTACGAACGTTCAAGGTGAGGGACAGTTTTGTAAATTTTACAGTCATGGGTTTTAAAACCCAAAGTCATAATTTTTACTTCATTTTCAATCTCTCTCCTCTTCACCCCGACTCTTTTCTCTCTCTTTCTAGTTGTGGCTTTGTTCGGCGATTTCGTCGTCGTCTAGCGGCTGATGACAGTGAAAAGGTTTGTCTCCTCTCTTCCTCCTATCTCTCGCCCTGACCTTGAGTTACCTAGAATCCGAGCAGAAGCCGAGACCCAGCCCACCCCAAACCGACCCTTCGCGGTGGCGATCTCTAGTTTCCAACCACGACGCGACGCCGGACCACCTGGGTCCTCTTTCCCTTGTCACGACGAGTCTCTCCATGGCTTCCCCTTGCTCCGACGACCCCTCATGACGGCGGATCGAAGCATTTTAGGCTAGCGGCTTCCTCCCCTCTTTCCAGCAAATCTGGCGGTGATCTCAAGAAATTAAGGGTACATTTTTTATTCCTCTGGCTTACTCTAGCTATGGGCTATGTTGTTTTGAGAATTGGAAAACCCAATTTTGGAACCCATGGCCACCGCGAGCACCGCCGAGCGTGGTGGCTGGTTTAGGCTTCCCTCCTTCGATTTGTTATCCCTTTTGATAATTTGGTGATTGTGAGATGATTTTGGGCCTGAATATATTGCATTGAAATTCTTTATCCAAATACTATTTTGCCGCTGCCACCGCCAACTCTGCCACTAGTGGCGGCGATTTAGAGGTTGTTCTGCTTCCGTTTTCTTCCACCGAGACCCCAGAAGTAAATCCCAAGGTTAATTTGTGATTTTGTTGAGTTGTTGTGGTGAAATAGGTCCGAACAACTACCGTCTATGGCGGTTGCCGCCCGTTCCATCCGTTTAACGGCCAATTGTGTTTCTTGTTTATGATTGTGTTGGTTGTTGGTCTTGACAGGCTGCGTTGGCTCAGGAATCCTAACCTTATGCCATTTTAGTTGTTGGATTAGAAATCCGAGCAAAGGCGCCGTGAAGGGCATTTTGGTCTTTTCACTTTTTTGCACTGTGAGTGAAATTATCTATTTGTTTAACTTGTTTGATTGTATGATAGAAAAGGATTGAATCCTGAGAATGAGATTGATGATGATTTTTCCTTTTAAGTGATTTATTGTGCTATTGTGGAATGTCATGAGGTTATTGTTGTTTGTTTATTATACTTTACCTCAAGTGTAAGGTTGTCAAGTTTTAGTATGAAATTGGAAGTGATGGGATTGTCATACCCAAGGGATTGGATTGAGTCTTCAACACAAGCTAATTTGATTTTAGGATTATTAAAAACTAGAAAACAAGCTACCATGTACAAACTAGCCCACGGCTAGCATGGTGGTATGTGCAAGTCTATAGTGTTTTGGTTTGTTTGGTTTAATTGAAAATGAGTGACAAATGCCAAAATCAAGTAACTAGCAAATTGAATTACAAATTAAAGTTTGATGATGAAATGAGATTTAGAGTTGTTAGGGGTTCATCCTAACCTTTCCATGTAACAAACAATACATTAATGATCATGTCAAATTAGATATATTAGATTTCCTCCTAATCCCCAACTAAGGTGAATTAGGGCACATCCACATTCATGTTATCACCTACCCCAACCAAGGTGATAGCTAACTACCTAAGATCCATGCCATGGAAAACCCTAGATGCACAAAGTTCTAAGGATGAGAAATCCATGCAATTAAAACAATCCAACCAAGGTGCTTTTAAATTACCATGTTAATTCGTATGCAACATTTTCTAGAAACTAAAGGTTACCAATCTTCAATTCTTACATAATATAGCATTCCTTATATGCAAAAGTGGTAAATTTCTACACATAATTCATGATTATTAAACTAGCATACAAATATATATATTCAACAAGGCAAATGTATCACAACATAAGTTCATTACATAGTTAGGCTAGGATTACATCCCTAGCCCCAAATCAAAAGACTACTCTCTAACCATTACAAATACAAACAATATCACAATATGAATCATCAAAGAGTAAGAGTTAATGGAGAAAAACTAGATGATGAAGCCAAGCCTCCAAGGTTTTGTCACTCCTCCAAGGATGCTCTAGATGGCTTCATGTCTCAAGTGAACTCCAAACCCCTAATCAAAAATGATGATGGTGGTGATGATCTTCAAGAACAATGATGGAGTGTGGGTGATGGAATGTGATAGTGTTTGGATTCTTTGTGGATGAGGAGTTATGGAGGAAAGATGGAGACAAATGGAGAGAATGAGAAAGGAAATTTTGTGCAAGGGAGGATATGGAAGATGGAGATAAGTGTGAGGAAAGATAATGGATGAGAGAGTTGTTAAAGTGTGGGTTTTGGTCACCCCACAGATGGATGAAAAAAAATCTTCAAAGTTAAATGGTCCTTGTGCCTTCTCTTTAGGTGTGTAGCTCTTGGATAATTCAAAAATGAATTGTGATAATGGCAAAAGGATGACTAGTTTTGACTTGAGGGTGGAGTGTGGTTGTGGCTTTGCTTTTCCCAAGAAGCATGAGAAGTTGTACTTTTTTCGGCCACAAAACCTGGGTTGACTTTGGAGTGCGATTTGGATGCCTTCTCGTGCTCAAAAAATTCCAAAATATAGCTTTTTGGAAAGCCATGGATGTCCTCTTTCCAAACATATGTTGTGTGGCTTAAATCAAGGTCGGATGAAAAAGTTATGACCCAACTAATGTTGCTGACTCAGTACTCTACGGGTACAGTTTTTGGGCCGAATTTGTAAATTAGAATGACCACCTTAGAAGCCTTCAGAAATTTTGAAAATATTCATGGACAAACTTCAAGGTGTTAGCTTCCATACCCAACTGGATTCATGTCAACTTATATTTACATGAATATTTGGTGAATTTTCACATTTTGTTACTCGGAAGCTTAAATGCAAAGTTACAAGAAATCAGCATCATTAATCCAGATGTCATTACAAAAACCAAGTAAAAAGGGTATAAAATAATGTGAAAGTATGAACATATCAGTTATTGATGATGATTTGAATGTCTGTATTGAGGTTAATTATTATTGAATTAGGCATCTAAATTATTATTGAGGTTAATGGTGGATGGTTAAGCTTTGAATTGTTGGAATGATTTTCTGTGAGACCCCGTATTTTTCAAGGATTTATTCTAAATACTTTGAGAATTTATTTTGATTATTTTGGAAATTTATTTAAGAAATAAAAAGGTTTTAGTTTAATTTTAGTTTTTGTTTTAAATTGGGCTTGACCCAAAAGTTGACTTTTAAAATTAGTGGGCTTTCATCTTTGACTTAGGGAACGTTTGATAGTTCTCGAGTCCACGAGCTCGTAGACACGAAGCACGCGTAAATCGGAGTTACAGTTTAGGTTTTACGGACGTTCAAAGTCAAGGGTATATTTGTAATTTCGCGTGGAAGGCTTTTAAAACCCAAAATCAGATTTTAATCCCATTTCTCTCTCCTCTCTCCCCAGTTCTCTCTCTCTCTCTCTCTCACTTTCGCCGCCCCTGCCACCGGCGCGTAAGGGCGCATCCGACGGCAGCTGGGGTCAGGGCTTTAATTTTTTTTACACAATGGTTTTGTTTAAGTGTTTTTGGTAAAATTGTATTTATTGATGTTTATATGCATGGCTCATTCTTTGAAAAATGGTTTAAATGGCAAGATTTTCATTATGTTTATGGGCCCAAAGTTCAGGGCGTTACAGACGGTCTCCTTCGGCGATCTCGCTTTTCCGGCCATGATGCGACTCCGGACCACATGGGTTGTCTTCCCCTCGTCGCGGCGAGCCTTTCTGTGTCGTTCTCTCACACCGATGACCACCGTACATGGCAGTGCAAAGACAGAGAAGTCGCGCCTTCTCTGGCCAGTTTCGGGCTTTTTCGGCGATAATTGGTCGTCGACCCAGGTATAAAAGTTGATCCTCTCAACATCTTCTTCATACCTGTGTAATTAGTTTACATTGATTTTGAGTTTTGAATTCTGTGCAGGTTGACCACCACTGACCACCGCGGGTCCCGCCGCATTTGGCCGTGCCGATGACTTGAATTTGTTGATTTTTGGCCTCTGGCCAGTCACCCGAAGCTTGTGGTGAGTTTTCGGGCATTTTTGTGTGTTGTTTGGGGCGGGGCAGCCACCGTGTGTGGTGGCGGCCGCAAGTTTCAGTCGTTCAGCGCCATTTGTGTTTCTGTTTGGTATTTATTTGGTTGTCTAGTCTTAACAGGTACACGGGCTCGGGAATCTTATTTCTGATGCCGTCATGCTACAGGATTTGTTATCCGAGTGTGTTGCCGTCCAATGACATTTCGGTCTTTTTACGTGGTTGCATTGTGAGTGAAATGAGTTAGTTTAACTGTTTGCTTGAATTCTTGTGTGCATTGTTTGCTAGGACTTAGTAAAGTCTAGGCTTAAATCTTGAGGATGGATATGATGGTAATTATGCTTTGAGGTTATTAATTAGGACGTGAATGATTTGAGGTTGAGGTTTACAGTTGACGATTAGGCAATTGATTTGTCGGAATGATTATTATTATTATTGATGGGATTTGATGTGGATACGAGGAATTATGATTATCTTGATGTTTGGATCATTGGTGAATGAAATGTTATGTGATTAAGTAATTATGGATATTATTGTGGATTATTATTGAGTATGGAATTTGAAGAATTATTGAGGATAATTATTTAAATCATTTTACTCATACGAGCTCTAGTGAGCTTATCGGGTTGTTTGTTTGAATGACCCGGTGTACCATGGATATGGTGCAGTGTGGTTATTTGTATTTTGCAGGTTAAGCATGCTGATGAGGTAGTGGGGAGAAGACGAGGCAGTGGGACTTAGAGAAATTTATTTAATTGTTTTTACACAATGGTTTTGTTTAAATGTTTTTGGTAAAATTGTATTTATTTATATTTATGTGCATGGCTCATTCTTTGAAAAGGGGTTTAAATGACAAGGTTTTCATTGTGTTTATGGGCCCGAGGTTCGGGGCGTTACATTTTCATACTAATATTGGATTATACTAATTATGGTGAAATTGAGGAAATGTTGATTTATGTCATTGTAGTATGTTTGGAGTTTTGTTTAAGTCATTTCACTCATACGAGCTTTATGAGCTTACCAGATTGTTATATAACCCGGTACTACAACAACCCGGTACACCATGGTTGTAGTGTAGGGTTTATGTTTTGTAGGTAAACAAGCTAAAGAGTCAGAGGGGAAAAGATGAGGCAGTGGGACCCATAGTTTTATTAATTATTTTTACATAGAGGATTTGTTAAATGTGTTTGAATAAATGTAATTTATTTATTTATGTACGTGGCTCATTAGAAAGAAAAAATAAGTTTAAAGTGTTTTCTTTTCTGTTTTTTCCTGTGCCCGAGGTTTGGGGGGGTGTCAATTGCAAAAGGACAACCTATACACAAGAAGTTAAAAAAAATAATAATAAAAAATAAAAAATAAAAAAACCCCATAGGATTGATCAAAGAAAATAAATATATGTTGGAAATGCAACGGAAAATATATTTTATAATTTTTGTTTAATCAAACCCAAACCCTAGGATACCATCACAATCTTATATGTAATTCAATATATGAAGTAAGAGATAGATTTACCTTCTTCTGTTCATCAATGCAGCTATCTTTGTTCATGGTGGCTTTGTTCTTACTTGGATTCACCTTCAAGCACCACATGTGTCATGCCTTTAAAAATAGTACACAAAAATGTGATCCAAGAGAGGTAGATGAGAGAGGTGATCAGAAGTGCTCCCAATCAAGTCTCTTCTCCCTCTATGTGGCAGGCGGTGTGGTTGGGGTTATGGACTTTCTTTTTAACTCTCTCACAAATCAACAGGAAAGTATAGAACATACTTGAAAGTCTTAACCTTACTGGACTCTCACTTAACCCCAGAGGATGAATATATGAAATACTTATTTATTAGGAATAGGAAAACTAAGTTTTCTATAATTCTAATAGGTGGCCGGCCATGTAACGAGTGGGTTGGTTGGGATATTTGTCATTTATTCTAAATAAAATGTCAAGTCTAACTTTGTTAATCAAATTTTGGTTTTAATTTTATCCAAAACTAATTTACCAAGTCAATATCCCAATTATCTATTTATAATTAATATTTTCAAATATAAATATCTAATATATTTATTGTCCAAAATACACCTAGCTCGGCCCCAAATGAATGTTGCTCAATATTAATTATATGACTTAGCCCAAATATAATTTGGACTCAATAATTATTCTAAGTAATTAATTCCCACCTTATAATTAATCAATATGATTAATTAATTATTCCGTCCATCTACCAATTATTTGCTTCGTCAATTATCCTTATATAGAGTGTAACATCTATCTAATTGTTGTGTTTAATTATTAATACTCGCAAGTGTACGAATCATTTGTAGTGTAGTCATATAGTTACGAGGTCGATCTCACGGGGATTGCTTGGAAATGGATTCACTAGGTTTAAACTTTAATTGATTTAAAGCTAACCTAGTTTAAAAAGGTTAGATGGTTGAATAACTAAAGAGAAATAAAATAAAATTGCAAGAATAAAAAATATAGAAAATTAGGATTAAATACCAAATCCCAATAATTTTTTGGTATAGCATGAAGACCATATAATATTTCAATTGAACTACCAAATTTAAATGTAGTTTTTTAGATTAGGTCACAAATATGTTGACCCCTTTGATTTGAGCCTTTTCCATTTGACATTTTTATCCTTTGGCCCACATATGATGAGTGTTAGTTAAAATTTATAAGGTTTTAAAAAAATTGCCCTTGAAGCTTTTATATTATCTTGAAAATTTGCTAATGTAGTTTCAATTTCACATTTAGTTGTGACTGTACGACACTCACAACTTCAAATTTAGTTGTGACTGAACGACAGTCACATCTAAGTTGTGAGACAGTCACAGTTAAGTTGTGACTTAATTGAATTTTTTTTAGAGAAATTATACTACAATATAGTATAAATAGAGGTCAAAACAATACTTTTACTCAAAATAATATATAGTATAGTGGTGTGAGTTGTCTCTTTCAATTTACCAAGACAGTCACAGTTAAGTTGTGACTTGATTGATTTTTTTTTTTTAATACAATATAGTATAAATTAATGTAATATTTGTGATGTAATATTTTTTTTTTTTTTTATTGTAGTGGCATGTGATGTAATATTTGTAAATTCTAATACCTTTTACTTTATTAATTTGTTTGACTTTTCAACTAGTACCTAATCTAAAATGCTATTTAATTTTAGTACCTAAACTAAAAAATTTTTGAAATTTAGTAGTTAAAATCAATGGATCTTAAAAAATAAGATAAAATAAAATGCATGGGACTTAGGAAATTAAATAGACCTAGAGAAATAGAAGAGGAAAAACTAGAAATTAAACACTTTCGAAGTTTTGGAATTAAAACAATGGTCTAAATACCAAGGCTTTAGATTCCACACCACCACTTGATTACCCTAAGTATTATCTAACAATGTCCTAAAATGGAGACTACCAAAAATCAATTTGATACTCTCTCCAAGAGTATTTCTCTTTGAAGCTCTAAAAGATATAATTTTTATGGTAAAATTCTTGTCATGCTCAAGGATTAAAAAAATCCTAAGCATTCCAAGTGAACCAAACCTAAGGAACTACAAGGAATCAAAGGTATTTTCTATGGAAATTAATAAACCAAGCATAAAGTGTAGAGATATGCTCCTAACTACCAAAAATACTTGCATTAGAGGTGAAAGGAGCATCTCTTAAAAAAAAGACTAGAATTTCTAAATAAACTTAAGATCTAATAGGAAAATTGATAAATAGTACATAAAAGGGGTCTTCTCATGGTGGTATGTCCACCTCTACCTTGGTGAGGAGGTTTAGAAACCCATGAGATTCATTCCCCTAGAAACCTGTAACGCCCTAGAATTTCTCTATACTTTATTTTGAGCTTGTAGAAATTTTCTGAGATTTATTTGGAGTCATTACTAATTTTCTGGAATTTATTTATCAAAGAAATCATGTTTATCATCTCCAAAATTACAAGAAAAGTGAAGAAGAAAAGTCAAAACCCTAGGAGAGCTCACGCCTCCAAATTGTAGCCTCTCTCTCTATTTTTCTGATTTTTTTCTCCAAGTATAGGAACCCTAGAACTCAACAAGAGTTTTGTTTAAATAGGTAAGTGTAGCCAACCCCTATAGACTTGCATGTAGCTGATTTCCTCCTCAAATTAATCCCTTAAAAATCAGAAATTAAAAGAACTAAATATGGTAACTAGAAAATCTGATTTTTAGAGATAAATTGGGAAATAATTCTTGTAAGATGCAGCCAGCCCTCTCTCTTAGGCTACACGCCACCTCTCTTAGTGTTTGGGCTGGGCTTTTACTTCTTTCATGCTTTTGGACCCTCTTTTGGTCTTGGTCTTCTCTTTAAATAGCAAATACTCATTTAAGCTCAAAATGTGCTGATTTGCATCAATTTGTTACCTATGGGCTTTCCACCTACAAAAGAGAAAAACACAAATAAATAACACAAAATATAGGGACTAAGTAGTAAATACATTATGAAAGAGGGCCTAAAATGCACACATTTAAGGACCCAACAATCATCAATTTTTTTCTCAAACTTCCTATTTTGCCCTTAAGTAAAATTAAGAAAAACAAAATACCTTTTAAAAAGTAGGCTTTTTTGCACAAATATCACCTAGACTATAGGAGTGTGCACTCATACCACCTATAAAATAAAAATAAAATGAAAGTAAAAAAAAAAAAACAAATTATATTCTCTAAATCATATTAATAAAATAAAATGAAAGTTAAAAAAAACAAAAAAATTATATCAATGAAAACATGAACAAAACCCAGAACGCATCATGTCACACCCCGAACCCCGGGTATACGATAGAAGCACCTTCCTTGAATATCCCGAGGAATTAATACTAATAAACCGGCATTAATCCCCCAAGACGTTCAAGGAAGGTTGAGCCTTTTGAATTTTAAACCGGGTTGGATCAGAGTACTCATTACACAATAGGATCTTTTAAAGAAATAATAAAATCAAAATAAATTAACCAACCCGTTAGGAGGGAATAGTTAAATCAACACCCCTAAAAGGGAATTACCAAAGTATAAGTAAAACCCTTATAAGTTTACAAAATGATTAAATAAAAATATCATTGTTCAAAATATGTTCTCAATGGAAAACACTCATGGGAAAGCAAGAACCGTTGCAAAGCAAAAGACATGAATACAGAGTCCTTGAGACACCCGACAAGAAAATCCAAGCTGCACACCTCTCAATCGAGATCTCCTCCAAGAGGTAAATCTGCATAAACAAGAGAAAAGAAAGAAAAACAAAGAAAGTAAGGGTAAGCATCACGAACGATCATAGTTTCCCTTAGGGGACCTTGCTAGGTTTGAAAACCTTTAAAAACATTTTCCTGTGAAAAATTGATTTCCAAAATCCCAAAACATTTCCACAAAATCGATTTAACACCTCGACTGCAGCAGTATATGGTAAACATGCATAAAAACCCATAAATAATAATAATTCAGATGGTCGATACACATTAGATCCGACTATCGCCAACTATTAAAAGAAATAGCATCTATAGCGAGAGTGTCATGGTAAACAGAAATAGAAACTCGCAATTGAGAAACCGTATCACTGCCACTTGATCAATCATGCGTCCCGCTTCGCACAAGCACACGTAGCCATGTGTTAGCTTGGCTAAACTCCCGAAATGTACAAATCAATTCTTCAAGAAGGTTTAGGGACTTGAACCTAAGGTCAGATGAGGCTACCTTAACACTCAAACCAAACACAATAATCATAATAGCATGTTATCACAGTTTAAAAACTACATATACACACGCAAAATCCATAGTCATGAATGTAGGATAATTCCCCCTACCTGGAATCTAATGCTCTTCAAGTATTCTCTTCTACAAGCCTTCCACGTTTGTGCACGGTCTTATCTTGGCAAATCCTCTATAACTAGAAAATACAGCAACTTTAACCTCTTAACAACTCGGCAGCTAGGTAACTAGGTAATCCGATAGAAACAAAATCGACAAAAGAGAACAAATTCTAAGTTATGGACGATTAGCCAAAAGGGGAAGACAGTATGACCTTTCCTTTAGTCACACATCACTAGTTACTAGTCATAAGTGGACTAAACTCTACTCTTTAGGAGTTACGTCAAGATTTACAAGTTTCAAATTTTATCTTAAAGTCAAACCAATTGACTATTTACTTTAACTCAAATCAATTCCTCAAAAAAATTTAGATTAATCAAACTTAATCTCTGCAATAGAAACTTGTTAATCCTAGCATGCTAATAACCTTTAATAAAATTAAAGCTAGATATGTTTAATTAATAAATAAATCTTACTTAATTAATCTAAGCATGCATCCTAAAATTAAAGCCTAAAAATAAATAAATAAATCAGAAATATTAAAATACTTACTCGGTTGTAGACCTGCAAACCTAAACTTCACTCCTAGGAACTCCTCCTTGCACTCCCAAAACTTTAAACTATGAGAAATTTCTTCCTTTTTGGTATTTCTCTTCTTAGAGAGACTCCAAAAGAACTAAGGAGTCAATAACTCTAACTTCACTTGGCAGTGCAAGTGAAAATGAGGGACAATAGTCTCTATTTATAAGCACTAGAGGGAATGTGAGAGAAATTGTAATAAAAATGCACAAAGGAGGCTTAAAACAGGAGTTAGATTGGAAAAACCCGGCTGGAAACCTGTTTTGTGAGACAAAATGGTCGCGGGTAGACCCATTTGAAGATACGCGGGTCAGCTTGACCCGACGTGAATAGTGACCAGTTTTATTGAAATCAACGGCCACGATCGATCCACTTAAATGACGATGGACGCTCTAGATTAAAACGTGAGTTGCAATCCGGTGTCATGCGCCCTACGGAGCTCAGCGTGAGATCGTCTACTTTTGTCCAGTCAGCACCGCGTCAGAGCAAGCGAACCAATCGCGTCACGCCACACGTCACGTATCAGTCCCAGTCAGCAACCAAATTCATTTGTTTTCTTTTCCTATTTTTCTAATTTATCTAAACTTCGTAAATTCATCAAAAATAGCTCGGGACTCCAAATAATTCCCCGAAAATTCCTTTGGATTCATAGTAATAAATCCTAATTTTCTGTAGCCTCAAAACAATAAATTGTTCTCTAGAAAAATTAAGGAAAATTTAACTCCAATTAATTTAATTCTCAAAAGTTAATTCCAACTTGATAATCACCAAAGTCACACTCAAGGGTATTAGAGCTCAACTCTAAACCTCTAATAGTACAAGTTAATTACTCAAAAGACAAAAGAAACTTCATTTCCTTTAATAAACCTTCTTTTCTAAGTACAAAAGAAATTTGAAAAACACGTGTCAACCCATAATAGGATTGAAAAATCCAGGATGTTTCACAGCAGCCACCTCATCCCTCCTCTTGCCTCCTTCCTTCCTCCCACCCACCCCTCGGCGTTGAATCACCTCTCTCTCTCTCTCTCTCTCTCTCTCAGCGCCGATTTACGGTGTTCGACGACAACGAACGTCAATGGCACATCTGGGTGTTATCGATCTCAGACGGCAAAGCAGTCTTTGGGGTTTTGTAGGCAATGCCGTTCCTGACATTTTAGAGGCCTGGGGCGAAAATCTGAAATGGGCCCTTTGTACAATATATATATATAATTCTATAGACATGTTTTTCATTTATTTTTACTTGAAAATTAAAAAGAAAATAATAAAATAATATCACACTTTATACAAATTTTGAATAAAGAACTTTGGACAAGAAATAATTAAAGTTATAGGGCCTTTGAACATACAAACTTTGAACAAAAAGAAATTAAAGTTGCAGTCCTTAGATTTGTCAAAAAGAGGTTCTTCAACAATCTGAGCAACTATGCGATCAAATACACCACCTAAAAACCACAATTACAATAAGATAAAGACCAAAACAGTTAATGAAAATGCCTGAAGACAGGGCTAAGAAAGAGATTAAGACTCGAGAGAAGATTGAAGAGGGGAGCTAAAGGCTAAAGCCTTGAGAATCGAATGGATTAACTTTAAGTCTTCAATTAATTGAGGATTGAGGAAGAGGGCGACTGAGAAACTGGATTAGTCTGGGCGAGCTGAAAGCCTGAAAGAGAGAGAGAGAGAGAGAGAGAGAGAGAGAGAGAGAGAGACTGATAGGGAAAGTAAGATATTTGTTTAAAAAAAAAAAAAAAAAACATTTCAACTTTCAACTTCTTTTTTTTTTTTTTTCCCTGGTGCCCTTGCTCAGGGACGGCTCTGTTTGTAGGTTGCGGTCGTCTAAACCCATTGGATCGAACGTTGTTGACGGCGGCAAACCAGTCTTGGGCGAAGCTACGGTGGCGATTAAATATGATGACCTTCAATCTGTTCATTCTATTTGCAAAAACAAAATCTATCATAAGAAGCATCAATGCTTCTATAATCTTGGACATGCTAGGAAACAACAAATATATAAATCATTGTTGAACAATCTGCTGTTGAGATTGTATGTTCTATTTTGAGTCTTTCTGAAGCTCACAGCCTCACAAGCAATATGCTTGTTTGGTGGGCAACAATTTGATTTTTTGTTTTTTTTTGTTTTTTTTCTAACAAGCAATATGTTGTTCTTTTTTATTTTATTTTTTTAGAGTATTTTTAAAAACTAAATTTTAGACATTTTTAGATTTTTCTATATGATTTTTAATTTTTTTAATATTTTATGACCTAAATTGACAATAGTACACTTAAAGTTAACATAAAAGTTAACAGAAGTGAATGGGCCACATTGTCACACATTAATAAAAGGGTTAAATACAAAAATAAATTTAACTATGATTATCAATTTAATCCATTAATTATAAAAAGTGTCAATTTGGTCCACAAATTTCTCAAGTTGTACCAAAACCGTACAAACGTTAACTTCTATTAAAAAATTTAAGCCAAAATGTGATGAATGGACTAAAATACTTCTGAAAATGCAGTCACATGTTATGCACATGACTAGTTCCGTTAATTTTTTGAATAGAAGTTAACGTTTGTACTATTTTGGTACAATTTGAAAAATTTGTGGACCAAATTAATACTTATTATAGTTAATGGACCAAATTGAGAATTACAGTAAAGGTCGTGTACTATTTTTGTATTTAACCTTTGATAAAACTAGGTGGTAAATAGTAAAACATTATTTTATGAGGAATACGAGAGCACACCTCGTATAGTCCAAGTAGTATTTGTGCAATAAAAACCTATATATTATTTTAAAAAGCTGTGAGGCATGGTTACGGCCTCAGGCTAAGCGCGTGTATTCACGCGCCAAAACACATAATATATACATGCATTGTTTTCTGCTATAAATGATCAGCAGCAGCAGGAGAGCTCATTAATCAAACTATTGGACATGAAATTATAAATGGGAGATGAAGAAAAACAGTGCAATTAGTGTTTTTTTTTTTTTGGCCAAGAGTGCGACTGGTGTTTGACTTGAAAGAAAGGTGAAAGAAAATGAGAGAAACTAAATTCAAGAATTCTCTGTAATACTTTGTTGGATTCTATTTCTTTGATGAATAATAGAATGCGAAACTACTATATATATTCGAGTAACAAAAAGTCAGCTGTTCGAGTAGCAAAAACAGAACAGCTGTTCGAGTAATAATAGATGCATCAAACAAACTTTATTGTCTCAGGCTCTTAAAGCAAGTTAATGCATTTGATAGATATTAATAAGTACACTTGATGCAATGCAAGGCAGCAGAGCAATATATTTTACCTAATTATCTTCATTTTTTTTCTTAGACGTAATAACAGTCCATATAAGTTATAAGCAATATTTTTTATAGAAAATTAACATTAAATATTAAATATTAATAGTTTTTCAATAAAATAACATAACACTAATTTTTTTTAGTTTAGGTAATAACCTAGAGTAAGACATTTTGGATTAGATCACAAATAAATTTGTTATATAGTTGTGACTGTCGAACAGTCACAGTTGTGATTGAACTGTGACTGTTTCAAATTTATAAAAATTTAAAATTTTTAAGAGTTTAATACTTTTAAATTAGGCTTGGGGGATAAAGTCATATAACTTAAAAACTAAACATTAAAGTTTAAGTCTTACAAATATTGAAAAAACAACAAATCAATAAAAAAGTTTTTTTAAAATTGGTACCTAAACGGCTAAACTGAAATTTAGTACCTAAAGTAAAATAACATAAATGTTTTAGTAGTTAAAATAAAAAAAAATTATAATGTGATACTTAAAATCAACTGATTTTATTTTTTATCAGATAATAAAAACTCAGCTCGAACATATCCAACTAAATATACAACTAAATATACAATTGCCCTAGTGGCCATAAAAAAAAAAAAATGTATACAATCGCCCACTCATAACTTGACAAGTGTCAAAACACCAGCTGAATTAGTTAGATTAGTAGCCCTTTTACTTTGCTGACACGTGGCCTTAGAGTTTGGTTTCTTCTGCTGATGGAGAGATTGTCCACAGTTGAGTAGACTGTAGTCTACATCTCTACATATTGCCTAGGAGGGACGCACATGCCGAGGTTGCCTCGAGCCCTGCAAACATGACCACCACCACCCGCCACTCATTTCAATTTTTCTTTCTTTATGCTTCCAATCCCACCTAACCCAGCCGCACCTATCGCACGCGCCCCTTACTCTATCTGGGCCCCACCCGAATATCATCAAGTAAATGCCGGCGCGTGGGCCTTGGGCGTGACTGGGTTTGGAAAGCTCAAACTGCAAAAAGAGGAGTCTAGGAAAATCCCTTTTATACAAATTACAAAGGCCTACGGCCTACTACAAGATGGGCGGGACCCTCCACGCGGCACCATGTGTGTGGGGGTTCTAGAGTAACAGGGTTTAGTCACGGACGGTCGCTCCACATCCAGGAATTTTTCCACTACATTCTCTTTAAAGTCCGGACCTCCCTAAATAATATATATATATATATATATTCCGAAATAATCACTTATTCCGGAGTAGAGAATTTCACACTTTTTTAACTACTCAGTAATCACATAGTAGAAAATTCAATAATGGGGACCATTTATTTCTTAAGTCTCATCTTAAAAGTCGTTTCTGTAAAAAATTAGTTAAATCTGTAATTATTTGATCATTCAAATTGTGCAGACAAATATAGTCTAGTTCGTCAAATAAAAAGGTAAGTGATGTTAACAGTAATATATGAGCTAAAATTTTTTTTATTTGATTTTTTTTTGTAAGGGTGATATTTGAATGATGCTCTAAAATAGGAACGATTACGATCATTGAAATTCGTTGCTGGGTAGTTAGATGAGCGGAGAATTCTTCGTTCTATGATGAGTGGGTGTTCATTATATATATATATAGTCTTTCAGTTGAGGTATACTTCATTTTAAAAATAATGAGGTATAGTTGGTGAGACTTACTCTACATTGTAATTTAATGATCGAAACTATATATTTTCTAAGTCTCTATAAAAGAATCATCATTGCAAAAAATTAATTCAATCGAAAATCATTTAATCATTTGATTAAAGAACCACAATTTCAAGTGTTTACAGAATTACTATGTTTGTTTATATATTCAATCAAAATTACATATCTTAATAGTTTCCAATTTGTCTAATTTGTTTGTCTAATATCTTAATAGTTTCAATTGATGTATACTTCATTTTAAACATAATGAGGTATAGTTGGTGTGACTTACTCTATATTGTAATTTAATGATCGAAACTATCTATTTTCTAAGTCTCTATAAAAGGATCATCCTTGTAAAAAATTAATTAAATCGGAAATCATTTAACCATTTGATTAAAGAGCCACAATTTCAAGTGTTTACAGAATTACTATGTTTGTTTATTTATTCAATCACAATTACATATCTTAATAGTTTCCGATTTGTCCAATTTATTTGTATAGATGATTTATTAATAAAGACAAAAAAAAAAAAATAGACGCCTCAGATCTTTTAAATATCATATGAGGCCCTCATGGGGCCTACTTCATATAGTATATTAATGTTCAAAACTGTCTATTTTTTAGGTATTTATTCAAAAATTATCTTTATAAAAAAAAATTTAGATAAATCGAAAACCATTAAACTATCTAACTTTGATAAAAATAAATAGATGAACAAAATATTTTTTATAAACACTTGAAATGATGACAATTTAATCAAACTAGTTAATTTTTTGCAAATATGATCCTTCAATAGATACCTAAAATTTCGATGGTTTTGATAATCAAAATATAATGTGGAGTAGGTCTCATAAGAAATTTATTATTTACCCTTAAATGAGGGATCCCTCAATAGAATGTAAGGGTGGAATCGGTGCAGTAACTGAACCGATTGGCCAGAACTGACCTCCGACCCGACGCTGGCAGAAAGGCACAAAACAGAACCGCTGCAGAACCGACGGCTGTTGGTTACCACCTGTTCCAATTTTGGTTGGTTTCGATCGGTGGACGTCGGCTTCGAGAAAGGAACCCCTGACCGGAAGAGATGGAGGCAGAGAGCAGCGAGAGGCCGAGAGCAGCGTGAGTGGGAGAGAGAGGCGACGGTAGCGATGGCTTTTTCAAAGAGAGGCGACGGCAGCGATGGACAGCGAGATAGAGATAAGGTGAGATGGTGGAGTTCGTGGTGAAGGTGAGATGATGGAGTTCGGAGTCTAAGATGGTGGTGGTGGGGATCGTAGAGAGCGTCGGAGACAGAGTAGATGATGGTGGTCACTGGTGGTTGGGATCGCAGAGAGAAAGAGAGAGAGATAGACTGAGTGTCTGAGAGGGTGATAGAAATGAGTATGTCGATATATTTGGTATATCGACGGAATTTCAATTTACAAACCGTTTTGGCGGTTAGTATAGGCGGTGCGGTTCAGTTAGCTACCGATACCGAAAATCCTCAAAATACTATTGAACTGATCGGTTCAAGACGGTAATCCGAATTTTTCAGTTGGTCGGGAAAAAAACCCAGCTAGCCTTAATAGAATGTGCATATATATATAAATTCTCTCTGCAAGACATATATGTTCTTTAACTAAAAAACAGACGAATATGTATTATGGTTTTTTTTTTCATCATTTAATCTTAAACTTGGCAATATATAATTATTTAGGGTATAAATCATCAATCGAGACATATTTCTTGATTTTAACTCTCATGATTTTGAGTCTGCTCCTTGATTAGAATTTAGGTTTTAACTCCCAAGTTTTGAGCTACTGCCCAAAACTCAAGAGTTAAAATCTGAAATATAATCTCGAACAATAAATGTATGTCCTAAAATATAGAACCTTATATCTTAACATGTTGAACCTTGTAAAAAAATGGTCTAAAAATGACAAAATGTCATAGAAATACTCATGTCCGTTCTTTAACTAAAGAACGAACGTTCTGCAGAGAAAATTTGTGTGTATATATATATATATAGCAAGAGAAGAGAGACTAAGGCTATAAATACCCAACTTTTGGAAGAAAAAAAATGATTTTGAATATTTATTGTTTTAAAGTTAAGGAAATAATAAATTATTCAAAGTTAATCAAAATAGAGAGTATTGCTGAACTCTTAAAAGTGGTTAACTTTGGGCCGAAAAAAATAAAGTGGTTAACTAAAGCTTAAAGTATTTTTTGTAGCTTTTTGAATTCGAATATATCTTTTTTTTTTTTTTGGCCAGAAGAATATATCTAAAATTTAAAGTATCATAGTTGCTATTAGATGAAGAAAGTACACAAAGGGTTAAGTCACTTTCTATAGGCCTCTACCTTAGACCGAAGGAGGCCATGGGCCACATGAAGCAACTTGTCTGGTTGAGCTTGGGCATGTCAGCTAGGCCGTGACAACATATTCAAAGTATTCCTTCAGATAAGTTTTGTAAAATGTTAAGCATTAGGCACTAAACCAAGGTAGCTTGATCATCCTCTACTTACCTTAAGCTTTAGATTTTATATTTTCATTAAGCAACCTTTTTTGTCTCATATTTTTGGAGTCCAGCATATGGTATGGGAAAATAGTTTTTCTATCATGGGTGTTTACTTCACATGTTTGTCTTTTATATTATGTGTTAAATTACGTAATAAGAGGCGATGCAGTTTCACTCTACCCTCTTCACACTTAAAAATCCAAAAAATTACTTAATAAGAGAAATAACATATAAAGTGTATTTAATCTATAGAAGTTCTACTAATTGCTTCAAAATCGCTCAGTCTCAACCCTCATGGATGGGAGAGGCTCAACATTAATTTTTTTTTTTTTTCGAGAGGCTCAACCTTAAGTCATGTAAAAAGTTGCTAGCTAGCTAGCTTACGAGGATGGTCCATGTCTAAATTTATAGGCTCAACCCTCATTCATGTATAGTGCCACCTCTTACAAGTATATGTGAAAGTGATTGGAGACTCCTTACCAGCCAAGGGACTGAAAAAATTATAGTTCAATAATGAGTATTACAGAAAAGCAATTGGGTAAAGAAACAGCTTGGTACTTTCTACACCGTTGGGCCCCTTCAATTTCTAGGGCCCATTTGGATAAATTAGTAGCTTTGAAATTTTCCAAGTGAGATGCTTGCTTATTTTAAACCATGGGGGCCCAAAATGAGAAATGTGATGGAGCTGGAAGGAGTTTTCCCATTGAGGGAACTATTTGTCATGTGCTCAATATATTTATAATGTACATTATCAGATTAAGCCAAAATATTAGGGGTTCTTTTTCTCAATTATAATACGGCTTGTTACAAAAATAAATAAATAAATAATTTTATAAAGGTTTGTTGACTTTAGGTACTTAATTTCAAAATTATTTCATTTTAACTACTAAAATATTTATGTCATTTCAGTTTAGGTACCAACTTTAAAAAATATGATTCTACCGAACTGTAACTGTTTAACAGTCACAACTTTTTATTGATTTGTTATTTTTTCAGTGTTTACAAGGCTTAAACTTTAATATTTAGTCTCTAGGTTATAGGACTTCATCTCTCAAGCTTAAATCAAAAGCACTAAATTCTTATAACTTTGAATTTTTATGAATTTCAAACGGTCACAACTGTATAATAAACTGATTTATGATCTAATCCAAAATGTTTTGCTTTATGTTATTGCCTAAACTTAAAAAAATTAGTGTCTCGTTGCTTTGCTGAAAAACTATTGATATTTGGTATTTAATCTTAATTTTTTAATTTTTTAATTACATATTAGTCAATGTACTTTCTTAATACTAATTTGCTCACCAATTTCCTAAAAACGGACATAAACACCCATACAATTACAGATATTGCCACAATTTCATACACTAATGACGTTAGCAATGTGTCCAATTTATTTAATTTACAATGTGTTCATACACTAATTACAGGCATTTCATCCTGATTGGTGACAGGAGTACTGGGTTGTGAGATAGAAGCCATGAAATACAGAAAAAGAAAATAACCAGAGTATAAAGAAGTCGTGTGACTTTTATGGCTCTGATACCATAATATGAATTATAATCCTCAAAGTTTCTGAGGGTTCTGTATTTCATTATATATAGCAAAAACATACAAGCTAGAGACCTATCTAAGATACAAGACATCCTTTATACGGCGGATAAGTGATACATAAAGAGATGATAGCAAAGCAAACACTATCTAATAGAATCTGATGACGATCCAGTAGATGGAGATGACCCTGCTTAGAAACCCTCTTCGATCACAGCATCAATTATCACTTGTGAATCAGATTCAATCACTATGTTAGCAAAATTACTCTTCTTAGCACATTCCAGACCTGTCTTGACAGCAAGAGCCTCCACCAATGTTGCAGAAGGCATAAGCTGACCTTTGCAGAAGACATAATCAGATTCAATCACTTAAGGCAACTCTTTGCTTCACCACCAAGAAGTTGACCTTTGTCATCTCTTATAATTACACCAACTCCTGCAACATGAGAAATGGGGTCCCTGCAGGATCCATCTACATTGACTTTAACCAAAGGAGACATATATATATATATATATATATAGGAGGAGTCCAGTGCTCTAAAGCGGATGGATTATGAGAGAGCTTAGAAATGACTTTGGCTGGTTTAACACAGTTTGCATTTTTGAATTGTGGTTTAGAAATTTTTTTTGTGGCTTAAAAACAAAAAATTAGAAATTTAAGTTTATGACTAGAAAATGTTGTATGTTGTGGCTTATTAATAAAGAACTTTATCATAAATTTATATCCATACAGATATATATTGCTCTTTAATCTGATTGAGTACAGGAATTGCTTCTGAATAGATATAGTTTTCAAATGTATGTTCTCTCATATCTTACTTCTGCATCTTGCATTAGAGAAGTCAACTCTATCTCTATCGAAGGATAGACTATGAGTTCTAATCTTTCCGAAAAATTAGGGAATAAAAATTAATTATTGCACAAAAAAAAAAAAAAAAAAAGGTTTAAGGGTACATGACCAAGACAGAGATAGCGCAATAATCTTATATATACAACTTAACAGTTTTTCATAATGATTAAATTTTGTACAACCAATGAGTAAATCGATCAAGACAAGAATAATGAACAAATTCAAAAACAAAATTAATAGTACACTAATTAATTTGTCTCTGAAGATCGAAGAATTTTTAATTACATAATGAGTTGCTCCTCTTTCTGTTTCCACTCCAGGCCTATGAATCTGCATGGTGAAAACCTAACCTTGTGCTCAGAAATGGTTTCAAGCTTAGGCGACCACAATTGCTCTTTGGACCCAACAAGCTGTTCATAGTGCTTTTGCAGCTCAGGTGTGCTACAAAGAAAACCATTGCTAGGAGGAGGACTCTGATCACTCCCACACCCAATTATTTCCTTATCATTTTTTCTTGTGATAAGCCTTGTTATGAACTCTGGCACCACCTTGATCAATACCTTTCCGTTTGAACCCTTTATGTACTCGAACGGGGACTCCCCGAAATTGATAGGAGCGTTCTTATTAGGGCTTTGCGTTGATGATGATGATGATCGTAAGGCAGAGAGAGAGGAGGCCGAGAGGACGGTGCATGCAAAGCGATCGATGGGAAGGACGAAGTAGGTTTGGCCGTGCATGAGCTCGTCGTCGATGGCTAAGGCGGGAATCGGGTGGCCGATGAAGAAAGAGTCTCCGTGGCAAACCATTCTGTCCGGAAACTCAAACATAATCTCTCCGGCGATGTGTTTTCCTCTCAAGAGTCTTGTGGTGCCTTCTGAAAAGATCACTTTCACTGCTGAGTTTGCGCTTTGGTGAAAACATGGACCCAATGCATTGCCCATGGATATGGAGAGAGAGAGAGAGAGAGAGAGAGAGAGAGAGAGAGTTAGGATTATAGTTGGTTTTTAGGTTAGAGACGACGGGAGAGAAAGGGTACGTGGTGGGGTTTATTATATACAAGAGGGGGGATGTGAAATTGACTTGGAGAAAGTCTTGGTTTGTTTCTTTTAGATTTGGAGGGGGGTCGGTGGTCAGCTATGCCGGCTTTGACAATCTCTTTCTAAATCGATCGAGTGGTGTGGTACGGCATTAACCACTCATGTCTATTAATTGAATTGGCCATAATCCGAAGCCTATATGTTGCTTTTATTTTGCTCTTGCTTTTTTTTTTTAAATGCTATATCTATAATATGTGGGCCAGCGTCAATTTGAGATTAATTTAAAGGAACTGTGGGAAAATCAAGGGGATAAAAAAAAGACCACCATATGAGTATATGACATGCAATCAAATTGTTGACAAAAATAATCGTAAAGTAAATTATGATCTAAATCACATGAAATAGTAACTTATCAATTATGATTGAAACTGATAATGAGAAGACAGAAATGATATCTTCATAACTAACGGAGAAATTGATTTATAACAATTTTAGAAATGATTCCTTAATAGGCTTATACCCAATTATTTTTCTAACATCACCTCTTCAAAGTTTAAATGTCTCATGCTATTTCCGTGTTGCACATAACCAAATTTTGTCAATATCCATAGTTAGAAGTGCTGATGTAGCATTCACGTGTGCTAAAAAATTAATTATATATTATTTTAAGACTATAATATTTTTAAAAATTAATGTAAAATTCAAAATTCAATAAAAAAAAAATTACAAAAAACGAAAAGAAAACAATCTCCTAAGTACTGGTCATGTTGTAGGAACTTAATTGATTAATCTCCTCGACTTAAATTAAAATTTGGACTTCAGTAGAAACCGTTAGAGTACTCATAAGGTACTCATAAACCTGGTCATGCATGTTTTTTGTTGCCATATGTTGCATGGTTTTCTGATTGCATGGTATCAGCTTTTGCAATATCTATTATGATATTTTGGATGACATGAGAGTAAGGAGTAACGTAATCACTAACCTTGGATTTCAATCCCCTAAAACTCCAGAGGCGGTTGTACAAGCGAGTAGCCCATACAAGCATAGTTGTACGTACTGGCGATTAGCCTATGTGGTACGATTAGAAGGTGGTTAGCCTATGCAGTACAACCAGGATTAATGGATGCTCTCGCTATTTCAGGTAGAGGTAGTTGGCCATAGTTAGGTGATCGGTCATCAGGTGCTGTTCTCTTGAAGTTAGATTTCGACTTGGAAGCTTCTGAACCGTTTTTCACTATTGTGATTTTACGAAAGCAGTATGAGCATGCATATATTGTTGTTTTCAAACTGACATTGGCAGTTTTGTTGTAACCCTTTTGAATCATATTTCACTGAAAGTATACGTAGTAAATATTTATAAACTACTACTTTCAAAACCAATCAAAGTCCCCTGAAGGGAATCTATGAGCATATGTGATGCTTACCTCCTACTGTACTTATTTTTTAGTGCAGACCTTTCTTTGGTTGACGATCTCGACTAATTCGGGCAACGTGGCCTTTGATCTTGGTTGACATCTGGAAGGTCCACCTTTTGCTATTCTGTTTGCTCCACCTCATCATGTCTATCCTCTAATTTTTTAAATTCTCATTTGTAATTATTCTGAACATTGGTTGTTTATCTTTAGGGTTGGTACTTTTTGTGAAATATTTCTTAAACAACATCTGTAGTGAATGATGTTTTGTGGGGTTTAATTTATTTAATTTGCGATGTTTAGGGGTTGGTCTTTTAATTTAAATGAATTTATGTTTCTATTTTCGGCTGTGGCTAAAACTCTTATCCAATCCCCATCTTTCGTTCAAATGGCTTAACTTGTCTTAAGTTACCTTGGGAAATATTCTACTCAAGATATGGGTATTATATACTGGAGAACCTTAGAGCGGGTGCCGCTGTTATGTAACAAGGGTGGAAAACTAGCCATGGTGGCTCATCTTCCATCCAAAGCATAGAGTGTTGATAGTCTAAACCAAAACGACCAAGCCTAGCTATGGGTTGCTAAATTATAAGTTCTAGGTTGAAATTGAAAAATAATAGAGTGAAATAAATTCGTTTATCGTTTCAATTGATAAACGAATTTATATATATAGGGGCTGTTATATATATATAGGAGCTGTTGGGGGAACAACAGGAGGCCGCTGTGCCAGAGCTTCTAGAAGTTCCAATTGATAATTCTTTGCTGCCTTCGTTACATCCACCGGAGCACAACCTTGCTTACCATGGAAATGAGCATAATTTGAAATGGAATAGTTATTCCTCTATAGGCTATGGAATGTCGATTAACTGTTTGTTTGAAATAATTAAATAATAAAATGACATTCCTATGGAATGCCATTCTCTCAAAATCTATATAAATAAAGCAAATATGTTAAGTGAAACATTCAAAATTTCATAAAGTATTCTTAGTTAATTAATTAAAATGTCAAGTAAAGAAAAGTATACTTAACAAGGAAAAATTCTTAAACAACTAATACGTTAAATTTGAAAAATTTAAATAAAATAACAAAAAAACAAAAAAAGAAATTATGCGCGCAATAAAAGATTCAATTGTTGCATGCGGAACTCGGGTCAAGAAGCTAGTAATAGATAATGCTAATGGTAACATATGTCAATTTTTAACTATTTTACCTCACTATCAATCTCTCTTCATATTCTATTCTTATTATGATTTAGGGAAAATTAAATAAGGTCAAATGAGAAGGATCATGCACAAAATAAGCCAATCCTTTAGAAATGGAACAACTCGATCAGTCCAGCCACTTTTAAGTTTCTGGATGGATTTGCGTTAAGCGTTTGAACGCTCGTCATTAATGTAACTATTGATCAATAATATCTGACAATTACATCAAATAATAGTCATTTACATTGTTTTTTGTTATATGTCACTTGTGGAATGTTAATATACAAAAAATTAATACACTTAAGTCTAAAGAAAAACAACCTTGAAATTCAAAGGCCAAATTGTAGGTTTAGTTCTTGTGGTTTCACCATTTTTTTAATGTTACTCGATCGTGTGATTTTAATAGTTTTAATAATATCCATGTTACAATCCAAGGACAAAGTCCAATGCTGTCAAATTTCCGTCTAATTTTCCATCTCATTTCTTGTCATATGGATGTGCTTTGACATGGATAAAATTGACTAAGTGAAATGATCATGAAATGATGCTTTTACCATGCACGAGAGATGCATGAACCTATATTACTTCTTTTTTTTTGGCCATTATGAACCTATATATATATTACTTCAATTAGATGAAATTGAGATTTTGTCCTTGGAATATTGGTAACGGACATTAACTACCAGTACTGTATTATTGAAAAAATTAAAACTACAAGAGTAACATTGAAAAATGGCCAAACCAACGGACTAATCATGTAATTTAGCCAAATCCAAAATTTTGTAATTTTAGTTAGCTAGTAACTAACAATCACAAGAGCGTACAAACACTTGATTACAAGTAGACCATAATAAAATAATCTAAAACGTGAGTTTTTCTTAGTCATTCTAAACTTTGTAGTGTGCTTTAACAGTAACTATTGATTTTATTCATATAATTAACCAACTATAATGGTGCGTTTGGATGAAATAGTTTGAAACTACTAAGAAATTCACAAATGATGGAATTTAAAATGATGTGATTTAAAATTATAAAATGTGTAAATTCTCTTGTTTGGCTAACATATAAACACAATGAAATTTAAATACAGAATTTATATTAGTTTTATTTTTTGATGCATCAATTATAAATTAGTGATAGTGATGGTGGCAACAATGATGCTTGTAGTGAGTTGATGATGATGGTAAGGGTGATGGCCCATAGGCAGTGAAAGAAATGGTAGTAGCGAAAATTGGGGTGACAATGAAGACGGTGGTGGCGGCGATGGTGGTGGTGGTGGCAGCAGTGGTGGTGGTGATGGTGATGGCGGTGGTGGCGGTGATGGTGATGGTGGTGGTGGCGGAGGCGGAGGCAGTGGTTATGATGGTGTTAAGGCAATACTTTACATTCCTGATGTGGGATATCAATAGAAGTTACCCTTCATATTCTAGCTATTGACTAGATTCCCCCCTCCCTCCTCTTCGTTATGTTGATTATAAATTATTATATGTGACTATAACACTACGTAATATACTAAAGTGATGTTACGAACACACTCAAATAACACATGTATAATCATTTATATCTAAACTATTTATCTTTAATAATTGTACACATGTTATAATTTAAGTGGATTTATAACATTATCGATCGATATGTCACGGCAATACACATTAATTTTTTCATATATATTGTTAATACGATAATTCTGATCAACTACTTCTCATTAAAATGCAAGCCAATTAGCATAGTCCGCCAACGTTATCATCAATTCAAGGTTTCAAACAACGGCCACTTATTTGGTATCTGTCTATCTATATATGATCATGAGCGTGAAATGCTATTGATGGTCCTAAGTCCCATGCTTTGATCTGTTGACTCTCATTAAATTATTACACAATGGACTTCTTACCCAAACTGAAAGGCATGGTCTGAACCAAGTCATTTAATACCAGTATAACAATACAATGAAATTTAAATACGGAATTTATATTAGTTTTTTTTTTTGATGCATCAATTATAAATTAGTGATAGTGATGGTGGCAACAATGATGCTTGTGGTGAGTTGATGATAGTGGTAGGGGTGATGGCCCATAGGCGGTGAGAGAAATGGTGACAGCGACGACAGTGGTGGCGGCGATGGTGGTGGCGGCGGCAGCGGTGGTGGTGGTGGTGGCGACAGTGGTGGTGGCGGCGATGGTGGCGACAATGGTGATGATGGTGGTGGCGGAGGCTGTGGTTGTGATGGTGGTAAGGCAATACTTTACATTCCTGATGTGGGATATCGATAGAAGTTACCCTTCATATACTAGCTACGTACTGACTAGATTCCTCCCTCCCCCCTCCTCATTATGTTGATCATAAATTATTGTATGTGACTGTAACACTACGTAACATACTAAAGTGATGTTACGAACACACTCAAATAACACATGTATAATCATTTATATCTAAACTATTTATCTTTAATAATTGTACACATGTTATAATTTAAGTGGATTTAAAACATGATCGATTGATATGCCACGGCAATACACATTAATTTTTTCATATATATTGTTAATAAGATAATTCTAATCAACTACTTCTCATTAAAATGCAAGCCAATTAGCATAGTCCGGCCTCCAACGTTATCATCAATTCAAGGTTTCAAACAAGGGCCACTTATTTGGTATCTATCTATCTATCTATATATGATCATGAGCGTGAAATGATGTTGATGGTCCTAAGTCCCATGCTTTGATCTATTTACTCTCATTAAATTATTACACAATGGACTTCTTACCCAAACTGAAAGGCATGGTCTGAACCAAGTCATTTAATACCAGTATAACAATACAATTAATGTGCCATTGTAGCAACTTGGCCCTATATACAAAGGGTTCTTGTTTTGTTTTTTTTTTTTTGTTTTGACCAGGTACAAAGGCTTGGGTTCTTGTTAATTAATCACCTTTTAGCCAAGTTGCACCTATTTATGAAAACAAGCGGAATAAGTTGACCATCTCATCGTTCAACAGTTTTAGACTTTTAGTCCAATAAGCACGGGATGATACGGTCGGGTTACAAGTCAATTCTAAGGTTAAAAAAAAAAAAAAAAAAGTTGATCTTTTGATCAATCACACCACTACCATAATACCACGCGATGTACTTTTTATTTTATTTTATAGAACTCTAGATTTTCATCTTCCTCGATAAGATTTAATTTTCATTATATTAACATCCTTATGTTGGATTTAATTTTAATTTTAGTCCTTTAATTTCATATATTATAATTACATTATTATTATCCTCTCAAAGAACAATGTGCATTATATTAACTTATGATCTTATTACGTAGGAATTATTTGTAGGTATAATTTAATATTAAACTATATACATAATTGTAGGTATATTAACATATCTAAGTATATGTATTTGATAATAATATACTTGCAAATATATAGAGTTAAAAGAAAAAACCATCTATTAAATTGAAGAGAGGCGATTATTGCATTTCATTTTTCTCCATTTGCACTCCTCTTATTTTACTATTATTTTTTATATTTATTTATTACTTGTATTTCCAATTATATCTTTTTTCTCATTCCTTTATCTTCTTCATCTTTTCCTAAGAAAAAACTCTCTCTGCTTCTCCTATCCACTACCTCTCGTATTCTTTCTCTTCTTTTTATGGACTACAACAAATTTTTTTTATTTTTTTAAGTTTTGGTCTGAAGATAGACTTTATTTCCCTCTAAATTTAATTATGTTTCTCAAACCAACTAAATTATATATATACTAAAAGGCGTGAGGGTGAAGCACTGTTCATTACTGTAGCTTAAGAACAGTGCTCTCCCTCTTTTGCCTTTTTTTTTAGTTGCTTGGCAGTATAATTAGTGGGGTAAGTTGGCCCGTTTTGGTCATTTCGCTCACTTTCTTCTTTTGCCCCTGCCTTTTCCCTTTTTTTACGTCCCTTGCCATCGCTTTTCTCCTCCTCTGTTTCCCTCTCAGCTTTTTTTTTTTTTTTTTTTTTTTAATCTACCTGCTATTGTGAGAATAGTGGGGTTGGGTGTGCCCTTTTTGGTCTTTCACCCACTATTCGCACAATCTCTCCTGAAAACTCTCTTTCCCACTTTTTCTTGATTATCCACATGAGAAATTTCAATAAAATAAATATACAAATTTATGCAAGGGTGCTGTGTTATTTTTTTTATTGATTTTTAATAAGCACTATAATAGTGATTCTTGACAGATGTTATATTCTTTTAGAAAAATTTAACACAAAGAAATAATCCTCACCAAATTAAAGTAAACTTGCATGAACAATTAATTTTAAAAAGCTCTAAAAAAACTTTAAAAATACATGGACAGTTTAAATTTGAATCACATATCAGAGGCCAAATAGTAAGTCGGCAAGCGAAAAAAGAAAAAGGTTCAATGAGGTAAGTGTTGGTTTTGACAATATGAAGAAGAGGGTTTGACCTGCATGAACAAATTTTTTTTTTTTTAAAGAGTAAGTAGTGATTTGAAACATTACTTTTATTATTTTTATGACTTATTTTGATTGTTTATAAGTATATAACAGTCATTGTTTTTATGGTTTGCTAGATCACATGTACCACTATTAGCTCCATTTCTTATTACTATTACACAATACATTATTATTTTGTTATGTTGTTGTAGCCTCAAGTTATCACAGTTGTGCTAAAGGTTCACGTGTATTATGATGCATATCTTAACATAACAACCAGCATATAAAACATACCATGAATCCACATTTTGTAACTTCAACTTGGTAAAGAAATATTGATGTCACTATTTATAAACATATTTAGATTTCCATGTATATGTAAAAAGTCTTATCTTTTCATTAAATTTTTTTAAGCTTTTCATCATAATTTTATTAACCTTCTACACATTTTATAGGCTTTTAACACCCACGACATCGCGCGGGCACAATTGTTAGTGAGAAATGAAAAAGGGACTTTTGGGAGAGGACATGAAGCATGACCCACATCGATCTGCTATAGTTCTAGCAAACCCAAACCAGGAGAATTACTTCTCCATTCAATTTATTTCTACTTTTCATTTAATCAAGAAAAAAAAGGATGGATTTTTCAACAAAATCTAAAAGCAACATCCTAATCGGAGGATGTATTAATTGTATTCCATGTAACCCTTATCCATGATAAGTATATTGACAAAAGCCTTCATCAACAATTGAGAAAAGTAATCACAAGAATTTGGAGTTGCTTTTGTACCTTAAGGAATTGGAAACTTATCCCGGCCAATAATTAATTGGTGGAATATTGCCATGAAACCTTATACGGCCAGTTTTGGTGGGTAACAGTTTTAATTAACAACTCGTATTTGATAGTATGATTATGAATTTATGATAGTGTATATTGATTTGTTATCAGATTGAAAAAGTGAAGGAGTACTCAGATATTTCAGATGCTTTGGTCCTTTTGAAGGATCAAACAGTACTTGTGCTTATGTAATTTGTATATATGTTAGTATACAAAATTATTTTATCTTTCTTTTAGTATTTGTTTCATATTATTATTTACTTAAATCACATTTATATTTTATAATGTGAATAAAAAATACCTATTAATCCATAATATAAAACATATATATAAGAAAAACAATTAAATGAATTCAAAAAATAAAGAAAATTAAACAGACAATGATTATAAAGTCCACTTTTGGACTCACAATTATAATTAAACCCACATTCTTTACTTATCATATATAAAATAGTCCACTTAATTAGCTTTAAACCCACTTTTTAAAAAAACTTGGTGGTCGTTCTCTCTCTCTATCCCCTTCTCTTTCTCTAATCGCCTTTCTCTCTTCCTTCTCTGGTCGCCTCTCTCTCTTCCTTCTCCGATTAAACCCTCACCGTCCGGCGAGACCACAGACCTACTGCTCGTCTCCCTCTCCTCTCTCTTCCATGACAGCCTTTCTCTTTCTACTTTGCTTATCTCTTTATCTCTATCCATTTCTCTCTTTCTCTCTTTCTCTATTCTTTTCACTATATAAGCCATTGTTGGAGACTTAAGGTCCAAATCGGAGTTTGTTGACCTCCGATCTGGAAGAACACGTCGGCCTCCAGATCAAAATGTGTTGAATCGCTAATCTGGAGGTACTATGCCAATTCTCTCTCTCTCTCTCTCTCTCTCTTCACTATAAAGCCATTGCTAGAGCCTTGAGGATCCAGATCAGAGTTTGTCAACTGCCGATCTGGAAGTAGGCTTCGGCCTCCAGATCTACATTTTGTTGAATCGCTGATATGGAGCTGTTGTGCCGATTATTATTGTCAAACAGTAACTATCTGGGACGATAGTTACTATTGGACAGTGGTAATTATTTTTTACTGTTAAAATTAAGATTTTTTTACTCCAAAAGCTTATTTTTGTGTGTTTTGTGTTTGTTTTATATTGTTTTTTTTTTTTTTTACATGTTTATAGAAGAAAAAGACAGAAGACAATGACAATTATTTGGTTTTGGGTATTGTTGCATACTGAGAATTGCCACTGTCCAACAATGACTACAATTGCCATTATCCAACAGTGGCAATTCTCTTGACGTGAAAAAAATAAAATAAAAAGGCTAGGCGACAGTGGCAATTCCCCTAACGTGAAAAAAAAAGGCTGGGCACAAGCCCAGCACATTTTTCCAGGTGATTTCATTAAAGTGGATTGCATTGGAATTTGCTTTTTGATAGTGGGAGCCTATTTTCTATAATGGACTTTAAAAAAAAACCAAAATTAAATAAATACCAAAAGAAAAATAGTAATAAATAAATAATAAAAATATAAAATAAGGGAATAAACGACGAAATATAATTTTGTTGCCTTTGACACATCCTTCATTGTGCAACAAAATGAATATAATAGGCGACAAAAGTTTGTTCCAAATACGTGTAATTCGCACCATTTCGCGGGAAATATGGCGACAAAATTGATGGAATAGGCGACAAAATTTGGCATCAAAATTCAAATTTTGCGTATTTCTTATGAACACATTAGTGACGAAATTTTGTTGTTCATCTCAATAGGTATACAGTCACAAAATTCGTATTTAATGGCCAATTTTCATGAGCGACGCCCTATAGGCAACGAAACTAGCGACGACACAGTTTGGTGACCTATAGTGTTTGGCGATGAATTATCTTATTTTAATGATGAAATGATTTTGTCGCCAAATATGATTTTTCTTGTAGTGAGTGGGTGTAAACTCTGCCCTTAATGGTAGCGGAGACCATAAAATTTGGATACTCCTCATATGCATGGTTAATGCAGAGAGTATGGGTGGGGATCTAAGCAGGAAGTGTGTGTGGCTAGCTTTGTGGGAACTAATTAGAAAAAGGGTAGAATTGGAAATACAAGTAATAAATATATATGAAAAGAGTGTAAACAGAGAAAAATGGAGTGCGAAAATTGTCTCTCTTATCCGTTTAACACTGCTTTTAGAATTGACAAAAACGCTTTTGGTTGTGTTTGACATAAATAAATAAAAGTGCTTATGGATTATAAAAGCGCTTTTAAGTGGTTTTTTGAGAAGCACCTATCAGGTGCTTCCTCAAGAAGCACTTCCAAGTGCTTTTGCATGAAGCACTTGAACTTTTCATAAATATTTGTATGTGCTTATAAGCATAAGCGATTCCAACAAAAGTACTATTGATTATAAGCGCTTTCAACAAAAGCACTACTAATTATAAGCGCTTCCAACAAAAGCACTATTGATTATAAGCGCTTCCAACAAAAGCGTTACTAATTATAAGCGCTTCTAAGAAGCAGTGTCAAACGGACCCTAACTAAATTATAATTTTCTTTAGAAAATGTTTCAAATATGAATCACAACTCTTTAAATAAAGAAAAAAAATCAAATAAGTAAACTTAAAATCCAATTTAACATGTGGGTTTAGTAAGGTTATGTCTTACTCAAAGATAAGAATCTAACCACTCCACTAATTCTTTATGACTATAGTTTCACATGGTAAGTCTAGCTGGTGATCCTAATTAATATCACGTACTGCAGGGAATGTTGAATGATTCATAAAAGAAAAATGTATATTATATATATAGAATCAATGAACCATGTATGTTTGAATGGGGTTTTCCCAAAGGTACATATATACCTGCTATCTTCGCCGTGTTGTAGCAGCAAATTAATGAGTAGCCATTTATTTTAAACCAAAGAAGTCGGCCCTCAATTAGCATGTGGCTTTTGTAAACCAATATTGCTAGATTTAGTACAATGAACATGTCTATATATGTCAACTTCCCCTTAAGTCATACTGCCTGTAAGTTTCTTCAACAATTAATCCTCTATTAACAATTTGACTTTTCTTTTCTTTTGGCCAAGGAACAATTTGGCTTTGTATTTACATAGACTTGATTGGAAAATTGAAACTATAAAGATCTAATAAAAAAAATACTAAAATTATAAGAACCATTTAGTAATTTAATTGTAAACAAATAAATAGACAAACACAATATTTTTTATTAAACATTGAAATAATTATGATTATAATTAAATGACTAAATGACTTTTGATTTGGCTAAGATGATCTTTGAAGTAGAGCCTAAAAAATAGACGGTTTGATTTATAAAATTACATTGTGTGGTGAGCCAAAAAAGGATGGTTAGCTTCTTATTAACTTACAAACTAGTTAATTTTCAAGCACTTATATAGTATATGTATATATTATGTATATAGAGGAGCGCTCTAGAGCTAACCAGTTAGTAAGATAATATGACGTTAAGCATCATTTTTAGCCCACTATACAATGTAATCTTATAATTCAAATCAAAATATTTTTTAGATTTCTATTCAAAGATCATCCTTACAAAAAATCAGCAAAATCGTAAATCGTTTAGTCAACTATTAGTAAGCTAATTGTGTTCATGTAAATGGACGAACACAAGTTTTTCAATAAAACATGAAATGATTGTAATGATAATCAAATGACTAAATGATTTTTGATATGGTTAATTTTTTGCAAGATTGATATTTTAATGGAGACTTAAAATATGAATGGTTTGGATCATGAGATTATATCGTGTAGTGGGCTCAAAAGGATGGTTAGCTCCGTATTATCTTACTAACTGGTTAGCTCTAGAGTATTTTTGTATGTGTATATATAAGAGAAAATGACTAATTGGCCTCCTATATATAGTTTGAATGTTTTTCTTCAATTGGATCCATATAGTTTTAATTTTTTTTTTTTTCAATTAGGCATCTGTAGTTTAGTTTCAGTTACATTAACAACAATTTTTAAGTTTTTAAAATTGATTTAATGCATAAACAATTGAATTAAAGCATAAAGAACTGAAAATTTCATTTGAAAACTGATGAATTTTTCAGTTTATCTTGATTTTTAAACGAAACTAATTTATATATGTACTTGTTTAAAAAAATTAAAACTACAAAATCTAACTGAAAAGACGCTCAAATTATAAGGACTCAATTTGTCATTTTCCATATACACGAATAACGAATATGAAATAAAAGTAAACCTTAAACAGAAAAACGAGTGGAGAAAAATAATACTTGTGTTTGTCTTACCCGGATACTTAAATTAAAGAAAGCAGACCTGTCACTGTACATGCATACATAAAATAATAAAAATAATAATAATAATTTTTTTTTTTTTAAATGGAGACTTCCATTTAGATCTTTTAATTTACAATTTACTGACTAAAGTCTCAAGACTTTTAAAATTCTAACTAAAGTTCAATAATATTGTAACAATTCCATGTTACATAATCACTACAAGAAAAAAGGGTTTGGGAGAGGAACGGAATTCGTCGCCCAAAGTAGCGTTTCGTCGCCCAAACGTTTGGGCGACGAAATTGGTTCGTCGAGCAATTATTCGCCCAAAGTTCGTCGCCCAAGAGTTTGGGCGACGAACCCATAAATTTCGTCGCCCAAAGACACCTGGGGTGACGAAATTTTTTTGTCTCCCAAAACATAAAATTCGTCGCCCAAATCATGTTTAGGCGACGAATAAATTTCGTCGCCCAAAGAGGGTTTGGGCGACGAACAGACTTATTCGTCGCCCAAAGCATGTTTGGGCGACGAAATTATCCGTCGCCTAAACAAGATTTGGGAGAGGAATAGCTAATTTCCTCGCTGGAACGTACTTTGGGCGACGAACACCCTTATTCGTCGCCCAAAGAGGATTTGGGCGACGAAATTTGTTCGTCGCCCAAAGAGGGTTTGGGCGACGAACACCCTTATTCGTCGCCCAAAGAAGGTTTGGGCGACGAAATATGTTCGTCGCCTAAACATGCTTTGGGCGACGAATAAGGGTGTTCGTCGCCCAAACCCTCTTTGGGCGACGAAATTTGTTCGTCGCCCAAACGTATTTTATTTAAAAAAAAAATTTTTATTTAAATTATATATATGAATTTAATATTCAAAAATTATATAAAACAAAATTAATAAATTTATATATCCAAAATATCCATACAAAGTAGAAACAATTTAATTAATACATACATACAAATAACTAATGGCCCCCTAGGTCAGTAGCATCATCGACACCGGTGGAGGAGTCTGGCATGCACTGGTCAATGTTGGGCGGCAGCACAAACCCAGGTACAATCCTGGCCAACTGGCCAAACATCTGCTGCATCTGCTGCACCTTACTCGTCTGCTCCGCATATGCCGCTCTCGATTCTTCTAGCTGACCCTTCAACAACTGCACTTCAGTGGTCAGGTTGACTATATCTGCAGATGGCTGAGATGAAGACCCGGCGCTGAGATCACGAACCCGACCCGCTCCCATTCCGCGTATCTCCCTACCACGCCTAACACCCAGTGTCTCCGTCATAATACGAAGACCGGCATCGGGATCGGGGACTGAGATCGTCTCCAACGGAGTGTCCGGAGGGTACTGGCTGGCCACCTCCTCCAAATAACTCGCCTTCTTGGCGAGCATCTCAGCCTTCAAAATATTATACAGAAGTTAGGAATTAAGAAATCAAATACAAAAATTTAAATTTGTGAAATAAAACTAAAATATAAAAAACTAACGTGCTTCGCCTTGCCCTTGTCGTTGCCGGGTCGGGCATAAACATCCCCGTAGTTGTCGACCTCCGGAAATTGCGAACCAGCCTGAAAAAGAATGTAATGTTGACAAAAACTCAAACAATACTAAGGAATATATATATATATATTAAATTAAATATATGCGCACCTGACGATATGACTCCACCCGATATGAGAAGGGCATGGAACCACCATGATGATCAATCCTTGCGGGCGCTTTCCGGTTCTGAAGATTGGCATTCGACTTCCTCTGTTAAATATGAAGCAAATTGGAAATGCACATATTAGTGTATACACAATAAAAGAATAACATAAGAAAAAATAATTTTGAAGTCCTAAAATGATATAACATACCAAAAATTCCGGACTCTGAAAATGAGTGCACAACCACTGCCACTGATCAAGCCGAGCTGCCATCTCCGGAGGAGGGCTGGCCAATGCCTCATCTGCCGATCCAAACATGTTATATTCTTTGTGCAGCTCGTGCTTCCATTGTGCGTACACTTTTCTCAATAACTTCTCCATATACCTAGCTACATCCGGATCCTCCATCCGAATGTCATAGTTTACCTGAAAAAAATGCAATTATCAAATTGTTAGGAATGATCAAATTAATCATTTTATATTAATCGAAATATACTCACAGAAATGGAGCCCATAATGCTTCTCTTGATGGCGTCATCAACCTTTTCCCAACTGGGGAAAAGCATGGGGCATTCACCACGGACAATCGATCCGACAAAGGAAGCGAAAGTACTATGGACCTCCTTGCTCGGTCGTAGGTGACCTTGCTCAATAACGATTCGAATCCTCTCGTTCGTCGTGCGAGTGATTCGCGACGCCTTCAACCCTCTACTTATCCCCCTTGTGGTTTTGGTACCTAGAAAAGCAAATATAACATATTAATTTCACAATAATCTTATAACATCTAAATAAAATTAAACATAAACACAAGTGATGTGAAAACATTTTTCTTACTCTCTGATGATGAGGCAGTACGAGTGGATGATGCAACATTATCATATACACCATAACGGTGACCCCGTCGGGCCCTCCGTGCCGACTGAATCCCAGACCCAGTACTAGATGAGAGATCTGGGGATATCGCCGGGGTCGAGTCGCCCTGGGCTATGAGGTCGGGCTGGGCTGCAGGGGCGGGCTGGGCTGCAGGGGCGGACATAGATGCTAAAGTGGACCTCCGAGATCCACCCCTGTTCGAGATCAAACTCATCTGCACAATTCAATAAATATTTATGTTAGTAAAAAAGAAAACTAAAGTAATAACTTACTAATCTGAATCATCATTATCACTTACTAATATGAATCACCATTATCAATTACTAATCTGAATCACCACTAGAAATACTCATTTCATCATCATCATCATCATCGATACCATCAACATCATCATCTTCATATTCATCTTCATCTTCATCTTCATCTTCATCATCTTCATCATCATCATCATCATCATCATCGATGAAATCATTAACATCAATTCGGGGAAGTGGCCCAAGATCAATTGATAAGGCATCGATCTCAATTGGAGGAACGTCATGTATCTCGACTTGTTGTATGATAACATCATTGTTGTATGGATTAGGTATGGTCGAAGATGAATCCTCTTGATAGGCCACGTCATCCTGATTTTCTTTTTCTGGAATATCCCATATATTTCGATTCTGAATCATCTGAGCTACTTTCCAACCCACACCCGCCTTAGGGTCATCCAGATAACATACTGGTTTTGCCATTGTGGCAAGAATAAATGGATCATTCTCATACCATCGAGTGTTTGTATTCACAGATATTAAGTCGTAATCGAGTTTAATACTGTTGTTCCTATTCGGGTCTGTATTAAACCAATCACACTTAAATAACACAACTTGAAAGCGATGCGAGTACAAGACTTGATGTACACTCGTCAGCTTGCCGTAGAAATCAACCGTGCCAGTGTCCAAGTTCTCTACACAAACCCCGCTATTTTGAGTGCTCAAGATGGCATCTCGTTCTACAGTTAAAAACTTGACTCCATTCACATTACATCCGGAAAACGTTTCAACCCATTGAATACCACTCGCCAAACTCATTAACTCCTTGTATAACGGCGAATTATCATCAGTCAGCTTTTCCATCTGTTAAAAGACAATGGAATTAATATATTACAAAAAATTTACAAACACATGAACGAACTGATCATTATTGTCAGTAATCACTTACATGTTCCTTAAACCATTTAGGAAACAATTCCCGATGCTTTTTCTGTACACGTTCCATGTCCCATCTTGGATAGTCGCGCTTCATTAGTTCCTCATGTTCAATGCGTAAAGAGTCAACTTCTTCGCAATTGTTGAGTATGAACCAATGAGCCACCTCCATATCGTGTTTCGAGAATTCAACAGCTGATTTAGGGGCTTCGCCAAATGGTCGTGTAATTTGAGAAAAGACAGAAAGTGTCTCATTTTTTTCACCGCCGTCGTCGTTGCGTTGGGGGCGATTGAATGACGTCTCAACACTGCTGAGGTACATTGCACAGTACGTGATGGATTCATTTGCAATGTATGCCTCTGCTATGGAGCCTTCGGGGCGTGCCCGGTTTCGGACGTACCTTTTGTAATTACCCAACATTCTGCAAATGTAATTACATAGTGAGAAAAATTTTATGAGTAACATAGAGCTGAACTTGGAGAATAGTAATGAAATAGTTTAGAAATTGTTACCTTTCTATTGGGTACATCCACCGATAACTGACCGGCCCAGCAAGAATTGCCTCTTGCGGTAAATGTATCATTAAATGAATCATTATATCAAAAAAGGCCGGTGGAAATATTTGTTCAAATTTGCATAGGATGTACACAATCTCATCTTTCAATTTTGCCATGTCCGACACGCGCAACGTCTTAGCACAGATATGCTGAAAGAACCTCGACAACCCAACAATCGGTTCAACCACATCTTCGGGCAAAAACTTTCGAATACCCACCGGAAGCAGACGTTGCAATAAAACATGACAATCATGACTTTTCAAGCCCAAAATTTTTCCAGAGTCGATTTTCACATTTCGAGAGATATTGGCCGCGTATCCATCTGGAAATTTGACCGATGCAAGAAACTTTAAGAATTCTTTCTTGTCCACAGGCTTCATGGTATAAAATGGATGTTTCTTTATCATTTTATCACCCTTCTTCGTTAACCACAAATGTTTCCTGATGCCCATTTCTTGCAAATCTTGTCGAGCCTTAATTGTGTCCTTTGATTTTCCCTCAATGCCCAAGATTGTCCCCACCAAACTTTCGCACACGTTCTTCTCAATATGCATTACATCGAGATTGTGCCTGATTTTCAACTTGGACCAATACTCCAACTCGAAGAATATCGACTTGTTTGTCCAATTTAGATGTGCAGGTGACCTTGGCATATTTCGTTCTTTGTTAGAGGGATGTTTACCAATCCGGCCAAATTCTAAGTTATTCAACTGCCTCAAGATGTCATCACCAGATAATTCTTTAGGTTTCACGCCCATCTCCTTTTTTCCGTCAAAGGCCTCCTTACTGTGACGCCATTTATGATCCCCCGGCAACCATCTTCGGTGGCCCATATAACATACTTTACCACCATGCCAAGCGGAAGTTATATCTTTATTACAAGTAGGACATGCCATATAACCCTTGGTGCTCCAACCTGATAAATTCCCATAAGCTGGGAAATCATTTATTGTCCACATGACTGCCGCACGCAAGGAAAACATTGTTTCGGTGGACTTATCATATGTCGGCACACCATTTTGCCACAATTCTTTCAGCTCATCAATCAATGGCCGCAAATATACATCGATCTCCTTGCCAGGGGATTGCGGTCCTGGAATTAATAGCGTCATGATTGTGAATTCTTTTTTCATGCATTTCCAGGGAGGCAAATTATAAGGAACCACGACCACTGGCCAAGTGCTGTGAGATGTGCTCATATTTCCGAATGGATTAAATCCATCAGTAGCAAGTCCTAATCTGACATTTCGTGCATCTGCTGCAAAATCCGGATATATCTTGTCAAATTCTTTCCATGCGCTTCCGTCTGCAGGATGTCTCATCACATCATCCTCAACCCGCTTATCTTTGTGCCACCTCATGTCACTTGCAGTATGTGTCGACATGTACAATCGTTGCAACCTTGGCTTAAGTGGGAAATAACGCAACACCTTTTGCGGAATCTGTTTCTTTCTCTCTACAGACTTGTTCTTATATCTCGGTTCATTGCACACAGGGCATTTATCCTTCCCTTGGTGTTCTTTGTAAAACAATACACAATCATTCTTGCATGCATGAATCTTTTCATATCCCAAACCGAGATCTTTCAACACCTTATTCGCAAGATAATGGGTTTCAGGTATATGATTGTTCTTTGGAAGCATTCGTTTCAAAATCCCCATCAACTGATCATAACTTCGATTCGAATGTTGATTAAGTACTTTCCAATGCATTAACTCCACAACAGCAGTTAGCACTGAGAACTCTTCACAACCAGAGTACAATTCCCGCTGAGCTTGTTTCAACAATCTCTCGTACTTATCAAACTCTTCTCTTTGGACTTCGGGCAACCCATCATCTTGATCCATATTATCGCTCTCTGTATCATGCTGACTGACTTCGTGATCTAGCGATGCATATGGATAAGCATCGTTTATTATGCCCATCACTTGGTCATTATCATCAGCAACAGATTCAGTAGGCTGCAGAATTGTTCGGGTCTCCGAGGACGTCGAAGCATAAACTCTCGGTTCACCATGATAATACCATGTCGTGTAGTTGTGTGACATCCCAAATCTCACCAAATGAATTCTGACTTCACGCACTGTCTTCCATAAAGAGTTGTTACAATTCCGGCACGGACACCTTATATTATTCTGAGCATTGACATGTTCCTGTGCAACTTGAATAAATGACTCGATCCCATACAAATATTCATCACTAACACGATTCGTATTACGTATCCACTGTCGGTCCATGATGCCTGTTTCCATATTACACGACAATTAGAAAACGATGCGTCACCATTCTTCGTCTCCTTATGCCTCCGGTAAAGGCCCTATCCCATTCGAGAATGCACATATGTGTCGTGGTTGTTGGCTCACACGACGTGGTTTTGATCTGAGAAAATTTCGGCAGCATCTCCCTATGGTTCTCCAAGTGCACGACGTAGATATTTAAAACAAATATCTAGTATGCACTCGAAGAACACATAAGGAGATGTTGCCGAAATTTTCTCAGATCAAAACGACGTCACATGAACCGCTAACCACAACACATAATTGTGCACTCCCAAACTGTCCATGGGTAATTTGGACAATTCAAGAATCATATTGGAGCGCAGTCACGCCAAGCGTCCATGCGCGCCCCAATAGACTCTCGAACGGGTCTAAGGTATCGATTGAAATTTAGTGTACAAAGTTATCCACTGATAACTTCGCACGACTAGTTAAATGTACAAAGTTATCGATTGATAACTTCGCACAAGCGCTTCGTGCCACATGACCTCACCCAGTACTCGAGGAGTGCTGGACTACGTCATCGAAAATTTTGCAATTAAAACTAAACTAAATGTAACATACAAACTAAATTATAATTAATTTAACAATATACATATAAGCATACAAACAAACTATTAAATTTTAGCATACAAAAACATACAAATTAATTAATGAATTTTATAATTAATTTTAACATACAAACTAATTCACTCAAAAATTTAATACAATTATATATGAAACATTAAATACTAAATCATACAAAAACTTAACTAAAAGATAGATTAAACACATACCTCACCAAAAATGCAATTATCCTTCACAACAAATGCAACAATATCCTTCCTTCACCAAAAAAATAAATCATTGTCAAATATGGGCCCAACATCAATCTAAATTCAGATTTCACAACCAAACCACTAAATTAAAAAAACCCACAACATTAACTAATTACCACTAAAATCAGAAATTTCACAATCAATTCATGCAAAATCCACAACAAGTACAAAATCCACAATATTAGAAAACATAAAAAACAGAAAATACCATAAAAAACAGAAAATACCAAAAAAACCAGAAAATACCATAAAAAACAGAAAATACCAATAAAAAACAGAAAATACCATAAAATACCATAAATTCAAAAAAAAAAAAAACCAAATTCAGAAAATACCTTGAGCTTGAGCTGCTTTCGGCTTCGAGGGGGGGGGGGGTTTTCGGGTGGAGGGTGGGTTTCGGGGGAGGGTGGGTTTCGGGTGGGGGGGTGGGTTTCGGCGGGGGGGGGGGGGGGGGGATGGGTTTCGGTGGAGGGTGGGTTTCGGGGGAGGGTGGGTTTCGGGTGGGGGGTGGGTTTCGGCGGGGGTGGGTATTTTCGGGGGTGGGTTTCGGCGAGGGTGGATGGGTTTTCGCGGCGGGGGTGGGTCTCCGATGGGGGGGGTGGGTTTCGGTAGGAGGGGTGGGTTTTCGCGGGGGGTGGGTTGCCGATGGGGGGGGGGGGGCGGTTTTGGGTTTCGGGGAAGGAGGGAGGAGGAGGAGGAGGCGGAGGGAGGAGGAGGAGGGAGGAGGAGAAGGCGCTGCGAGGCGAGGGTGAGGGACTGCGGCGCGAGGGTGAGGTGAGGGATCGAGTGAGCTGACTGAAGTGAACCCAGAAATGGGTATAAATTTAAAGACTTTGGGCGACGAACATGAATTCGTCGCCCAAAGTCGTTGACTTTAGGGCACCGTTTTATCCCGCCATAATTTCAGACTTTGGGCGACGCACTGTTCGTCGCCTAAAGCTATATTTCGTCGCCCAAAGTTGAATTTTTTTATGAACCATAGTCGTTCATACGTTCGAGCTCCAATACCAAACTTCTAGATCTCCAATTGACCTAATATTTTAGAGGAATGATCTTTGAGTGACAAACTAATAAATGAACGGTTCATATCGTTAAAAACACAATCGACATATAAGGTTCTACATATAAATCAGTGATTTTTGCATTTGAAGACAAATTATATCAACTCTTTCGTTAAAACCTTGTAGCTTCAATAATTGTGAAGACCACAACGTGATTATCACAATCAGAGCCATTCTTCATATATGTTCACACTCAAAGATCAACCCTGGAAAAAATCGGCTCAATCGGAGTTCATCTACCCGTTCGATTATTATTATAAGAATCAAGATCGTTCATACATCCTAAATGCTAAACCTAACTTCTACATCTCCAATTGAGTTAATTTTTTGCATGGATGATCTTTGAGTGAGGCACTAAGGAATGATCGGTTCAGATCGTTAAAAACACAATACAAAAGTGATCTTCTACATACAAATACACTTAAAGAGTATAATTATATTAACTTTTGGGTAGAAATTTTGGTGATTCAACAATTTGTGAAGACTACAATGTGATTTTAACGATCGGAACCGTTCATTCTATTCGTTTATACTGGAAGATCATCCCTGCAAAAAATCGGCTAAATCGGAATTCATCTCATACTTCGATTCGTATTACAAAATTTACAATCGTTCATAAGTTCAACCACCGTTACTTAACTTCTACATCTCCGATTGAGCTAATTTTTTGCATAGATGATCCTTAAGTGAGGCACTAAGGAATGATCGGTTCGGATCGTTAAAAACACAATACAAAAGTGATCTTCTACATACAAATACACTTGAAGAGTATAATTATATTAACTTTTGGGTAGAAATTTTGGTGATTCAACAATTTGTGAAGACTACAATGTGATTTCAACGATCGGAACCGTTCATTCTATTCGTTTATACTGGAAGATCATCCCTGCAAAAAATCGGCTAAATCGGAATTCATTTTATACTTCGATTCGTATTAGAAAATTTACAATCGTTCATAAGTTCGACCACCGTTACCTAACTTCTACATCTCCGATTGAGCTAATTTTTTGCATGGATGATCCTTAAGTGGGGAATTAAAAAATGAATGGTTATGATCTTTGGAAATACAATCGTATAGTATGCTATTACATATATAAAATTGTAAACAAAAAAATATTCTTACTTTGGGCGAGGAACTACAAATTTCGTCGCCCAAAGTGATCTTGGGCGAGGAACCTAAAATTTCGTCGCCCAAAGACACTTTAGGCGACGAATTGTGAGATTCCTCGCCCAAACCATTATTACAAAACAGGATGATCCTTTGGGTGACGAAAATATTTCCTCGCCCAAACATAGTTTGGGCGACGAACATAATTTCGTCACCCAAAGTGTCTTTGGGCGACGAAATGTATATTCCTCGCCCAAACTATGTTTGGGCGAGGAAATATTTTGTCACCCAAAGTAAGTTTGGGCGACAAATTTTCGTGTTCCTCGCCCAAAGGCACTTTGGGCGACGAACATATATATTCCTCGCCCAATGTATTTCCCAATTAATTGTTTGTTGTTAATGTTTAGGCGACGAAATGGGTTCGTCGCCCAAAGTGCCTTTGGGCGAGGAACTTGTTGTTCGTCGCCCAAACCTTTATGATTTTGAGCGACAAATTTTCTTGTTCGTCGCCCTAAATTTCTTTGGGCGACGAATATGTGTTCGTCGCCCAAAGTTTGGTCGCCCAAATATATTTTTCTTGTAGTGTGAAGTTTTGGGGCACTGTGGTAATT